>NC_091997.1:64938500-65238500 GCF_044704955.1 Pristiophorus japonicus
TAGGGAAATAGGGCATTGTTCAATCCATACACACAGTATCAGCATTAAACACTCAAGTGCGACGTAGCTCTGATGCGTTGTTAAGCTCCTGCCTACTGCCTCAACACAGCTCCAGGAAAGTGCAGCACTGTGACATGTTCTTTATTTCCCATTGTGTTGCCTCTCAGTGGGAATACCAATGAATGCAGTTTCTTGCGTTGTGGACCCATGCCCATTAGTCACCAGATTGAAATTGCCCAGTTATGTGTATCCAGTCTGGAGTCGACAGAGTGCCTGAGGTGTCTGACCCACTGCCACCATCCGGTCTCCCCCAAACAGTCAGTTCACTGATTAAATAATATTTACTACAGGTGCAACATAAACATTCTCAAAACAATCATTTTTAAATATGGCCCTGTGAATTATGTGTTCATGTCTTTGTTCCTGGCAAGCAATCCTCTTGCAACCAACACCAGCAAAACAGCCGATCTGGTCATTGAGTCATTGCTTGTGGGATCTTGCTGTGTGCAAGTTGAGTGCGGCATTTGCCTCCGCAACAAAGTGACTGCACTTCAAAGGTAATCTATTGGTTGTAGTGCCTTTGGGGCCACCTGAGGATGTGATAAAGTGCCGTAAAAATCCTTCCCTGAGTCATTTAACGGTGCTGTTGATTTGATATGTTGGCTGACTTCCGCAAGTAAAACTATTGAATGTAGCACAGAATGTTTCAATGTAAGGAGTGTTGCTGTTGTGCGAGGCGGACTGGTTGGGCTGGGTGCTCTTTACCTTTCCGCCATTGTTCATTGCTCATAGGTTTATAAGTAACCTTCAGGGCTGTTGACCGAGGGCCATGTGGCTCTTTGTCGGCCGACGCGGACACGATGGGCCGAATTGGCCTCCTTCTGCGCTGTAAATTTCTATGTTTCTTTCCCAATGTCCCAATAGTGGACCAGTGTCTTGGTTCTGTGAGGTAGCACATTACATGCTCTCCTGAAGGCTTGGTGTGCAAATGCACCACCGGGTGTGGTACTGAGCGGTACAGACCAAAAGGTCCAAGGCTTGATCCTCAGTGCTTGTGGAACAGGGAGGAGAAAATTAGCCATGGTCCCCGCTCCTGATCGTTGCTGAGTGCCCCTTGAGAGAAAGTGGGCATATGGGGATCCCAGGTGAGCACAGACTGTCGAGGCTTACACACACAGAATTACCATTTGGGTCAGCCCCAGGACATCGCTGCAGGAGTTCCTCAGGGCAGTGTCCTAGGTCCAACCATCTTCAGCTGCTTCATCAATGATCTTCCCTCCATCATAAGGTCAGAAGTGGGGATGTTCGCTGATGACTGCACAGTGTTCAATTCCATTCGCAACTCCTCAGATAATGAAGCAGTCCGTGCCCACATGCAGCAAGATCTGGACAACATTCAGGCTTGGGCTGATAAATGGTAAACATAGAAACATAGAAACATAGAAAATAGGTGCAGGAGTAGGCCATTCAGCCCTTCGAGCCTGCACCACCATTCAGTAAGATCATGGCTGATCATTCACCTCAGTACCCCTTTCCTGCTTTCTCTCCATACCCCTTCATCCCTTTAATCGTAAGGGCCATATCTAACTCCCTCTTGAATATATCTAATGAACTGGCATCAACAACTCTCTGCGGTAGAGAATTCCACAGGCTAACAACTCTCTGAGTGAAAAAGTTTCTCCTCATCTCGGTCCTAAATGGCTTACCCCTTATCCTTGGACTGTGTCCCTTGGTTCTGGACTTCCCCAACATCGGGAACATTCTTCCTGCATTTAATTTGTCCAGTCCCATGAGAATTTTATATGTTTCTATGAGATCCCCTCTTATCCTTCTAAACTCCAGTGAATACAGGCCCAGTTGATCCAGTCTCTCCTCATAAGTCAGTCCTGCCATCCTGGTAATCAGTCTGGTGAACCTTCGCTGCACTCCCTCAATAGCAAGAACATCCTTCCTCAGATTAGGAGACCAAAACTGAACACAATATTCCAGGTGAGGCCTCACCAAGGCCCTGTACAACTGCAGTAAGACCTCCTTACTCCTATACTCAAATCCCCTAGCTATGAAGGCCAACATACCATTTGCCTTCTTCACCGCCTGCTGTACCTGCATGCCAACTTTCAATGACTGATGAACCATGACACCCAGGTCTCGTTGCACCTCCCCTTTTCCTAATCTGCCGCCATTCAGATAATATTCTGCCTTCGTGTTTTTGCCACCAAAGTGGATAACCACACACTTATCTACATTATATTGCATCTGCCATGCATTTGCCCACTCATCTAACCTATCCAAGTCACCCTGCAGCCTCTTAGCATCCTCCTCACAGCTCACACCGCCACCCAGCTTAGTGTCATCTGCAAACTTCGAGATATTACATTCAATTCCTTCAGCTAAATCATTGATGTATATTGTAAATAGCTGGGGTCCCAGCACTGAGCCCTGCGGCACCCCACTAGTCACTGCCTGCCATTTTGAAAAGGACCCGTTTATCCCGACTCTCTGCTTCCTGTCTGCCAACCAGTTTTCTATCCACATCAGTATATTACCCCCAATACCATGTGCTTTAATTTTGGACACCAATCTCTTGTGTGGGACCTTGCCAAAAGCCTTTTGAAAGTCCAAATACACCACATCCACTGGTTCTCCCTTGTCCACTCTACTAGTTACATGCTCAAAAATTTCTAGAAGATTTGTCAAGCATGATTTCCCTTTCATAAATCCATGCTGACTTGGATTGATCCTGTCACTGCTTTCCAAATGTGCTGCTATTTCATCCTTAATGATTGATTCCAACATTTTCCCCACTACTGATGTCAGGCTAACCGGTCTATAATTACCCATTTTCTCTCTCCTTTCTTAAAAAATGGTGTTACATTAGCTACCCTCCAGTCCATAGGGACTGATCCAGAGTCGATAGACTGTTGGAAAATGATCACCAATGCATCCACTATTTCGAGGGTCACTTCCTTCAGTACTCAGGGATGCAGCCTATCAGGCCCTGGGGATTTATCGGCCTTCAATCCCATCAATTTCCCCAACACAATTTCCCGACCAATAAGGATTTCCTTCAGTTACTCCTTCTCACTAGACCCTCGGTCCCCTAGTATTTCCGGAAGGTTATTTGTGTCTCCCTTCGTGAAGACAGAACCAAAGTATTTGTTCAATTGGTCTGCCATTTCTTTTTTCCCCATTATAAATTCACCTGATTCTGACTGCAAGGGACCTACATTTGTCTTCCCAAACCTTTTGTCTTTACTTATCTATAGAAGCTTTTGCAGTCAGTTTTAATGTTCCCAGCAAACTTCCTCTCACACTCAATTTTCCCCCTCTTAATTAAACCCTTTGTCCTCCTCTGCTGAATTCTAAATTTCTCCCAGTCCTCAGGTTTGCTGCTTTTTCTGGCCAATTTATATGCCTCTACCTTGGATTTAACACTATCCTTAATTTCCCTTGTTAGCCACGGTTGAGCCACCTTCCCCGTTTTATTTTTACTCCAGACAGGGATGTATAGTTGTTGAAGTTCATCCATGTGATCTTTAAATGTTTGCCATTGCCTATCCACTGTCAACCCTTCAAGTATCATTCGCCAGTCTATTCTAGCCAATTCACGTCTCATACTATCAAAGTTACCTTTCCCTAAGTTCAGGACCCTAGTCTCTGAATTAACTGTGTCGCTCTCCATCTTAATAAAGAATTCTACCATATTATGGTCACTCTTCCCCAAGGGGCCTCGCACAACAAGATTGCTAATTAGTCCTTTCTCATTACACATCACCCAGTCTAGGATGGCCAGCCCTCTAGTTGGTTCCTCGACATATTGGTCTAGAAAACCATCCCTAATACACTCCAGGAAATCCTCCTCCACCGTATTGCTACCAGTTTGGTTAGCCCAATCTATATGTAGATTAAAGTCGCCCATGATAACTGCTGTACCCTTATTGCATGCATCCCTAATTTCTTGTTTGATGCTGTCCCCAACCTCACTACTACTGTTTGGTGGTCTGTATACAACTCCCACTAGCGTTTTCTGCCCTTTGGTATTCCGCAGCTCTACCCATACAGATTCCATATCATCCAAGCTAATGTCCTTCCTTACTATTGCGTTAATTTCCTCTTTAACCAGCAACTCTACCCCATCTCGTTTTCCTTTCTGTCTATCCTTCCTGAATATTGAATACCCCTGGATGTTGAGCTCCCAGCCTTGGTCACCCTGGAACCATGTCTCCGTGATGCCAATTATATCATATTCATTCATTGCTGCCTGCGCAGTTAATTCGTCCACCTTATTACAAATATTCTTCGCATTGAGGCACAGAGCCTTCAAGCTTGTCTTTTTAACATTCTTTGCCCCTTTAGAATTTTGCTGTAATGTGGCTCTTTTTGAATTTTGCCTTGGGTTTCTCTGCTCTCCACTTTTACTTTTCTTCTGTAACATTTGTTTCACACGAGTACCAGGCAATGACTATCTCCAACAAGCAAGAGTTTAACCACCTCCCATGACATTCAACGGCATTACCATCACTGAATCACCCACCATCAAACCCGTGACCTTCACCGCCTAGAAGGACATGGGCAGCAGATGCATGGGAACACCTTCACCTGCAAGTTCCCCTCCAAGTCACACACCATCCTGACTTGGAAATATATCGGCCGTTCCTTCATCGTCGCTGGGTCACAATCCTGGAACTCCCTCCCTAACAGCACTGTGGGAGCACCTTCACCACACGGACTGCAGCGGTTCAAGAAGGCGGCTCACCACCACCTTCTCAAGGGCAATGGAAGATCACTAGCGCACGGGGTACAGTGCCCAAATGGGAGTCAGTGCATTCACCAAAAGAGAGGGGGTTTTAGGGAGAAGAAAAGATTTTCCTGCAGTCACCCGCTGTGTTGCAAATGCTAATTCATGTTGACAGAAAGAGAAGGAGGTTTGTGGCAGGAGACAACCAGTTAGCAGAATGGATTGTCTAGTCTGATGGGATCTGGGGCAGCTGAAGAGTTTTCGTGTTGGGTCCGTATGCTAGCAGAATAATGCAGTAACCATTCTTTACTCAGCAGAGAGTTTGGATTCAATGGGACAGTTTGCATCCTTTGTTCAATAGGCACACTGCTCTAAATGTCTTTCTTTTTAAATGTTTTAAATTGCAGTCCATCTGGAGATGACTGCACTGCTGCACAGGGAATGTATGCAAATGGAAGGTGCCCCAATGAGAAACTAATGCTGTCCAGAATTGCAGAGCCGCCAGGAACCCATGTCATTGCAGCCTTTCCTGCTCTCTCTACCCAAAGTGGACTCATGGGCCAGGTGTAGAGCTACCCCGACTGGAATTATCTACAACGCCATTATTGTGTGTTTACACTTTTCTCCAATTTCCCCAACTGCTCCCTTACCGGGGTACAGCTCCCTCTCTTGCTTTGCTCCAGTACTCATGCAAACGGCTGGAAAAGAAAGAAAGAATCTTGCATTTCTATAGTGCTTTTCACGACCACTGGACATCTCAAAATGCTTTGTGAAGTACTTTTGAATTGTAGTCACTGTTGTAATGTGGGAAACACGGCAGCCAATTTGCGCACAGCAAGCTCCCACAAACAGCAATGTGATAATGACCAGATAATGGGCCCAAGTTTCGAGCCGCGCCTAGAACGGCGCAGTCCCGACCTGGACGCTCGTTTTTCGCGCCACAAAGTGCGCCTAAAAAAAACCTCCAGATTCTCCAGCTCCCTGCAGGTCCTCTGGCCCTCGGCGCAGCGCAGCAGGAGCTGTAGGGGGCGGAGCCAGGTCCCTGCGCTGAAAACAGTGCCAGGACCTCTGCACATGCGCGCTACAGTGGGCGCACATGTGCAGTAGCTCCAGGCGCCCAAAACTGTGTGGGAGGGGCCCGAAGCACGCAGCCCCTAGCCCTGGCCAAATGGCCTCATTGGGGGCTGCGTGAATAAGGCTCCTCCCACGGCCAGCTCCTGCTTCCTCCCGATCCGACTCGACTCCCGCTTCCCCCCCACCCCCCGGCCCGGACCCGACACCGACCTGACTCCCGCTCCCCCACCGCCCCCGGACTAGATCCAACCTGACCTCCCTCCCCCCGACCTGACCTCCCTCTCCCTCCCTCCCCCGACCCGACCCGAACCGACCTCCCTCCCACCACCCCCCCAACGGCACCTACCTGTAAATCTGGTGCTGGGGACGGGCCCGGCCCGTTCAGCCTCCCTCCCCCTTCTCCTTCCCCGCCCCACCCCCCAATCTCCTTCCCCCCCACCCCCACAATCTCCTCCCCCCCCAATCTCCTTCCCCCCCCTTCCTCCCTCTGCTCCCCCCCCTCTCTCTCTCTAGCCCCCTCCTCCCCCTCCCCTCGCTGTCAGAAACACAGACACTGACAGACAGAGAATGAGAGACACACACAGACAGACAGACAGAGAGATAGAGACACTGACAGAGACACACTGGGGGGGGGGGGGGGGGGAGGGCATCCCAGCACGCTGTTGGAGGGCTCCCGGTGCTGCAGTCGGTAAGTAGAAAATGTTTTATTTATTGATTTTTTTTTTTAATTACTTCTTATTAATTTTTTTGATTAATTTATTGGTTGATTTATTGATGTATTTATCATTTATTATTGATGATAGCTCTTTATTTGTAAAACTGAAGTGTTTAATGTTTGTAAACTTCCCTTTAAACCCCCCCCCCCCCCATTCCCTAAGCCTGATTTGTAACCTACACCTGATTTTCTAAAGTGTAGACAAGGTTTTTTCGAGCGTACAAAAATCTTCACTTACTCCATTCTAAGTTAGTTTGGAGTAAGTTTTCACTCACGAAACTTTGAAATCAGGGGTAAGTGGCCGGACACGCCCCCTTTTGAAAAAAAAAATCTGTTCCAAAGTGAAACTGTTCTAACTGACGAGAACAGGAGCAAACTAAATGACGAGAATTCTGATTTCTAAGATACTCCGTTCTACACCAGTTGCTCCTAAAAATCAGGAGCAAATCATGGCGAAACTTGGGGCCAATGTTTTAGTGATGTTGGCTGAGGGATAAATATTGGCCCCAGGACACCAGGGAGAACTCCACTGCTCTTCTTCGAAAATAGTGGCATGAGATCTTTTACATCCACCTGAGAGAGCAGATGGGGCCTCAGTTTAACGTCTCATCCAAAAGACAGCACCTCCGACAGTGCGGCGCTCCCTCAGTACTGCCCCTCCGACAGTGCGGCGCTCCCTCAGTACTGCCCCTCCGACAGTGCGGGGCTCCCTCAGTACTGCCCCTCCGACAGTGCGGCGCTCCCTCAGCACTGCCCCTCTGACAGTGCGGCACTCCCTCAGTACTGCCCCTCCGACAGTGCGGCACTCCCTCAGTACTGCCCCTCCGACAGTGCGGCACTCCCTCAGCACTGCCCCTCCGACAGTGCGGCACTCCCTCAGTACTGCCCCTCCGACAGTGCGGCACTCCCTCAGTACCGTCCCTCCGACAGTATAGCACTCCCTCGACACTGCACTGGGAGTGTCAGCCTAGATTTTTGTGCTCGAGTCTCTGGAGTGGGACTTGAACCCACAACCTTCTGACCCAGAGGCGAGAGTGCTGCCCACTGAGCCACAGCTGACACTGGGACAGTGAATGACAGCAGGCTGTGAAGGAGTTGAACTGATCCTGTCCTCATCCAATGTCTACGCACAGATTTTGCAGCAGGAGCCACTGGGGCATAATCGGCCGAGGGAGCCCTGGCTGATTTTTATCTTCCCTCCTCCAGGAACGCCCTAGCAGGCACCCGGGCCAAAGCCCACAGAGGCCAACAGGAACGCCCCAGCAGACACAAGGGCCAAGGTGGCCTAACTCGGGACAGACTGAGAATCGAACCTCAGACTTTCCTGCTCGGTATGGATCTGTGCTACAGCTGGTAGTGCCTTTACCCAGTCGGCCATCAAGGGAGCTCTTCATTGTTTTCTTCTTATTGATTATCCTTGGCCGTGTGTGCTATACTACGCTGACTGTCTGATGTACTGATAAGGGGCCCAATGCGTAGCCTGTAGCAGCTTCAGAGAGGCTGCAGTCTCAGTGGGTCCAGCCAGGTTAGTTTGCTCTCCACTCACGTACCCTGGCTCCAGTACAACTCCTTTCATCAGTCTGGTTGCTGAGCCGCGTTCGTGAGAGCAGGCAGGCTGTGATGTTTGTGGGATTACAATGATTTTAAGGAAAGAAACAGAACTAATGATGGAAGAGAAAGAGAATAAGCAGAGACATGGGAGCCAATTTTCATCCCCTGTGCCGGGTGAGAATGGAGCAGAAACGTGACTGCACATCAACACACCACTTACTGCCCATTGTCTGGGTTGCTGCCATTGTGCTTGGATTGGACAGCACTCGAGCCATGTTAGACCATCAGCAGGACTCCGTTACAATATTAAAGTACCAATGGGCAGATCATTCCACCACATATGTTCTATTCATTGGTACTTGCCACTGAATGGCCTAACCAGGGAATCATTGGGTTTTCAGTTTCCTTCCAACGTTCAAGTGGCTCGCTGACATAAGAACATAAAAATTAGGAGCAGGAGTCGGTCATTCGGCCCCTCGAGCCTGCTCCACCATTCAATATCATGGCTGATCTTCCACCTCAACTCCAATTTCCCACCCGATCACCATATCCCTCGATTCCCTTAATATCCGAAAAAATGGAAATGAGGCTCAACTATGAAAATTGGTTGGCCATCAAAGTGCTTCAATTAGTTGGTCTGGGGCTGGGCAGTCTGCCTGACTCCTGACTGATGGGAGATTCACACGGAAACGCACTGCATGAGCTGCGAGGGCCTGAAATGTATGATTCTATGACTCTCAGGAAGGAAGAGCAGATTTTAGTGTTGAATTGGATTCGTGAAAATGTAAGATCATTACTAATATTTTAAAATGTATTTTTAATCCTATCGTAGTCATTGTTTTAAACTTGTGATGCCTGTATTAACAAGAAATCAGAGCTGGTAAAACTAGGTGAAGGGATTAAGTCATTTAACAGGAGTGGACATGCAGTAACATTGTCACGGAGCCCAAGAGAGTCTCACTTGAATCAGATATGGGAAAAATTCATCTGTTTGCAACTTGAATTTGGCTTATTCATAACTGTTGAGATTCAGTTTGAGATTGTCGTGCTATTGAATGGACTCTCCATGGCTTGTGATAAGAGTGCTAACGGATAATGTAATAATTTGGTGGTCTGGTTTTCTGTGATACTAAATAGAATTGGATGTAGAATGGTGTGTACACAATATAGGGCGCCGTTAGATTGTGAAGGTCAACAGTAGCAACAACATTCATGATTGGATGGAGTGGGGAGTCTACACAACCCAACTTAATTCTCAGTGGGACAATTTGAGACAGTCTATAAAATACAATATAACTCCTAATGAGAGAATGATAGGGGTCTACGGCACATTAAAAATTAAGTTAATTCCAACCGGGATAGAGTGGAGGGTTCATAGCACACAATTTCATTCTCAATTGGACACCAGTGGTGGAATCCATAAAAGCAATTTTATTTTCAATTGTATAGTCAATATTCTATCAAATCTTTGGCAGCAGTGGGACAGCTGTACATCAGGAGAGCCATCTCTTCATTGTTAATGTACAAAGCTTTAAGATTGTCTGCATTGGTGTATTAGACAAGTGAATGAAATCAGAATGTATATATTTTCAGTGCACTCTTGATCTGTACGTTGCATCGTGCTGATTGAGGCAATACCCCCATTTTATTCAAGACTTCTTCCTGCTTCCAGCAGTGTTACACTCTCTACACCGGGACAGAAAGGCTGGATTCAGAATTTGAGTACATAAAGGAGGTCGACCCCCAAAACCAGATTAACTGACCATTCATTTTATAAAAGGGTCTTGCTATGATCACAATGGCTGCCACATCCAACCAACCGTCACTGCACTCCAAAGTAATTCATTGTTCTGGTCTTTTACGCAATCTCAATGTCCTTCCATCATCACCATAGGCGGTCCCTCGTGTCGAGGATGACTTGCTTCCACGCCAAAAAAGGGACGAGTTCACAGGTGTTTCAATGAAGGCCCTAATATTCCAGATCCCAAACTACATCCTGAAGGGTGGAAGATGCCTGTGCGTGGAATTTTTAACGTGGGGCGGCCGTTACACACCAGCCACCACACGGGGCTTGACAGAGCTAGGTCTTGGTCCATGGCAAGGGTTACCCAAGACAACTGGAGACCTGCTGCACTGCATGGACCTAATGCACCCACATATCGCAGTGTGGGCTGGGCCCGTGCTGCCCCTGGGCCCTCGCCTCGTCTGGGCCCCGAACTCACGCCTCTCCTGGGCCCTGATTGCGTCGCTCCACCATCACTCACCGCTCCTTCGCCCCCGACCTCGCCGCTCCTGCAGTACCTGCCCACGCTCCAATCACCGACCTGGACCTTGGTGACATCCAATTCAGTCGCCCCCTTCGCCCTCCTGCACCAGCTCACGCTGTACCTTGCTGTGGCATGGCCACTCCAGGGCCCACAGCATCGCTTGCTCCAGGGGCCACAGCACTGCTCGCTGCTCCAGGGCCCACAGCGTCGCTGCTCCAGGGGCCGCTCCAGGGCCCACAGCGTCGCTTGCTCCAGGGCCCACAGCACTGCTCGCTGCTCCAGGGGCCGCTCCAGAGCCCACAGCATCGCTGCTCCAGGGGCCGCTCCAGAGCCCACAGCATCGCTGCTCCAGGGGCCACTCCAGAGCCCACAGCATCGCTGCTCCAGGGGCCACTCCAGGGCCCACAGCGTCGCTTGCTCCAGGGCCCACAGCACTGCTCGCTGCTCCAGGGGCCGCTCCAGAGCCCACAGCGTCGCTGCTCCAGAGGCTGCTCCAGGGCCCACAGCATCGCTGCTCCAGGGGCCACTCCAGGGCCCACAGCGTCGCTTGCTCCAGGGCCCACAGCGTCGCTGCTCCAGGGGCCGCTCCAGAGCCCACAGCGTCGCTGCTCCAGGGGCCGCTCCAGAGCCCACAGCGTCGCTCACCACTCCAGGGGCTCGCTCCTGAGGCCCGCTCCAGGGCCCACAGCATCGCTGCTCCAGGGGCCGCTCCAGGGCCCACAGCATCGCTTGCTCCAGGGCCCACAGCACTGCTCGCTGCTCCAGGGGCCGCTCCAGAGCCCACAGCGTCGCTCACCACTCCAGGGGCTCGCTCCTGAGGCCCGCTCCAGGGGCCGCTCCAGGGCCCACAGCACTGCTCACTGCTCCAGGGGCCGCTCCAGAGCCCACAGCGTCGCTCACCACTCCAGGGGCTCGCTCCTGAGGCCCGCTCCAGGGGCTCGCTCCTGAGGCCCGCTCCAGGGGCCGCTCCAGAGCCCACTCCAGGGGCCCACTCTAGAGCCCGCTCCAGGGGCCGCTCATGAGGCCCGCTCTAGGGCCCACAGTGCCGCTCCTTTTATGGCCCGACCTGCCGCTGATGTTCTCTCGCAGGTCGGGGCCGCCACTTTGGGATGCCCTGAGGTTGTGAAAGGCGCTGTAGAAATGCAAGTCTTTCCTTCTTTATGTAAAGTGAGTTGTTCTTTCGTATGACGGGGGAAAAAAAAGAAAGATTTGAATTTCTATAGCGCCTTTCACAACCACCGGACGTCTCAAAGTGCTTTACAGCCAATGAAGGGCTGTTAGAGTGTAATAGGCACTGTTGTAATGTAGGAAGCTTATAATGGGTTGTCTATCCCAGGTCCAGGCCGCTTGTTAGCGTCCGACTTACTTCCTCTCGCGTTGATGCCTGTGTCAGGAGTGCTACGTTATCCGTATATGTGAACGTCCAGGACTCTGTGCAGGGTATGTTGACAAAGGCCGGAGTGAGCAGTGACCTCTGGCAGACTGTTGTTGAGTGTCTGTGTTTGACTGGTCCTGTCGCCGAGACAGACGCGGAACTTACGTTTGCTCATTAGGGTGTTGATTGGTGGCCGTGCCTTCTGTTGCCTGGGCCCCAAGCTCTAGAACTCCCTCCCTAAACCTCTCCGCCTCTCTCTCCTCCTTCAAGACGCTCCTTTGACCAAGCTTTTGGTCACTTGTCCTAATTTCTACTTATGCGGCTCGGTATAATACTCCTGTGAAGCGCCTTGGGACATTTCACGATGCTAAAGGCGCTATATGGATGCAGGTTGTTGTTGATAAGCCAAATGCGGCATTTGATGATTATTGAAGGCTTCAGCAGCAGACCTTTGCGCCAGACAGCGCTGTAAGCTGATGACAGGTCTATGAAGGTAGTAATGTCCCACTTTAACCAGCCAGCCTCTCTGGGGTATGATACAGGGGGCCTGTGTCAGTTGCCGCAATGACCGTTCCTGACCTCTTGCTACAGTTTAGGTCAATTTTTTTTAAATAATAACAAAAGAGTCCCTGTGAAAAGAGTAAGCATCTGAGAACAGCAAGGCATTTCAGAATCAAGAGTCATCGGCTTAAGATGTCTGCCCTCTGGAAACGTGCGTGACCGAGAGAGCGAGATGCATGCAGGCTTCTATGCAACAGTCAGCTTTATGCCTGCAGCTGAAGGGTGCAATAATCATACAGAACAGCAGTAAAATGAACAAGCGACATATTTATCAGCATGACAGAATGGCAAACTGAATCTGTATCATGCAACCTGCATCTCTCTCTCATCTGTTTACTTGATTTATGCTCTATTGGGTTGCGGGATCCATACAATATCATTAGAAATCGCTGCAAGAGTTTAAGATTATAATAGGAGAATGAGCTTATAGTCACCCGAGGATTGCAACCTTTCTCTGTGTTGTTAGCACGCTGGTTCATGCATTTGTTCCAATTCCTGCGTGTGCTGTTTCAATAAAGTCATTAACCAGTTTATTTTAACGGGTTAACCTGTGGGTAGAATTAATGGAGAAGAATATGAACTCTTTAGCAAATTGTTCACATGAATGGTCTACATATTTGACTCTTATTGTATGTATTATGTCTGTAATGTACTTATGAATGACTCCACGAGGCAATGTGTTGTACTCAAACCGTAGTGACCTTGATCCTTTATTCATAACTCCAGAGTGAGGCAGCTGCATGGTGGCTCCCCTTTTATACAGGGCCCTGCCACCAGGGCAGGAAACCCCAGTCTCCACCAGTTGCACCCTCTAGTGGTACCAGCATGTACATTCACAATGTAAACCTTATTGACAGTACATCAGGTAAACAAGTCTCCATCTTGTGCAACTATACAGTGACTACGCAGAGAGTGTATCTATAGTCTTCATATATAACAGTATGTGCCAGTTTGTTTATAAGAACAGAAGAATTAGGAGTCGGCCATTCGGCCCCTCGAGCCGCTCCACCATTCCATGGCTGATCTTCGAGCTCAACTCTACCTTCCTGCACTGAACCCATATCCCTTGATTCCCTTAATATTCAAAAATCTATCAATCTCTGCCTTGAATATACTCAACGACTGAGCCTCCACAGCCCTCTGGGGCAGAGAATTTCAAAGATTCACCACCCTCTGAGTGAAGACGTTCCTCCTCATCTCAGTCCTAAATGGCCAATCCCAGATCCTGAGACTGTGACCCCTGGTTCTAGGCTCCCCAGCCCGGGGGAAACATCCTCCCTGCATCTATCCTGTCAGACCCTGTAAGAATGTTGTATGTTTCAATGAGATCACCTCTCATTCTTCTAAACTCTAGAGCATATAGGCTTAGTCTACTCAATCTCTCCTCATAGGACAATCCCCCCATCCCAGGAATCAGTCTGGTGAACCTTTGCTGCATTCCCTCTATGGCAAGTATATCCTTCCTTAGGTAAGGAGATCAGAACTGTGCACAATACTCCAGGTGTACGCTCTGCGGGGCCTGATATAATTGCAGTTATGCCCATCATTAATGTCCATTCAATGATCACCCCCAATGAACAGGGAGGTTTTGGCCTGTTATAGATCAGGAATGACCCACATTCGATCCCCGACCTACTTAGAGTTAGCTGACCTAAGCTAAGGCAGGAGTTGTCGAGGACCAGGTGCTGGGGGACGCACTAAAGCTTGGTGCAGCCTCCGCAAAGGCACGATGGGGAAGGGCCACAGTTTAAGGTCCTTCCGCCACTGTACAGCGAGGGGCTGCAACCAGTATAACCCCTCCCCCGCCCCCCCCCCGGGATGTATGTATCAGGAGTTATTTGAATGTAAAGGTACATAAAATTTTGAAATGTATCTGGAATAAAGCGCACTTGAATGCCACGTAATATATGCAACCTGTCTTGCTCGATGTGAAATATGATCAGTGGATTGTATTGCAAGGTGATTTCACAAATTTCTATGAAGACAGTATATTTTTGAAATAAAAAAAGAAGATGGGCTGCTCCTATTGACCTCAATAACCCGTGGATAGAGAAGGCCACATCCGACTGTGATCTCGTGATCCCTTCCGCTAAGTACCTGGTGGGTAATTTTGACATTATACGATAGTGTAAAACGGGTAAAAGCGGATCAGCAGCCCGTCCTACATCTCTCCCCATGTTTATTACCATTCATAGAAGGACATAGCACAAGAGGAGGCCATTCGGCCCATCGAGCCTGTGCCGATCCAATTAGTCCCACTCCCCCCCGCTCTTTCCCCACCGTCCTGCAATTTCTCCTTTTCAAGTATTTATCCAATTCCCTTTTGAAAGTTATTGAATCTGCTTCCACCGCCCTTGTAATCCAGATCACAACAACTAGCTGTTATGTATTTAAGCCCTTGTAACCTGCATCACACCTGTCTACTAGAGGGCCTACCTGTTGGAGTCCCAAGGGATCCCAGCATCCCTTGAGAGTACAGTATATAAGCAGGTCACCCACGAGGTACCTGCACTCTGGAACTACAATAAAGGAGCTAAGGTCACACTTGCTCATTACACACAGTACTTGGTCTGACCATTTATTATGAGTGTAATACTGGCTACATTAAAAACAATTCTCCTCATCGCTCCCCGGTTGTTTTGGCATCAATTATTTCCATTGACTTCAAGGGAAATAAAAAGGCAAGAGAAATGTAAAACGGGCTGCCAATTCGCAATCACTCGTTTTACGCTGTCGCAGAGTCAAAGTTAGCCCCCATGTCTCGATACCAGGTGAGAGGAGCAAGCTACTGGAATGACTTGTACCTGCTGGAGTAGAGCTCCCCCAAGTGGTCTGCCAATGTACTGCAACTACTGCTGTAAACAATAAAAGGGTCATGTGGCAAGGTCACATGATGACAGTTTCTGTATTGGAGCCATCTTGTGGAGTGTGTTTGTCAGTGATGTCGTAAGAAAATATCACACCTACTGCTGCTCACCTCCTGAGCTCACACATGAAAACCGGTTGGCTGGAGGAGGTACTGGAGAGCAGCTTTCCCAGCAGTGCCCAAGAATGGGAACCTAAGGCGATTGTCTCTTCCCCCCTCCGCCCCGCCAATCCCCGCTAGCCTTGTGCTGCTGTAGCTCCACTGACATCCCAGAAGCTAACTCGGCACGGAACAGACACCGAACCGGAATCCCGCTGGGAAGTGCACACTGCCTTGAGCAACTTGTTGCATGTGTTAGTCTTGGATCAGCGAGTAGCATTCTCCCCTGAGTCAGAAGTTGCGGGTTCGAGTCCCACTCCAGGAGACTTGAGCACGTAATCTAGGCTGACACCCCCAGTGCGGTGCTGAGGGAGCGCTGCGCACTGTCTTTCCAGTGAGATGTTAAACCCTGGCCCCGCCTGCCCTCTCAGGCAGACGTAAATGATTCTATGGCACTATTTTGAAGACAAACAGGGAGTTATCCCAGGTGTACTGGCCAATATTTATCCCTCGACTAATATCACTAAAACAGACCACCTGGTTTATTTAAAGCATTGCTGTTTGTGGGAGCTTGCTGTGCGCAAATTGGCTGCCGCCTTTCCCACATTACAACACTGACTACACTCCAAAAGTACTTCATTGGCTGTAAAGAGCTTTGAGACGTCGGGTGGTCGTGAAAGGCGCTATATAATTCCAAGTCTTTCTTTCTCAACTAACATCACTAAAACAGACCACCTGGTCATTTAAAGCATTGCTGTTTGTGGGAGCTTGCTGTGCACAAAATGTCTGCTGCAGTGAATGCACTTTAAAAATTCCATATGGGCGCTAAAGCACTTTGAGACATCCTGCGGTTGTGAAAGACGCTTCAGAAATGCATGTCTTTCCTTTTTTTATATATTTGCGTCACAGTCTGAGCTGTGCAGAAGCCAAGTGATTGCCCACAGGGAGAGAGGGAGAACAACCCCAGCGTTCCATTTAGGGACCTTATGAAGAACATTGAGTTATATCGAAACGTGTAAGATTATGAGGGGGCTTGACAAGGTGGATGCAGAGGGGATGTTTCCACTGATGGGGGAGACTAGAACCAGGGGGCATGATCTTAGAATAAGGGGCTGCCCATTTAAAACTCAGATGAGGAGGAATTTCTTCTCTCAGAGGGTTGTAAATCTGTGGAATTCGCTGCCTCAGAGAGCTGTGGAAGCTGG
The DNA here is from genome assembly GCF_044704955.1 of Pristiophorus japonicus. Classification (NCBI taxonomy): domain Eukaryota; kingdom Metazoa; phylum Chordata; class Chondrichthyes; family Pristiophoridae; genus Pristiophorus; species Pristiophorus japonicus. Next base: position 64,954,952 of record NC_091997.1, read on the forward strand.
AACATTGAATAAATTTGAGAGAGAAATAGACAGTTTCTTAACCCATAAGGGGATAAGGGGTTATGGGGAGCGGAGCTGAGTCCATGATTGGATCAAATGGTGGAGCAGGCTCGAGGGGCCGTTTGGCCTACTCCTGCTCCTATTTCTTATGTTTTTATAAATCTTCATGCCTAAACCTGCACTCCTGTCTCCCACATGTCCCCAGCTTCTGTCCTGCCCACAGCACTGACACACACCGGGTTAGTCACTAACAACATGCTCTGCTATTCCTCCCGATGATCCTTGGCCTCTCCACAGTGTTCAACGCTGAGAGAAAAAAACAACACGGTCCTTTTTTTATCAATTTGCGCTGTTGATTCATAATTACTTTGGTCAGTGGGAGCCCTTGTCTTACAGACTCTAGGCTCACTGCTCCCCAGGGAACGGTGCGTCTGATGTCTTGCAGCTATGAGGAGGCTGTCAGAGTGCCTTCTCCAATCAGGCTGATGTTTTAAATGCACATTACACATTTCCAACCAGTCACTTATCAGTGTTGTCCTGAAGGACTCTCTTTCATCTGCAGTCAGCTTGTCACTGGTCTCCTCCACAGCTTTTAATCCTCCCTCTTGCCTTAATATGAAGCTGAAGGTGAAGAAATACCTGCCGCAATTGCGAATGTTGCAGAGGCCTGTATGGAATATGCATTCACTGACCTCATTCGCAGACAGCTCTGAATACTGATAGGTTACTTGCTGGGAAATTACAGCTGCGGCAAGTGTGACCTCTGGTTTGTGAATTGTGCTAGCTCAGTTAATAACTATCTGCTAACAGAGAAGCCATGGAAGCCTCCTCTGCCTGCCTGAGTGAAATTACCTTGGGGCGATCACCACAAAAGTCCTAGTTGCATGGAGTGACAGAACTCAACTGCTACCAGCTCACTACTAACTGCTGGTTGATCATCAATCTCACTGGGGCAAGTCAAAGAAAGGCCGAAGGAAAAATGCAGCACTTGTGCTGTACAGAGAGCTCATCTGTGATGGCACTTAGGCTCAGTGATGGGACAGTGTAGAGGGAGCTTTACTCTGTATCTAACCCCCTGTAGCTGCCCTGGGAGTGTTTGATGGGACAGTGTAGAGGGAGCTTTACTCTGTATCTAACCCCCTGTACCTGCCCTGGGAGTGTTTGATGGGACAGTGTAGAGGGAGCTTTACTCTGTATCTAACCCCATGCTGTACCTGCCCTGGGAGTGTTTGATGGGACAGTGTAGAGGGAGCTTTACTCTGTATCTAACCCGTGCTGTACCTGCCCTGGGAGTGTTTGATGGGACAGTGTAGAGGGAGCTTTACTCTGTATCTAACCCCCTGTACCTGCCCTGGGAGTGTTTGATGGGACAGTGTAGAGGGAGCTTTACTCTGTATCTAACCCCGTGCTGTACCTGCCCTGGGAGTGTTTGATGGGACAGTGTAGAGGGAGCTTTACTCTGTATCTAACCTGTGCTGTATTTGGTGAATGTTGGCACATTATGAAATCACGTGCACGATCATTTGCTGGTTGTTTTGCTGCAGTGAGATGCCCATTGCAATATAAATAGGGCACAATGCACAGCTCCAGGAGCCTGCAAGCATTCCACATGGAAGTAGTTCTGTAATATTAAGAGGGTGTAAAATGACTGTTTTAAATGGGATTTGATTTATTGGAATCTGCTGTGTATGGGGAGCTCCAGGTATTTTTTTGAAACAGTCATTGAGAGCTTTAAAAGTATTGGATCTGTCAACAACTAAGAGTGGTGATATCTCTGGACAGCTTGCTGTAGTCTCTTGTCTTTCGGTTTCACTTGATATGCCTTGAACTCTCCAAGCCTACAGAAATGTGCCAGCAATACTCAAACATTTGAATCTTCATTTTTTTTTAATCTTCCTGCTTGTAGGCCATCTGTACCATGTCAGGAGTTGAATGTTCCTTTATAGCCAGCCCTGTTGGGTGCTCGTGTGTAGCTGAAATATTTCATATTGAAAGGGGCAAATCCAGACATTTCCCTCAGTTCTTCCTCCTGTGAGCCACAGGCACTTAAATCCAAGCTTGCAACCACTTAGCTGCTCCTGCCTCGGACCCACGGATGTTACAGTGCCATCAGTCCACTGGGTTCAGCAACCTGTGCAAGTGTTCCTCTCTGTCGGAGCGACCTGGGCTAATCCCGGGCTCCTGCCCACTCCCACACATTTATATATTCCACCTCTTCCACAACTAACTGCCTCCTAAAGTACTTAGCGACTCTTGCTTCAACAACTCCCTGATTCACTTCCTCTTCTAACTCCTGGTGGTGTCCTGCACTCTGGTCCTGGGCCCTTGAGCTATCCCCTCCTTCCGGCAACAGGCGCCATGGCTTTCCTGAGGCGTGCACTGGTGACAGCGCTGATGGGGCAGACTGCAGAGGGAGACAGCGAGAAACTTGTTCCACTGAAAGTCTTGCATTTATATAGGTCCTTCCAGGTCTTTGCCTATAGGTCCTTTATATAGGTCCTGTCCAGGCCCACATCAACCTCCTGGTGTCACTTCCACCAGACGCCGGAAGCCCCTGCCCAGAGAGGGATAGACGTAACAAAATGATAGGGATAGTGCCGTAAGGATCGTGTGATAGAGTGATGCGACACAGCACAATTAAAAAAAGACTTGCATTTATATAGCGCCTTTCACGATCACTGGACGTCTCAAAGCGCTTTACAGCCAATGAAGTACTTTGGGGGTGTAGTCACTGTTGTAATGTGGGAAATGCAGCAGCCAACTTGCGCACAGCAAGCTCCCACACACAGTAGTGTAATAATGACCAGATAATCTGTTTTTGTTGGCTCAATTAATAATTTTAAATTCTAGAGTGATAGATTTTTGCCAGACAAGGGTATTAAAGGAGATAGAGCCAAGGCAGATGGAGCGTGTTAAAATTCAGGTCAGCCGTGATCTCATTGAATGGCGGAACAGGCTCGAGGGTCTGAATGGCCTCCTCCTGTCCCTATTTATCTATGCTCTGTAGATACTGTTTCACCTCGATTTTAACGGGCTGGCGATGAGTTACCCATCGACCTCCGGGCCTCATTGGTCGGTTGGTGAAATTAGTTGGGCCTTCCCACTGCCATGCACAGACAGACCTGCCGTTCCCCACTTTGGACTGAAAATCCACCCCCTCATCTCTCCTTCGGCTCAGTATCCATTTGTAGCCTTAAACCTTGTGACATTTTTCTATGTTAAATACCTGAAGGAGAAAAGTATTGCAGGGATACGGGGAAAGAGCGTGGGGGAGTGGGACTGACTGCAACGCTCTTCGAAAGAGCCGCACCGACTCAATGGGCCAAACGGCCTCCTTCTGGGCTGTATTTCCCACATTGCAACAGTAACTACACTCCAAAAATACTTCATTGGCTGTACAGTGCCTTGAGATGTCCGGTGGTCGTGAAAGACGCTATATAAATTCAAGTCTGTCTGTCTGTCCCTATAATTCTGTGAAAGAGCTACATAAATATATATAGTTGGTGTAGTATTATTAATAATAATAGTAGAAGTTGTAGCGGCCAAGAAGAAGCTGGGCTAAGTACCAGTCTGTAATAAAGCTGACAAAGGGTCATCGACCCAAAACGTTAACTCTGCTCCCTCGCCACAGATGCTGCCCGACCCACTGAGATTTCCAGCATTTTCTGCTTTTATTTCAGATTCCAGCATCCGCAGTATTTTGCTTTTATATATAAAGCTTCCCTGTTGGTCTCATTTACTTTCTCACTGAAACAGTTGGGCATCATTAAAAAAAATAGCAAACCTATAGGATAGCTTGAGATTAAGTTATGTTTCCCCAGCTCACACTGGTCGATGCAATCAAAGCTCGGTGAAGTAAGTTAGATCCCTGTTTATCAAGATATTTTAAAAAGCATCGGGTGAATCTACTATCAGGAATTGAACGAGGAGGTCGGATGATAAATCCACATGGAGATAATCAAATGGTTCTGAAGCTGTTCTGATGTTGAAAATACCATGGGCACCACGGCAACCCCTCTGGAGGATGGTCATGCGATGGGCATTCAGCAGCTTTTCACAGTTTACCTTTGCGGATGAGACGGCAAAACTTTGTAGAGATGTGTGGACAGGGGATTTGATGGGTTGGGTAGAGTCCATAAGACCATTTTAATTTTGTTCTGTTCTGGGAATGACTATGGACAGATCTGGGAATGATGGTAGTCTTAAAATTGACCATAACCGGTCATTGCAGAGCCGCAATCAACGATGCAGTCTCCCCACCACCGGCGCCCCCTGGCTGCAGTGTGCACCATCTACAAGATGTACTGCAGCAACTCGCCAAGGCTTCTTCGGCAGCACCTCCCAAACCCGTGACCTCTACCCCCTAGAAGGACAAGGGCAGCAGGTGCATGGGAACACCACCACCTCCACGTTCCCCTCCCAGTCACACACCATCCCGACTGGGAAATATATCGGCCGTTCCTTCATAGTCGCTGGGTCACAATCCTGGAACTCCCTCCCTAACAGCACTGTGGGAGCACCTTCACCACACGGACTGCAGCGGTTCAAGAAGGCGGCTCACCACCACCTTCTCAAGGGGCAGTTAGGAATGGGCAATAAATGCCGGCCTTGCCAGCGACGCCCACATCCCATAAATGAATTTTTTAAAATAAATTCACAGCTATAGTGCCAAATCAAGTTAATATAAATATAAGTTTTAGGCCATTGTGCTGTAGCTGCACAGAGCTCTGGGCAGACTGCAACTTGAACAACAACAGCTTGCATTTAATTAGCACCTTTAACATAGTCCCAATGCGCTTCAGAGGAGTGTTATCAAACCAAATTTGACCAAGCCACATAAGGAGATATTGGGACAGATGACCAAAAGCTTGGTCAAAGAGGTAGGTTTAAGGAACATCTTAAAGGAGGAAAGAGAGGTAGAGAGGCGGAGAGGTTAAGGGAGTGAATTCCAGAGCTCAAAGCCTTCACAGCTGAAGGCAAGGCCACCAATGGTGGAGCGATTAAAATCAGGAACTGCGTCAATTCTGCTCACGAAGACGGAAGAGCCAAACCCATTCTTGCTTTGGAGGCGATACAACAGAGGTTCACTCGATTCAGTCCTGGGATGAGAGGACTGTCTTATAAAGAGAGATTGTGTAGAATGGGCCTGTACTCTCTGGAGTTTAGATGAATGTGAGGTGATCTCATTGAAACATACAATATTCAGAGGGGGATTGACAGGGTAGATGCTGAGAGGTTGTTTCCCCTGGAGTGTCTAGAACCAGGGGACACAGTCTCAGGATAAGAGGTAAGCCATTTAAGACAGAGATGAGGAGGCATTTCTTCACTCAAAGAGTTGTGAATTTTTGAAATTCTGTGTCCCAGAGGGCTGTGGATGCTGAGTCTCTGAATATATTCAAGGCTGAGAAAGATAGATTTTTAGAGTCTAGGGGAATTAAGGGATATGGAGATCTGACGGGAAAGTGGAGTTGAGGTAAAATTTCAGCCATGGTCTAAGTGAATTGCGGAGCAGGCTCAAGGGGTCATATGGCCTACTCCTGCTCATAATTTTTATGTCCTTACGTTCTTATAAGTAATGAGGCTGACCCCAGTATCAGAGGGACTAAGCTATGAAGAAAGGTTAGACAAACACGGACTTGAAAGTAGGTGACTGACAGGAGACTCGATAGAAATACATAAGAACATAAGAAATAGGAACAGGAGTCGGCCATATGGCCCCTCGAACCTGCTCCACCATTTAATACGATCGTGGCTGATCCGATCATGGACTCAGGTCCACTTCTCTACCCACTCTCCATAACCCCTTAATCCCTTATCGGTTAAGAAACTGTCTATCTCTGTCTTAAATTTATTCAATGTCCCAGCTTCCACAGCTCTCTGAGGCAGAGAATTCCACAGATTTACAACCCTCAGAGAAGAAATTCCTCCTCACCTCAGTGTTAAATGGGCAGCCCCTTATTCTAAGATTATGCCCCCTAGTTCTAGTCTCCCCTACCAGTGGAAACATCCTCTCTGCACCTTGTCAAGCCCCCTCATAATCTTATACATTTCGATAAGATCACCTCGTATTCTTCTGAATTCCAACGAATAGAGGCCCAACCTCCTCAACCTTTCCTCATAAGTCAACCCCCTCATCTCCGGAATCAACCGAGTGAACCTTCTCTGAACTGCCTCCAAAGCAAGTATACCTTTCGGAAATATGGAAACCAAAACTGTACGCAGTACTCCAGGTGTGGCCTCACCAATACCCTGTACAACTGTAGCAAGACTTCCCTGCTTTTATACTCCATCTCTTTTGCAATAAAGGCCAAGATTCCATTGGTCTTCCTGATCACTTGCTGTACCTGCATACTAACCTTTTGTGCTTCATACACAAGTACCCCCAGGTCCCGCTGTACTGCAGCACTTTGCAATTTTTCTCCATTTAAATGATAACTTGCTCTTTGATTTTTTTTCTGCCAAAGTGCATGACCTCACACTTTCCAACATTATACTCCATCTGCCAAATTTTTGCCCACTCACTTAGCCTGTCTATGTCCCTTTACAGATTTTTTGTGTCCTCCTCACACATTGCTTTTCCTCCCATCTTTGTATCGTCAGCAAACTTGGCTACATTACACTCAGTCCCTTCTTCCAAGTCATTATATAGATTGTAAATAGTTGGGGTCCCAGCACTGATCCCTGTGGCACCCCACTAGTTACTGATTGACAACCAGAGAATGAACCATTTATACTGACTCTCTGTTCTCTGTTAGTTAGCCAATCCTCTATCCATGCTACTATATTACCCCCAACCCCGTGAATTTTTATCTTGTGCAGTAACCTTTTATGTGGCACCTTGTCAAATGCCTTCTGGAAATCCAAATACACCACATCCACTGGTTCCCCTTTATCCACCCTGTTTGTTACATCCTCAAAGAACTCCAGCAAATTTGTCAAACATGACTTCCCCTTCATAAACCCATGCTGACTCTGCCTGACTGAATTTTGCTTTTCCAAATGTCCTGCTACTGCTTCTGTAATAATGGACTCCAACATTTTCCCAACCACAGATGTTAGGCTAACTGGTCTATAGTTTCCTGCTTTTTGTCTGCCTCTTTTTTTAAATAGGGACGTTACATTTACAGTTTTCCAATCTGTTGGGACCTCCCCAGAATCCAGAGAATTTTGGTAAATTACAACCAATGCATCCACTATCCCTGCTGCTACTTCTCTTAAGACCCTAGGATGCAAGCCATCAGGGTCCAGGGGATTTATCTGCCTTTAGTCCCATTATCTTACTGAGTACCACCTCCTTAGTGATTGTGATTGTGTTAAGTTCCTCACCTCCTATAGCCCCTTGACAAGATACTGAGTGGAATAAAAAAGGTTCATCTGGCGCATTACCATGACTCAAAATAGGCCACAAACTAATAACAGGCAACTTCAGGACTTATGCCAGGAAGCACTTCTTCATACACAAGTGTGATCAATATCTGAACTGGTCTCTGGATGGGGAGTACTGCCAAAATCTCTGGAGCCATTTAAGAGGCAGTGGAATACTGTGATGGGCAATTTCAATGGCCTCCTCCTTCTGTGATGGTCTAACCTTGGTGTGAATCATGCAATAGTGTTCTGCAGTGTTCAAATCCCAAATACATCTACCGCTGACCTTGGGCCAATATTTATCCCTCGATCAGCATCACTAAAACAGATTATCCGTTCATTATCACATTGCTGTTTGTGGGAGCTTGCTGTGCGCAAATTGGCTGCCGCGTTTCCCACAATACAACAATGACTACACTCCAAAAGCAGTTAATTGGCTGTAAAGCGCTTTGGGATGTCCGGTGGTCGTGAAAGGCGCTATATAAAAGCAAATCTTTCATTCAGACTAGGGGGTTTTCCGAGCCGGGGGTGGGGGGATGGGGATTGGAATTGGAAGGGGCCCGACCTGTTATGTCTTTGGATGCTCTGATAATGACTCCACGAGGCAATGTGTTGTACTTGAACTGTAGTGATCTTAGTCCATTTAATGTAACTCTAGTGTTAGGATCACACCTGGTGGCCTGCCTTTTATTCTAGGCCTGGCCCACCTGTACAGGTAACCTACAAGTCTCCCACTGCAGTGCCCTCTGGTGGCACACCTCAGTGACCATACAGCTGGTGTACAAGTTTCCCATAGTAGTGCCCTCTGGTGGCACATCATATGTAATAGTACAGGCAGTAACATGTCTAGATACATGACATCACTCTCCCCCAAATCCTTAGTGCAAATCGCCTTCACGCATTGACTGTGCTCTGGGCTTAGCTCTGTCTGGTTGACCCTTGCGGGGTCGTATCTATCTTGGATGAGTAGGCGGTGTTTCATTGGCAGAAGAGATGCTGGTGGTTTCTGTTTATGAGTCCATGACCAGTCCATTCTCTCCCCCCCACATATAGATTATGCCGTTGGCTAGTTACATTCATATACATTTGTGGTACAGTTGTGAGCCAAGTACATTTGACTGGTGAGGTACATACTTGATACATACTTGGACTCAGTGCTGGGGTCAGCAGTGGTACGTGAGGACAGACTAGTTCCAGAACTGCTGGGTGGTGTCCAGGTAGTCTGGTGGTGGCACGGTGCCCAGTGCTGGCAGTGGGAACCCGGTTGGCTCAAGTTGCCTGCTCTTGGGGCCTTTGCCGTTGCTCCTAGCATCGGGCAGGTCCACAGATGCCTGTGACCTCCCTGTCCTTTCCTTGCACCTCGGGTCGCTGCTGCTCCCTGAGGGGCAGTTGTCTGGCAGTGCGCAGGGAACTGCTGACTCGCTTGCCTGGGCATTCTTTGGGTTGGGATCCTGGCTGGTCCCGGTCCCATTTGGGAGGACCATTGCAGGTAACCCTTCGTTCCCGGGTGTAGCCTTGGTGTCGATAGGGTCTGGGGGCTGCGCCTTAGCGCGGTTTGCTCTTTCAGGCTCGTGGCGGTTGGTGCCATCGGGTGCCTGAGAGGTGGAGCCGATCGGGGGCAGGGTATCGATACCGGTGCCGTTGACCTCCTGAGATCGCTTGCTCTGCAGCTTGTCTATTTTAGCTGCTTGTGGCCACACTCCGTGGTGCATCACTCTGGTCCCAGGGACGCAGGCTACAGCATCGGGTAGCCTGCTGGATCTGTGTGCTCCCGATAGGTGTTTGCCCGCTACATGATCAGAATACAGCTGAAATCCTATATCACACAACGTTTCATTACTCATTGTAGATAAACTGTATATCTGATCGCAATCGCACGACTTTTCTTTGCATATTACGTATATAAAACTCTGATCATCAATTATAAGCTTTACATTTGACTCACAGTTGCTATTACATTGATTGAGAATGTGGAACTGTCCCCTTAAGTGTGGTGGGTTGCTGGCCTCTTTTAAGAGAGCCTTGCTATCTTTACCCCAATCCTCTTCTCCGTTTGGTCCACGTGTTGCTCCATTAGCGCTGCCCCTCGTGGTCTGGCCGCCGCCATCTTTTTCTTCAGCGATTTTCTTCCTCCGGAGTCCTGCCACTGGAGCGTGGAAGGTGTGTTCGGGTCGTTCCAGCTGGATCATCTCCACACAGTCGTGCTGAGCGGTCTGTGCCTCGGGTGCTGTGCTGGTCTGCTCTCTGGGGCCGGGTCCACCCTCCAGTGAGGGCTTGCTGTGCCTCCAAACGCGGAGGATGTCGATTGTTGGAGGGGTGAAGTCTTTGCATTTCCAATGGATCTTCTCCATCCACCTTCTTCCGAGTAGCGTTGGTCCATCACCTGCAACAATCCACAGGGGTAACTTGTGCATCGCGCCATCATGGAGTACCTTTACATCCGCACTGGGATACGTTCATTGGTGTAGGTGCGCAGCTTTGCCTGAACCGGGACGAACTTGGATCGTTCAGCTTGACTGTCCCATAGCCTCTCAAAGGCTTCTTGATTCATTACTGACTGGCTCGCCCCCGTGTCCACTTCCATGAAGACTGGAACGCCATTTATCTCGGCTTCCATCCTCAACGGGGAACATTCTTTGGTGCCGGTAAACATGGGGCTGAGCTGCCTCTCTGACTATCGCTTCATAATCCGGGCTGGATTCATGGCCAGCTGCAGGACTCTTCATCGACACAGTGAGTCATATTTCTTTCACACGTTCACTGGAGGTGGCCCTTTTTGCTGCAGCCTTTACACACAGTCCTTAAAACGGCACTGGCGAGCCCTGTGATTCTCTCCGCAACGCCAGCATGGTGCTACTCGATTAACCCCCTCAGCGGACTCTGAATTAAAGGACTCGGGGGCCTGTCCTCTCTCCCCTGAAGAGATTCACGTTCTACAGTCCAGCCTCTAAAAGGCACCATTCTGTGTACAGTACTTGCCGGGTTCTGAGGATGAGTCATCTGCCTAGAACCCCAACAGGGTTAAAATTCCCCGCGATGTAACTCCAGCTCTGCCTTTAACTGGCAAAAGCCTTGATTCGGTTTGATTGAGGCCATAATATATATTGTATAAACATTGTGAAAGGCAGCGTGTATATAATGCTCATTTGATCTCTGTCTCCAGGAGATATCATGATCCATGCAAGTTCTGCTCGTGGGGTTTATGATGCTATCTAAATCCCAAGAGTAAATTAGAAACAAATTATTCACTCCCAGGCATTGCAATTCTGTGCATAATGTGTTTTGCCTCACTCCCTCGCTGCAGTGTTTGTGACGGGAATGTCTCTTTTTGATATGCTCTGAGGCTTTTAACAGCACAATTTCCACAGCGATCGGGATTGCATATTTCTGCAGCTTCGGGAGCTGTGATGCGCTCTGCCTGGGGAGTGGCATTTAGCCCATCTGGGCCTCGCAACACCTCCGACTCACGGACTCGACAGATTCGGGCACGGTGATCCCCATAAACTCCGAGCAGGGAGAAAACCCACACCTGTTGGGCAGGGTGGCGGGAGAGACAAGACTGAGGCGTAACCCGATAGAGGTCTTTAAGATGATGAAAGGGTTTTGACAGGGTAGACAGAGAGAAGATGTTTCCACGTGTGCAGGGAGACCAGAACTAGGGGTCTTCAATATAAGGCAGTCACCAATAAATCCAATTCGGGTTTCAGAAGAAACTTCTTTACCCAGAGAGCGGTGAGAATGTGGAACTCGCTGCCACAGGGAGTGGTTGATGCAAATAGTATCGATGCATTTAAGGGGAGGCTGGATAAACACGCGAGGGGGAACGGTAAGCTGATAGGGTGAGATGAGGAGGGGAGGGAGGGAGGAGGCTGGCACGGAGTGGTTGGGCTGAATGGCCTCTTTCTGTGCTGTAGGCTCAGTGTGATTCTGTGTAACACTGGAACTGCAACTGAAGTATCATTGAGTGAGGGGATTGCCGGTGAGGTCTTGCTCTGTGTTCTGTTGAATGGTGAGACTAGCTGCTTCTCTGCAGGAGGGGAGATTCTCCACATTCCACCAGCTTGCTTTAATGTACCTCTAAGCACCGACTGACATTGAGAGCTTGGCCACAGGGGTCTGAGTGTGGGTCGCTGTCATTCCTGCCTACCATGGCATGCAGGGATCAACAGAAGAGAACAGTGAAAATAATTTGACATTGAAAAAAAAGGATTCTGAATTGACCTGCGGGAAGATGCAGAATACAAGCCGCAGTTCTCACCAGCGGCCTGCTCTGCGGTGAGAGGCTGGGACCGAAGCACCTGTAGACCGGCCACCGGCGTTTCCCGCCGATTTCCCATCTCGCTCAGCGTGTCTGTGTCTGGGTCAGTCTAACTGTGGCCCTCCCTGGTCACTCCCGAGCACAGGACAGGCCCTGCTCCCGTCCCGCGCTGCACCTTAGGGCAGCTGTCCCTGCAGCCGGTGTCTCTGCACTTTATCTGGCTCGCGGTGTGAGCACTGGCTGATGGAAGGACAAGAAGTGTCTAGTGCTGAGAACCGAGCAATCACTGCTCCGCTCTAAATACGACTTTACTGGCCTCAGCTGCCGACAGCTTATTCGATTTTTGATTTGGAGCCCATAACAAAAGAAAAAAACTTGCATTTCTATACACCTTTCATGACCTTATGGCATCCCAAATCTTTTTACAGCCAATGAAGTACTTTTGGAGTGTAGTCACTGTTGTAATGTGGGAAACGCAGCAGCCAATTTGCGCACAGCAAGCTCCCACACACAGCACTGTGATAATGACCAGATAATCTGTTTTAGTGATGCTGATTGAGGGATAAATATTGGCTCCAGGACACCGGGGAGAACTCCCCTGCTCTTCTTCGAAATAATGCCGTGGGATCTTTTACATCCACCTGAGAGAGCAGACGGGGCCTCGGTTTAACGTCTCATCTGAAAGATGCACCTCTGACAGACTGATCAACAGAAAAGCAAGTGTGAAAATAATCAAACATAAAAAAAGATTCTGAACTGATCTACGCAATTTGCAAGGCACACTCCCTCAGTGCGGTGCTCCCTCAGTGCGGTGCTCCCTCAGTGCGGCGCTCCCTCAGTACTGTCCTCCCTCAGTGCGGCGCTCCCTCAGTGCGGCGCTCCCTCAGTGCGGCGCTGGAGAGTCAGCCTGCATTTTATAAAACACTTTTTTTGTCCTCAAAGCACGTCAATTAATTATTCTTGTATTGTAGGGCTGTCAGCCGTGTCTCAGAAGGTCGCACACTTGCCTCTGAGTCAGAAAGTTGTGGGTTCAAGTCCTACTAGATTAACTTGAACACAAAATGTAAAAAAAAAATCTAGACCGACACTCCCAGTGCAGTATTGAGGGAGCGCCGCACTGTCGGAGGGGCAGTACTGAGGGAGCCCCGCACTGTCGGAGGGGCAGTACTGAGGGAGCGCCGCACTGTCGGAGGGGCAGTACTGAGGGAGTGCCGCACTGTCGGAGGGGCAGTACTGAGGGAGCGCCGCACTGTCGGAGGGGCAGTATTGAGGGAGCGCCGCACTGTCGGAGGGGCAGTACTGAGGGAGCGCCGCACTGTCGGAGGGGCAGTACTGAGGGAGCGCCGCACTGTCGGAGGGGCAGTACTGAGGGAGCGCCGCACTGTCGGAGGGGCAGTACTGAGGGAGCGCCGCACTGTCGGAGGGGCAGTACTGAGGGAGCGCCGCACTGTCGGAGGTGCCATCTCTCAGATGAGACGTTAAACCGAGGCTTCAACTGCTCTCTCAGGCGGACGTAAAAGATCCCATGGCACTATTTCAAAGAAGAGCAGGGGAGTTATCACCGGTGTCCTGGCCAATATTTATTCTTCAACTAACAGAACCAAAACAGATGAACTGGTCTTTATCACATTGCTGTTTGTGGAAGCTTGCTGTGCGCAAATTGGCTGCTGCGTTTCCCACATTATAACAGTGACTACACTCCAAAGGTACTTCATTGGCTGCAGCCTGTGGAGAAACGGCAGGCTCTGCCAAGACCCAGTTGATATAAGTGAGGCCCGAGGTCCAATTCAAGGCCAGACTTGGGCCTCCTGGTTTGGGCCCACTCTCTCCCGCCCCCACCCGCATCAAAACAGAGCACCAGCGAACTTATACCCCAGAGAATTCCGCAGGTTTATTTCCTGGCTGTTTCTGGGTTCCCCGCATTTTCCAAATTCCAGATTTCTTTACTACCACAGGCATTCCTTTGAAATGAATCACTTCTGATAAAAATCGACATGTAATCCTGGGAATAGCGCCCAATCAACACGGTCTACCTTGCTAAAGAATATTGAAGTATCTAATTCAAAGGCACAATTAGATACTTCAATATCCTTTGTTTCTCATTTATTACAGTTACAAGAGAGTTCCCTGAATTTAATGGAATCTTTTTATTGCATTATGGAGCTGTTTGTATTTGGACTGTTTACTGTTTGCTTCACAGTCTCTGTTATTACATCTGCACAAATAAAAATGTAATCATATCAGGAATAAATGAGGAAAGCCTTGAATGAGATCCAAGAGCCATTCTTCCCTGCCCTGGTTTTTCAGTAATATAAAAGTGAAATATTCATCATCCTGTCCCTATTTTTAAACTTTCTTTCATGCTTGCTCCCAATGTTTTCCGTGCCTCCGTTTAACGTCTCATCTGAAAGATGGCACCTCCGACAGTGCGGCACTCCCTCAGTACTGCCCCTCCGACAGTGCGGCACTCCCTCAGTACTGCCCCTCCGACAGTGCGGCACTCCCTCAGTACTGCCCCTCCGACAGTGCGGCACTCCCTCAGTACTGCCCCTCCGACAGTGCGGCACTCCCTCAGTACTGCCCCTCCGACAGTGCGGCACTCCCTCAGTACTGCCCCTCTGATAGTTTAGCGCTCACTCCGCATCATACTGGAGTGTCAGCCTAGATTTGTGTGCTCAAGTCCTTGGGGTGGGATTGGAACCCACAACATTCTGACTCAGAGGCGAGAGTGCTGCTCACTGGGCCACTGGCTGCCAGCCAATCCCAATCCCTGTTGTCACCCGATGTTGGTGCACGTACTGCCCAGCAGGGGTTACTGGACAGCAAATAGCACCAGGTATCGAGCTAATGTTTTCCATTGCTTGCCCACATGCACAGAGCCTGCTCGACCCAGAAAAACACTGAATCACTCAGCCGCCAAGACAGACACAGAGCCAGAGCCACAGGCACACACGCAAGGATAAAGAGCAAGTCCTCACTAAAAGTTAGTGCCGCAATGCAAATCTCTCTCTCTCTGGGAAAAACCGGGAACTGGATCCTGGGCAAAACCGGGAGCCGGATCCTGGGCAAAACCGGGAGCCGGATCCTGGACAAAACCGGGAGCTGGATCCTGGGCCAGAAGAGACCCAAAAATTAAATTTTACGTTTATTTTTCAGGCTGTCCTGTGAGCCAGGAGTGCTTCTCTGGCTTCCCTTGCACCGGGACAGCCCCTTCGGCAGGGACTCCATATCCCCGGCCTTTCCATGTGCTGCCGAGCCTCCCTCCGCCCTCTCCCCGTTAATTTGGGGGCCACTGTTTTCCGCAAATGGCACTCAGCAGCAGGAATTACCGGTTAATGTCGAAGGAAGTCTGTGAATCACTGTGATAACAACAAGAAGAGATTCAAGACTTGAGATTCTGGTGCAGCATGCAGTGAGGATATCTGTCCCAGAGAGCAAGTGCAGGGTACGGAGGGAGGTATTGTGGGCAGCTTGCAACCGTGAGGTTGGGATATCGGAATGCTGCTGCGGTCATTTCAATGGCTGTAGCAGCAAAGCATCGGATGCGTTTTTGTGTCCCTCGACCGGAGCTGCACTCCCCGATACTGTCTCCCACATTCTACCCTCTGTAAACTAGAGCTGATCCAAAACTCAGCTGCTCGTGTCCTAACTCGCACCCAGTCCCGCTCACCCATCACCCTCTGTGCTCGCTGCCCCATGTCCTAACTCGCACCCAGTCCCGCTCACCCATCACCCCCTGTGCCCCGTGTCCTAACTCGCACCCAGTCCCGCTCACCCATCACCCCCTGTGCTCGCTGCCCCGTGTCCTAACTCGCACCCAGTCCCGCTCACCCATCACCCCCTGTGCTCGCTGACCCATGTCCTAACTCGCACCGAGTCCCACTCACCCATCACCCCCTGTGCTCGCTGCACCATGTCCTAACTCGCACCCAGTCCCACTCACCCATCACCCCCTGTGCTCGCTGCCCCATGTCCTAACTCGCACCGAGTCCCGCTCACCCATCACCCCCTGTGCTCACTGACCTACATTGGCTTCCACTTAAGCAACACCTCGATTTCAAAATTCTCATTCTTAATTTTTAAATCCCTCCATGGCCTCGCCCCTCCCTATCTCCGTCATCTCCTCCAGCCTCACAACCCCGGCCCTCCCCCCACAAACCCCCCCGAGATGTCTGCGCTCCTCTAATTCTGCCCTCCTGAGTATCCCTGATTATAATTGCCCACCATCGGTGGCCATGCCTTCTGTTGCCTGGGCCCCAAGCTCTGGAACTCCCTCCTTAAACCTCTCCCTTTCTCTTTCCTCCTTAAAACCTACCCCTCTGTGACCCAACTTTTGGTCACCTGGGCTAGTTTCTCCTTATGCGGCTCGGTGTCAAATGTTTATCTCCTGTGAAACACCTTGGGACGTTTCACTGTGTGCTATATAAATACAGGTTGTTGTTATCGATAAAACCATGGAATTGGAAGTAAAACTACAATTACAGCTGGCTGACCTGAGTGCGCAAACAAGGAAAGTCAACATGCCATGTGATCGGCGTGAAGTTGTGACACATCACAGGGCTGTGGGCACAGCAGACTAAGACCTTCTGCACTGTACTGCTGCCGGGAGCTCAGCACCTTTCAATTACTTCACATCTTTTTGAAGTGAGAAGCAGAATGTGCTGAGACGCGCTATTTGTCAGACAGTGAGATTTTATTACGGGGCAGCCTACCTGACAGTCGGATGCAGAGGCAGTGATGGGAAAGGCTCTCCCTCAAGGCTCACAAACAAAACACAGATACTTTGCATCTATTATTCAATGATGGAAATGAGGTAGCAGAGGATGAAGGAAGGTCAGTGGTGCTAGAGATCCCAGAAGCAATTGGCTTGCTTGGCCCACTGCCCAAGGCTTAGGTTTGAGTGCTGCATCGCCAATGCCTTGTGAGATCTCAGGCCATCCCACTCGCGAACTCCCGCTGCACTGTCAGATAATTGGCAACGGCTACTGCATCCATGCCATGGGATTTCTAAACATGGAGGTACCACTCATTTATTGTCAGTGAAGCTTCATCGCCTTGCCCTTCCTTTGTACCACTAGCTCACAGAGGTTTCTTTCCCTACTCCAGACACAATGCTGCATGAGTCTGTCTTTAACAAGTCCTTAACTAGTAACTTTTTGGGGGAGGTGGGGAACATAAACTTTTGTAAACATTATTTAGCATGAGCAGAAGACTCAGGGTAGTGATAATGCTGGATGGAAACTCCAATACAGGTTGTACCTCTCCAGTCTGGGAATCTTTAGTCCGGAAACATCCCTAGTCCAGCATCATTCCCGGCAGGGGTGGTGTCCTGCGCTGTGTCCTGGGACTGCTGCTCATCTTCTCCCCGCTGCCTCTGGTATTCCCTCCTGGGTCGGGTCGGCACGGAGAGGGAGTGAGGCCCAAGTTTTGCAGCCGGAGGCATTCAGGAGACGAACACCATCATCAGGACCCGGTAAGTCTAGCATCGGCGTGACCTCCCGTGGTCAGGAATATTCCCTGGTCCGGCACCGGTCTAGTCCCAAGGGTGCCGGACTGGCGAGGTCCTCACCTGGTGACTCATGGTCACGTCTTTGCAAAAACAATTCTCTCCAGTGTCCTGGGACAATATTTATCCCTCAACCATCACCGATGCTGTTTGTGGGAGCTTGCTGTGCGCAAATTGGTTGCCACCTTTTCCTACATTACAACAGTGACTGCACTTCAAAAGTACTTCATTGGCTGTGAGGACCTTTGTGAGGTTGTGCAAGGCGCTATAGAAATGGGAGTTCTTTCTTCCACGGTGTCAACTGTTGCTCATTGGGCAGCACGCTCGCCTCTGGGTCAGAAGGTTGTGGGTTCAAGTCCCACTCCAGGGACTTGAGCACATGAGTCCAGACTGACACTCCCAGTGCAGTGCTGAGGGAGCGCCACACTATCGAAGGTACCGTCTTTCGGATGAGACGTTAAACCGAGGCCCCGTCTGCTCTCTCAAATGGACGTAAAAGATCCCATGATACTATTTTGAAGAAGAGCAGGGGAGTTATCCCCGGTGTCTTGGCCAATATTTATCTCTCAATCAACATCACAAAAACAGATTATCCAGTCATTATCACATTACTGTTTGTGGGAGCTTGCTGTGCACAAATTGGCTGCCACATTTCCCACATTACAACAGTGACTACACTTCAAAAAGTACTTCATTGGCTGAAAAGCGCTTGAGACGTCCGGTGGTCGAGAAAGGTGCTATATAAATGCAAGTCTTTCTTTTTTTCCCCTTTTGGCTGTTGACAATCAGCCCTCTGCCACTTTGGCAGAGACCTACTGCTGGGAAGCTGAGAGCCTGCTTCAGACTCTCGGCCATTTCAAGATGCAGACAGGACGTCCATAGGACCCTGCTTGCCATTTCAGGGCAGAACTGGTTGCAGCTTGCGCCGTGCACTGTCCAACCAGGTTCACTGACGCTGGAGCCGGAGTACCCAGGAGAGGTAAGTTTGTCATTATTATTGTGTGACCAGGAGGGGCAATGTTGCCCTCTGCTCCCTGTGATTGTAGCCCCCTGCCCCCCACCTCCACTGTCCCGGGCGGGGGTTACCATGTCGCCGGTCGGTCGGTCAGGCTGTGTGCGTGACGCCCAATATCAGCCTGACTCGGGACGCCTACAGTTCATCGGTTCGATTTAAACGAGTCCCGGGTCTCAAATTATCTCCGGCCCCTTCACTCTTGCAACGGGTGGGCTGCCAGCGTGCTTCACCAGTCGGCCGGTCGGTAGAACAATACGGCAGAAAGGGGCCATTCGGCCCATCGTGCCTGTGCCGGCTCTTTGAAAGAATGATCCACCGCCCCCCTCCCTGCTCTTTCTCCACAGCCCTGTAAATTTCCCCCATCAAGTATTTATGCAATTACCTTAAGAAAGTTGCTATTGAATCTGCTCCCACCGCCCTTTCAGGCAGCGCGTTCCCGATCACAACAACTCGCTGCGTAAAAACATTCTCCTCTTCTCCCCCCACAATTTTTTTTTGTTTTGCCAAGCGACCTCCCCTGCCCGCCCTATTGTGAATCACTTTCATGGCAGCTCTTTGAGATGGGCTCCAATTCCACAAGAAACTTGTAGTCATTACTCATTCCGCTTTTCTGTTTATTGCTAGCATCCGTCCAGATTGATTTGCATCTTATGATAGTGCTTTAACAAAAAAACCAAGGCTCCCAAGAAAGGAACGAGAGACAGTGAAGCTTCTTCAAGAGCCACGTGGTTACATAGTCTGCAATGTAGCCTGCAGGCTAAATACTTCTCTCAAGTGTCAAGAACGGGTGAGCTGCTTCAGATTTTAAAACGCACGCTACAAATTTTACACGCCAAGAAGTGATGAAGGTTAAACAGAGTATGCGGGAAGAAAAGCCGCAGATTTGAATATCAGATACATTAGACATACCCCAGGGCAACTCCAATCACTACAATATTCATCCCGAAAAATAGGACAAACAGAAACAGAAGCACAAGAAGAATGAAGAGTTGGATTGGGGGGGGGGCGATCATCAGGGGGCAATGGCAGGATCTGGAGCAGAGGGAAAGAGGGGCATGATCCATGGACAAAATACACTGTTCCCCTGATTTCCAGCCCCCAAAATTGCAGCTGATATTAAGAAAGCAGCAGAAATTGCATTTCCATAGCATTTATATGAATTCATTTGAGGTATGATCGCTTTTGTTACCCAGGCCCCGTAGTGCCCTAAGAGTAGTGTGGAGCGTTTCCCTTCGCGCCCCACTCCCCTCTTGGGGCGCTAATAATGAATATCCCAGTTAGAGGCTGTAAACATCACCCAGGCGCTAAGATTAATGCCCAGACAGTGTCACCACCTCAAACCAAACTATAACGAATGTTTCGCCCAAACAGTTGTCCATCTGTCCCAATCCATGAGCTTCGAATGTCCAATGCCTGAGCACGATGGCCCCTTTAAGTGATGCACAACACTTGTATTTTACAAAGTTCTGTTCTGGCCTATATCATTACATATATTCCAAAGTTTGACATGAGTATCCCCCTGGTAACAGGCTTGAGAGGAAGTCGAATGCATGATTTCAAATGGTACAGACTTTGTGATTGGTTCGGTTATGGATATACCAGTTTGTTATGTTTTGAATGAGGTTGACTGTTAGGAACTTCAAATTAACTTTGGAAATGATAAATGTCTTTTCACTGAAGCGTGAGAAAATAAGAGCATAAGAAATAGGAACATGCACCATTCTATAAGATCACAGCTGATCTTCGACCTCAACTCCACTTTCCTGCCTGATCTTCATATCCCTCGATTCCCCTCGAGTCCAAAAATCTATCGATCTCAACCTTGAATATACTCAATGATTCAGCATTCACAGACATTTGCAGTACAGAATTCCAAAATTTCACCACCCTCTGAGTGAAGAAATTCCTCCTCATCTCAGTCCTAAATGGCCGACCCCTTATCCTGAGACTGTGACCCCTGGTTCTAGACTCCCCAGCCCGGGGGAAACATTCTCCCTGCATCTTCCCTGTCAATCCCCTTCAGAATATTATATGTTTCAATGAGATCACCTCTCATTCTTCTAAACTCCAGAGAGTATAGGTCCAATCTGCTCAATCTCTCCTCATAGGACAACACTCTCACCCCAGGGATCAATCTAGTCAAATAAACTGAAAGCTTCACCAGAAGCCTGATGATTTTGCGATCTACTGTAGGTAATACCGGAGACAAGGAGGAGAGTTACTTACTGTGTATATAGAAGTTATTCATAACAGGACAGTTTAGTGTCTAGATTGCAACTTTCTGTTTTTTCATTTGAGGAGATCGATGATAGCTTATCAATTACATGTGTGTGTGTGTGTGTTACGTAAGTCACATGTTGATTGCTTATTTAAAGAAATTTTGCTTTGCAATCTATAACTGTGAGATGTGATATGATATTCTATTACTTACCAAGGACTGAAGAAAGTTTCAGTTGAGGTTTGCGAATAATTGCAAGAGCTTTAGAATAATGAAGAGACGGTGTTTTCTGTGTAGTATCCTGGGTATATTACCAAACATGCACCTGAACATTATCATAGGCAGTCCCTCGAATCGAGGATGACTTGCTTTCACACCAAAAAGTTCACCGGTGTTTCAATGAAGAACCTAATATTCCAGGTCCCGAACTACATCCTGAAGGGTGGAAGATGCCTGTGTGTGGATTTTTTTAACGTGTGGTGACCGTTGCACACCAGCCACCACACGGGCTTGACAGAGCGAGGTCTTGGTCCAGTGGCAAGGGTTAACCAAGACGACTGGAGATCAGCTCTGCTGCACGGACCTAGTGTGCGCACATATCGCAGTGTGGGCTGGGCCCGTGCTGCCCCTGGGCCCTTGGCTCTTCTGGGCCCCAATCACGTCGCTCTACGAACTCTCGCCGCTCCTTCACTCCGACCTCGCCGCTCCTGCTGTACCTGCCCGCGCTCCAATCAGTGACCTGGACCTTGGTGACGTCCAATCCAGTCACCCTCTTCGCTGCCGTCGCCCTCCTGCACCAGCTCGCGCTGTACCTTGCAGTGACATGCCGTTCGTTGCTGTCATATAAAGTATGGCACGAGCCACTTTCAGCCTTTTCTCCCTGGCAGTTACTTCTAGGCCATCCAGCAATCTCATGGCATGGGCCTGGTGCACCGAGAAAGCCACTTCCGTCCATTTCTTGTCTTTCACATGAGTCTTGAATTCTTCCTCAAAGTATTTCCTGTTCAGGTGAAGCTCAGGACCCTCTGTGGACCCTCCTGAACAGTAGGGGCAGTGGGGAGACCTGTGAAGGCACTGATGATTGGCACACACCTATAAAATCCACAGTGACAAAGGGTAGAAGATCTAAATATATAACAAGGTATGCAACAAAGTGCACATTGGGAAGAAAGAAGGTTTAAACCCTATCTATAAATGCAAAAGGTCCTCGCTAATACTCCTGTGCCAGCAGCATAAGTTGGGCCCTAGTAGTATGTTTAAAGTAGTATGTTTAAATTAACAATTAAATATTCATCTAGTAGAACTGAATCCTAGATTGTGCTGCCAAATAAAATATATATATGTTTTATGAAGTTAAAGCAACAAATCTATTTTGGCATTAAGTTTAGTGTTGATGTAGGGATGGGAATGAAATGCTCCCGTGTGGGTTTACTGCATCCAAATGTGCTGATTTACGTTGGGCTGCACAGTTTCAAGGACACGGGGGGCCTTTGTTACTTGAACTCCAAGGGGCCGTTCTTCATCCTGGAGCCTAGACAGTGAGATCGGAATCTTACCGGCCCTGGAGCACGAGTTTAGAGGCGGGCCCCGCTGTCAAAATGGCCGTGACTGACCTCGGGGCGGAAGTCTGCTTTGAACCCGCCTCCAGAACGTAATCGACCTGAAACGTTAACTCTGTTTCTCTCTCCACAGATGCTGCCCGACCTGCTGAGTGTTTCCAGCAAGTACTTTTTGAAGTGTAGTCACTGTTAGAATGTAGGAAACGCAGCAGCCAATTTGCACACAGCAAGCTCCTGCAAACAGCAATGTGACAATGACCAGATAATCTGTTTTAGTGATGTTGGTTGAGGGACAAATATTGGCCCCAGGACACCGGGGAGAACTCCCCTGCTCTTGTTCAAAATAGTGCCACGGAATATTTTACATCCACCTGAGAGAGCAGACGGGGCCTCGGTTTAACGTCTCATCCGAAAGACGGTCCCTCCGACAGTGCTTCACTCCCCAAGTACTGCCCCTCTGACAGTGCAGCATTCCCTCAGCACTGCATTGGGAGTGCCAGCCTGGATTTTGTGCTCAAGTCTCTGGAGTGGAACTTGAACCCACGACCTTCTGACTCAGAGGCAAGTGTGTTACCCACTGAGCCACAGCTGAGACCAATGCAAACACTTTCCAGTTGTGGGTCCCTGGGTAATGATCAGGAACTTGAACTCTGAAGGTATTTTTCCATTCTCTTTAATTTTTCCGCGAATTCAGCACAGACCAGGAACTGGAACCTAAGACGTTCCTGCTCTGTATGGTGCAGTACTACACCAGATCAATTGAGTCATCAGGAATGTTATTTGTTTTCGCTCTTCCATCTCAGCCTTACTTTGAGTATTGGGCCAAATTGGCAAATCAACCCAATCTGACCAACAACAACTTACATTTATATAGCATATTTAACGTAGCAAAACTCCCAAGGCCCTCAACAAGAGCATTTTTGACACCGAGCTACTAATGGAGATAGCAGGATACATAACCAGAAGCTTGGTCAAAGAGTTAGGTTTTAAGGAGCATCTTAAAGGAGGAGAGAGAGGTAGAGAGGCGGAGAGGTTTAGGGAGGGAGTTCCAAAGCTTGGGGCCCAGGCAGCTGAAGGCACGGCCACCGATGGTGGGGCGATGAAAATAGGGGGTGTGCAAGAGGCCAGAATTGGAGGAGTGTGGAGATCTCAGAGGCTTATTGGGCTGGAGGAGGTTACAGAGATAGGGAGGGGGCGAGGAGGCCATGGAGGATTTGAAAACAAGGATGATGATTTTAAATCATCATCATATAGGCAGTCCCTTGGAATCGAGGAAGACTTGCTTCCACTCTTAAAATGAGTCCTTAGGCGGCTGAACAGTCCAATACAAGAGCCACAGTCCCTGTCACAGGTGGGACAGATAGTCGTTGAGGGTAAGGGAGGGTGGGACTGGTTTGCCGCACGCTCTTTCCGATACGTTGTCAGATTGGGAGCCAGTGTAGGTCAGCGAGCACAGGGATGATGAGAAAACGAGACTTGGAGCGAATTAAGATACGAGCAGCAGTTTCTTGGATGAACACAAGTTTATGTAAAGACCAGGCTTGCCTTTAAATTAAATTGTGTCTGAAAAGTCCCCATCTGTGGCAGAAGGTGATGCAGAGACTTGCATTACGATGATGTGGCGTAGGGTCATACAACGTGGTTTCACTGCCTTGGCTAACCACCCCCAGAAAGACAAGTGTGACTGGAAGACTAGCCACTCCACATCCCTCTCACACAGTCAGACTAATGCTAAAGGGCTCTGCAGAAGGAGGCCTGCCTACACGTTTATGCGGTCTGGTGCAATAGAAGATCTCGGGAGAGTAGGCAAAAATAATCTACATTGGAGAATGGGAAGGAAAAATACAAAACAGTTTCATAGGTCACAAGGGTCCCAGGTTCTATGCAGGTTAAATACACAAATGATTAAAAGCTCGTGCACAGGTACACAAAGTGATTATATGGGCAAATGGAATGTTGGCCTTTGTCTCAAGGGGACTAGAGTACAGAGGGCAGGGAAGATGGTGCTTCAGTTGTACAGAGCGCTGGTCAGACCCCATCTGGATACTGTGTTCTGTCCTGGGCCCCCCACCTCCGGAAGGATATATTGGAGGGGTCACCACGGTGATACCGTGCTCGGAGGGTTAGATTACGAGGACAGGCTGCATAAACGCGGCTTGTATCCCCCGAGTTTAGAAGATTGAGGGGTGATCTGATCAAGGTGTTTAAAATGTTAAAAGGATTCGATCGGGTAGAGAGAGAGGGAAACTATTTCCTCTGGTGGGGAAATCAAGAACGAGGGACACTACTCTTAAAATTTAAACTAGGACGTTCATACAAAGGCCAGTAGCAAGCTGGAACTCTCTCCCCAAAAGGCAGTGGATGTTGAGGCACATTTGGAGCTTTCAAGACTGAGATTGATCATTTTTTGTTCTGTAAGGGTATCAAGGGTTATGGGGCAAAGGCAGATAAATGGCGTTAAGGTACAGATCAGCCTCCTCCTGTCCCTATGTCCCTATCCCCAGTCTATGTTATGCTAGCAGGTCTCGGCCAGAGTGGGACCAGGTCTCGGTACCTCAGGGTTAGGGAGGAGAAGGAAAACAGGGTGGTGCTCCTAATTGTTATTCAGTGACCCATCTATTGGAAAGTGTCTATGTGCTGCATGATGACTGGATCAGGCTTGTCTGTGAATTGGTCATTTGAGTGAGGTGGCAGAGGATGACAGTGGTCATTGAGCCATACCCTAGTCTACCGTGGGCCGCCCTGACCTGTGTGAGGAAACCACCGCAGGTCGGGGCTATAAATAGAGTTGGAGCGCCGGGCCCTGGAACATCATGGGCGAAGGTGTGGCAAATGAGGGTACGGGGCCCAGAAGAGCCGAGGGCCCAGGGGCAGCACGGGCCCAGCCCACACTGCAATATGTGTGTGCACTAGGTCCGTGCAGCAGAGCAGGTCTCCAGTCGTCCTGGTTAATCCTTGCCACTGGATAAAGGCCGAGCTCTGTCAAACCCGTGTGGTGGCTAATATTCAACGGTGACCACACATTAAAAAAATCCACGCACAGGCATCTTCCACCCTTCAACTGTAGTTCAGGACTGGAACATCGGGTCCTTCATTGAAACATCTGAATTCTCGTGGAAGCAAGTCATCCTCGTTCGACGATGTATGAGTCTAGCGCACATCAAAGACTTCTGGAGACAAAAGGAGACAAATGGAAAATAAAATAGTCTTTACTTCTCTTAGAACCTCAACCACTCGTTGTGGTAGCGAGTTCCACATTCTCATCACTCTCTGGCTAATATCCCTAGGCACTTTACACGAGTGTTATTAAATAGAATTTGACACCAAGCTACATGAGGATATATTGGGACAGGTGACGGAAGGTTTTAAGGAGCGTCTTGAAGGAGAGAGAGGTGCAGAGATGACTCAGTTTGGATCTGGGCTCGAGTCTAATGGCACTGTGATTAGCTCAGGTCAGTCTGACCTGGCCAGGTGACTAATTCCTCATTTTGTTTGTCTCTGTCTTGTCTTTTTTTCCTTTGTTCAATTGGTTCCAGCATCAAACTAGATTGCTGAGCACAGAGAGCGTTACAGTACAGCTAAATTGTTTAGAGATGTAATTTAGTGCGATTGATGAGCCAGTCAGTCTGGAAACCTGCCGAGCACTTGCATTGCCAAACATGCATTTTCAAGAAACCAAATAATGTAAGATTACTTCACTCTCACTGGCTTTGAAGCAATCTCCTCTCGCAAACAATTTCTCCTCTGACCCACTTTGGGGATGAAATAAAAAGCATTTGAAAGACAGAAGTAAACTGCCGAGATTCTTCCTTGTTCCGAGAAGATTGGAGTGCTTCTGTGTGGAATTCCTTTCCCTAATCCTCTCCTCTTCTCCAGTTCTTTCCCACTCCCCCGCCCTTTCCCCATAGTCCTGCAAATCTTTTTCCTTCAGATACTTATCCAACTCCCTTGTGAAAGCCACGATTGAGTCTGCCTCCACCACCCTCTCAGGCAGCGCATTCCAGATCCTAACCACTCGCTGCGTAAAAACGTTTTTCCTCATGTCGCCTTTGGTTCTTTTGCCAATCGCCTTAAATCTGTGTCGTCTGGTTCCCGACCCTTCCACCAATGGGAACATTTTCTCTCGATCTACTTTGTCCAGACCCCTCATGATTTTTAAGTTGCAGAAACTTTGCGGGAAGTTCGACAGTTCATAGTGGAAAAAAATGCGGCCTACAGAGTAAAATATCCGGTGACCCACTGCTCCCATGTCGTTACTGTGTTCATTGATGTGAGAATTTCAGAGTGTTCCACATTTTATAGAATCATACAGCACAGGAGGCCATTTGGCTGACTCTCTGAACGAACTATCCAATACGTCGCCACCTTCCACACCCCCCCCCCACCTCCGCTCTGTCGCCATCCTTCATTGAATAGCGAGATACAAACTTCTCGCAAAGTTTCTGCAGCTTAAACCTTGAGTTAAAATAACAGAAAGATGTCAGGATGTTATAACATAGGGTGGGGTGTCAGAACCCAACTTATTTACCACACGTTAGACAGTCATGTGGCAGTAAGTAGACAGGCCATGTAACACTGCTGCAATTTGTAGCAGTTGCCATTAGAATTTACTGTCACCAATAAGGTAGCTTTCCCAATCAAAATTAGTTAGAATCAATCAAAGCTGTCTACTTAATGAAGTAAGATGTGATTTGTAGAATGGGCTTACTCGTGTTATCTCCAGGCAAACATGCAATTCAGATCGAACAGCAGAATCCTGTGTAATAATTCCCTTCCCATATATTCCCAGGGTACCCAGTGAGGGCACGGCAACTGGCCTCAATATTCCTGGGATAATCAAGGAAAAGTATTGTCGGAGTTTCCGATCACTATCCGGAGACCCCCACAGATTTTCCTCTGAGGCTGATCTTTGCCTGTTACTGGCCCACATCACCCTCCTGGTGTCACTTCCACCAGACGCCGGAAGCCCCTGCCCAGAGAGGGATGAGCGTACAGAACGATACGGATAGTGCCATAAGGATAGTGTGATAAGAGTGTTGCAATGCAGCACGTTTAGAAAGAAAGAAGAAAAACTTGAATTTATATAGCACCTTTCACAACCACCGGACATCTCAAAGCGCTTTACAGCCAATGAAGTACTTTTTGGAGTGTAGTCACTGTTGTAATGTGGGAAACGCGGTAGCCAATTTACGCACAGCAAGCTCCCACACACAGCGATGTGACAATGACCCAGATAATCTGTTTTAATGATGTTGATTGAAGTAGTCGAGTGGGATCTTTTATATCCACGTGAGAGGCAGACGGAGCCTCGGTTTAATGTTTCATCCAAAAGACGGCACCTCCGACAGTGCAGCACACCCTCAGCACTGCACTGGATGTTGTGCTCAAGTCTCTGGAGTGTGACTTGAACCCACAACCTTCTGACTTTACTGCATAGCAATGCAGGAATAAGCAACACTTGCATAGAACAGCTGTCTGGTGTTGCCAAGGCAAGCAGAGGCTTTAAAAAAAATGAAAATGCCTACAGCAGAGAGTGTAATTGATTGCAAGATGATTGCCCTATCACCACTTCAGGTGGGATCTATCAGAGGCCAGAGACTTTCTCAGCTCCGATAAGCTGCTGCAGCAGGAATTTTCCACTCTCTTCTTCCGCTGATGGAACTCCAACAAAAAGATCTAATGACGCAGAAAAATCCCCCGTGTCAATGCACACGATTCAGGCAAGTGGCAGTCCCACCCCATTGCATGGTCGTCACGGAGGTGGGGAACAGGAGCGGCTTTACACGCCAGGTCCCAATAGTTACAACCTCGGACCAAGGACCCAACCTCTTCCCATTCACGCCCATGTATATAAGGGATTGGTAGTGTCGTGGTTATGTTTCTGGTCTAGTAATGCAGAGGCCTGGACTAATGAGCTATGCGCATGAATTCAGATCCCACTTGGAGAATTTGAATTCAATTAAATATATCGGAATTTTTTTTTAAAAACCAATATTAGTAATGGTGACCATAAAACTACCAGATTGTTGTAAAAACCCCTCTGGTTCATGACAACAACAACAACTTGTATTTCTATCGTGCCTTTACCATAGTGAAACATCCCAAGGCGCTTCACAGGAGTATAATGAAGGAAATCTTATGGCAGGAAAGCTGTGGTCCTTACCCGGTCTAGCCTATTGTGACTTCAGACCAATAGCAATGTGATTGATTTTTAACTGCCCACAAGCCAATCAGTTGTTCAAGGGCAATTAGGGATGGGCAATAAATGCTTCTCTTTCCAACGACGCCTATATCCCAGGAACAAATTTAAAAAATACAATCCCAAAGGGCCAAAAACCCCTTCCCATCTACTCATAATATCAAGCATTCACTTCAATTGTATAATTATTTATCAGACATCAATGTAGGATCCTAAACCAACTAGAAAATCTTCAATAATAATATGCTGCTTTCCATTGCTCAGCAGACCAAATATTATTAGTGCAGTGCATATTAACAAACTATTCACAAACTAATTACTTCCTGTTAGGATCATGTTTTGCAACCTAAAGTGCTTTCATCTCGATTCAGCAGCAGATTGAGTGATTACATGGACATGGTGCAAATATTACTAATTGATTTATTGAAATTTGTGGATTTTCCGATAGTGTGATCTAAGCATAAAATCTCTCAGTGTCTTCTTCACACTCTGAGCGGGCCCGTCTTTTAATGAAATGGATTTGACCGTGCAAGTAATTCGGAACTATAAACGGTTATCCTATATAACAAGGCTGACTGGATCAGCAAGGGTTTCTTAGGATCTCTGGTGTGTGCATGTTTTAAAATTCATCCTAGGATAAGGGCATCACTACCAAGGCCGGCATTTATTGCCCATCCCTAATTGCCCCTTGAGAAGGTATTCTTGAACCGCTGCAGTCCGTGTGGTGAAGGTGCTCCCACAGTGCTGTTAGGGAGGGAGTTCCAGGATTGTGACCCAGCGACGATGAAGGAAACGGTGATGTATGTCTAAGTCAGGATGGTGTGTGACTGGGAGGGGAACGTGGAGGTGGTGGTGTTCCCATGTGCCTGCTGCCCTTGGCCTTCTAGGTGGTAGAAGTCATGGATTTAAGCCTGTAGATATTACACACGGTGCGCCGGTGGTGGAGGGAGTGAATTTTGAAGGTGGTGGATGGGCTGCCAATCAAGCGGGCTGCTTTGTCTTCGATGATGTCAAGCTTCTTGAGGGTTGTTGCAGCTGCACCCACCTGGCGACTGATGAACCCAACGTGGAAGCCACAGGTTCTCCTAGACTGGTCACCGCGTAAGGCAATCTGGTTGCAGTTAGTTGGTTGTTACAGCCACTCTGGCTTTGTTGTTTACACAATTCATGTTCAACTCATCCAACCATTTGTACTGAGAGAGATCCCATCAGCGTGCCATCATCAGTTATCAGTGCGATGGGCTGACAGTCACCAGTGGGGATGTTACGTGCCTTGAGGTTGTGTCTCAAGTTGCCTCTGTGCCACTTCTGACAATCTTTCCCTCTCGCTCCACCCCTTACTCTCCACTTCCCACTCATCTCTCGAACTCACCTACCCAACATTGCTTCCCATTCTGGCCAATATTTATCCCTCAGTCCACATAACAGAAACAAATGATCTAGTCATTATCACATTGCTGTTTTTTTGGGAGCTTGCTGTGCGCAAATTAGCTGCCGCGTTTCAGACATTACAACAGTGACTGCACTCCAAAGGTACTTCATTGGCTGTAAAGCGTTTTGAGACGTCTGGTGGCAGTGAAAGGCGCTATATAAATGCAAGTCTTTCTTTCTTTCTTTTTCTCACTCACCCATTTCTTCTCCCTCCCCTCCTGCTCATTCGTTTCCCAATGCCCATTGTCCTGCGCTTTTTTGGGTGATGTATGCATGGCATCAGGTTAATCAAGCAGCAGCTTTTGTGGCAAAGCCAGAAGTCACAGCAATGCCATGTGTAAGAAATGGAAACACTTACTCAATTGAATTGCCTTGTGTAAACAGTATATCATACGGGAGCCTGATGAGATGCCTGAGAATGTGTAATGTCAAGGCTGTGCACAGCATGCTGTTGTTGGATGGTTGGTAGCACAGCGTACGTTTGGTTCTACAACCAAGAAAAAAATAACCTGCTTCGCCTGCATTTTAAATAAACTGCATTTGCTTTATCTGCTTTCCAACTGGACTTGATAAAGTGAGGGGCGGCGACTGTGGTGAATGCAAGTGCAGCACGCATAACAACTAAAATAAATTAAATAGTAAGTCCAAACTTGGATAAAGTGTTGAGGAGTCTCGGAGCACAAATATAACAAGACTAGGAACCAGTGGCCACCAACACAGACTGGACTAAAGTGTCCGGGTCATCATTCCCAGAGGTACAGGCATCGGCCAGTAAAGAAAGACTTGCATTTATATAGCGCCTTTCACGACCACCGTATGTCACTAAATGCTTTACAGCCAATACGGTACTTTTTGAAGTGTGGTCACTGTTGTAATTTTGGAAATGCCACAACTAATTTGCACACAGCAAGCTCCCACAAACAGCAATGTGATAATGACCAGATAGTGTGTTTTAGTGATGTTGATTGAGGGATAAATATTGGCCCCAGGACACCGGGGAGAACTCCCCTGCTCTTTTAAGAAATAGTGCATGGGATCTTTTACATCCACCTGAGAGGGGCCTCGGTTTAACGTCTCATCTGAAAGATGGCACCTCCGACAGTGCGGTGCTCCCTCAGCACTGCCCCTCCGACAGTGCGGCGCTCCCTCAGTACTGCCCCTCCGACAGTGTGGCGCTCCCTCAATACTGCCCCTCCGACAGTGCGGTGCTCCCTCAGTACTGCCCCTCCGACAGTGCGGCACTCCCTCAGTACTGCCCCTCCGACAGTGTGGCGCTCCCTCAATACTGCCCCTCCGACAGTGCGGCACTCCCTCAGTACTGCCCCTCCGACAGTGTGGCGCTCCCTCAATACTGCCCCTCCGACAGTGCGGTGCTCCCTCAGTACCGCACTGGGAGCGTCAGCCTAGATTTATTTGTTGCTCAAGTCCCTGGAGTCTAACCCAGAGGCGAGAGTGCTGCCCCCTGAGCCACGGCTGACACACAGAGTAGACACATGACAGTAGAGTAAGGAACATCAACGATGAGGTCTTCAGAGCCACAGGAAGGAAGAATGGAAGGAGCAGCTGAAGTGGAGACCCAACATCTACCGAGACTGGGGGGGGGAAAAACAGCCAGAAAATAAAACCAAAGGGTGGGCCGTGCGCTGGGGTGAGAAAGCACGAGCCTGCGAAGGAGATGGAAAACCAGTGTTTGCGTGAGGGGAGACAGAAAAGTGTAGAATGCGGGAAAAGGAATGAAAAACGACGTGTGGGGAGAAGTCTCCTTTAGATTTATGCAGGAACAGTATGGGCCGGATCCTAATGTGTTGCAAAATACCACGTGGTAAAGATTCACTTTTTAAATCAGACACCAATTTGACTGAATTACACTATATTTGTAAATTTATTTTAAGCAGTTTCTGATTGCCTTAGTACTAACTTCCTTTTTAATGGCCATTCTGGGTTTAAAAAGTCTGCATAATATTCCAGTTAATTTTATGTAGAGTGCTTGCAATTGAAGCGTGCACATGTTGCTTAATATTACTGAAAAGACCTTTACCATTGAGCACATAAAGCTACTGCAATCAGCCTAGGGGACAGGCCAACAGAGGAGAAGTGGGAGTTGCTCAAAGTCTCCAGACTGAAATATCTACGGCGCTGATAATTCAACAAACAACTAGGAGGGACGGGAGCCTTTCGGGGAGGAAATCTGTCGCCCTCACCCGGTCTGACCTATACGTGACTCCAGACCCACAGCAATGTGTTTGTCTCTTAACTGCCCCTGAAATGGCCCAGCGAGACACTCCGTTGTACCAAATGCTGCAAAGCAGGATACTAATAAAACCGGAAGGACCACTCAGCATCACTGTGGGTATACCACCCATGGATGGCGGCACCACCTTCTCAAGGGCAAGTGGGGATTAGCCTTGCCAGCGACGCCCACATTCCATGAACAAATAAAAAACCTTGCATTTATATAGCGACTTTAATGTGGTATAATTTCCCAAGGCACTTCATTGGAGCAAAATTTCAGACCGAATTTGACACCAAACCACATAAGGAGATAACAGGACAGGTGACCATAAACTTGGTTAAAGAGCTAGGTTTTAAGGAGCATCTTAAAGGAGAAGAGAGAGGTATGGAGGCAGAGAGGGAACGCTGCACTGTTGGAGGTGGCATCTTTGGGATGAGACATTAAGCCGAGGCCCTGTCTGCTCTCTCAGGGTGATGTAAAAGATCCTGCGGAACTATTCCGAATAAGAGCAGGGGGGTTTTCCCCAGTGATCCTGGGCCAATATTTATCCCTCAATTATCTGGTCGTTATCACATCGCTGCTTGTGGGAGCTTGCTGTGCGTAAATTGGCTGTCGCGTTTCCTACATTGCAACAATAACTATGCTTCAAAAAGTACTCTATTGGCTGTAAAGCACTTTGAGACATCCGGAGGTCATGAAAGATGCTATAGAAGTGTCTAACAGGAGGGTCCCAGACCCCAACTATCTCCACCCTTCAAGGTTGCAAGCAAACCTCTTGACAGCAGTGTTCCAAGCAGAGTAATGCAGCTGGGAGGCTTGACTGTAGCCCACAGGAGACAAGTCAAGTCAACTTAATGCAAGACGAGTACTGATGCCAGTCACAGAGATATCAGTCTGCTTTGCCCTGTCACTGGAGTAAGTTGTTGTGGACAGGGAGCAAGGGGAGTACTCGGGTAACTTGGGGAAAAAAATGTCTAAATAAGCATAAAACTGAATCAACTGAGGAATCAGCAGCCACACAAGTTTACTGTTTCTACATCATCAAATCCGATCCATCTTCAGTTCACTGTCAACTCTGCTTTTTGCTTTGGGAAGAACCCATAACCCAGGGTCACCACAGAACGACAGTTCAGTTGACATCTCAGAAGGGGTAATTAGTTCATTCTCCAAATGAAATTGTTCATTTGCGATGGGCTGCCAAAGAGCCTTCATTTGGAAAATGAATACCTGTCAGCTAAATTATTTCCAGTGATTACCATTGACCTCAGCAAGCACCCTGCTCCACTTCCCAATGGACGATCTCCTACAAAACGCTCCACGTTCATTTAGTAACAAGGCAGAGTGATACAGAAGGCAGCAAAGCAGCCATGGTAATTGCCAACTAAACATTCAATAATTTACTGAAATTTTACGGCTGTAACTAATTCTCTGAGCTGTGGTTATATTTTAAATCTAAATAATGAAATGGGTCAGATCAGGATCAATTAGCTCAAATGTTTAATGATTCAACTTGTAGCTAGCATAGTTTAAATTCCAGGAGTGCCCTGCGGGGAAAGTGTGTACAGGGATGTCAGGCAAGGACAAGATTGAGCTCGGCTAGGGCAATGCCCGCAACCAAACCCCCCAACTCCCCAACCTGCTCATCCCTTCCCACAATCACACCCAAGGCTGATACAAGAAGAATGGGCTCCGTGGCAAGCTATCGGAGGGTTACCACTGTGAGTAGAGCAGTAACTCAGTGCGAATCGGTGTGACTCGATGCATTACCAACGTTAGTCGAGGTGTGAGTGGGTACTTTCAGGAGAGGAAGTAAAGAGTATTGTTTTTTTTTAATGTTCTCTGCCGGGAAGAGGGACAGTGGGACAGACTGGACTGCTCTTCAAAAGGGCTGGGGCAGGCTCGAGGGGCCGAATGGCCTCCTGTGCTGTACAGCCCATGATTCTATATGATGCTCCTGTCAGTAGATTCCTGCTGATGACCGTGGAGTGACATTGACAGCAGTGAGTAATGGGGGCGGGATCAACCATCACCCCTCTTTACTTATTTCATTAAGTATTAGGTATTTAAGGAGACGTGATATATGTTATAAAATAGCTTTATATGTCAGGTCACACCACAGGCAGTAGCTTTGCTTGATCTTAAATATTCAGTTAATAGCAAATGAAACCTCTTGACTATATAACTTCAAGTACTAAACACTTTGAAGGTTGATTGTTCAATTGAAGGTCCTTAAATGCAACTAGCAAGGAATGCAAAGTACGTATAAAGTTTTCAAATACACTGGTTCAAATCTTATTACCATAAATCCACTGTTAAAGAGCACAATTGTAATTTAATAAGCCTTGAAAGGGCTGGAAATTGGGGCAAGACCCAGCATATCAATGGGATGGCAAATACGTGTCCGAGTATGGATCTTTATGCATCCCTGGAACTGAATGGGTGAGTAAAGCACTGACATTACTGATGAGCAATAGTGACAGACGTTTATATCAAATAAGCAATATTTAATACCAGATAAATGGAAGCATCGAATTCCAAAATCTCAAACACCTTCCCGTTCTAGCACACGGTATAGAATTCTGGTGGACCGAACTACCTTCCAATTCAATCTCATCGCCAATTCCAATGGACTGAAGCATCCCCGACGCCACAATCAGAACGGGAAAGTCCTGAACATGATTTTCCAGCATGCGCACAAGCACAGTGGTAGTACTGGTGCCATATCGCGGTCCAGCCCGCACAGGGTGAATTCACAACACACACGATCAGATCATTAAAGTGATTGGCAAAAGAACCAAAGGCAACAGGAGGAAAACATTTTTTATGCAGCGAGTGATTAGGATCTGGAATGCACCGTGGAGATAAACAGATTTTTGAACGATAAGGGAGTCAAGGGTTATGGAGATCGGACAGGGAAGTGGAGTTGAGGCCAAGATCAGATCAGCCATGATCTTATTGAAGGTGGAGCAGGCTCAAGAGGCCAAATGGCCAACTCCTGCTCCTATTTCTTATGTTCTTAAGTAAAGTGTTGCAGAGGCAGAATCACTCGTGGCTTTCAAAAGGGAATTGGATAAATACCTGAAGAAAAAAAATGTGCAGGGCTAAGGGGAAAGGGCAGGGGAGTGGGACTGGCTGAGGTGCTGTTGCAGAGAGCCGGCACAGGCTCGACGGGCCGAATGGCCTCCTCCCGTGCTGTAACCGTTCTGTGATTCGATGATATTGCACAATTCGAAACTGATCTGCCACATCAACAGGGCATTAAGCCGTTGTGCAGTACAACAAGTATGTATTCATAAGAAGTGCACACAGGGATTTTTGTGGAGTGTTGCTGGTGCAGAACATCTGCCTCATTTGCATATATAACAATCACTGCATTTCGAAAATGTGAAGGGCTTTCAACATAATAAAACAGGAGAGCTGGAGGCAATCATGCAATGGTAGGGATTAAACATAGAAACATAGAAAATAGGTGCAGAGTAGGGCAGTCGGCCCTTCGAGCCTGTACCACCATTCACTATGATCATGGCTGATCATGCAACTTCAGTACCCCATTCCTGCTTTCTCTCCATACCCCTTGATCCCTTTAGCCGTAAGGGCCACATCTAACTCCCTTTTGAATATATCTAACGAACTGGGAACTGGCCTCAACAACTCTCTGTGGTAGAGAATTCCACAGGTTCACAATTCTCTGAGTGAAGAAGTTTCTCCACATCTCGGTCCTAAATGGCTTACCCCTTATCCTTAGACTGTGACCCCTGGTTCTGGACCTCCCCAACATCGGGAACATTCTTCCTGCATCTAACCTGTCCAATCCCGTCAGAATTTTATATGTTTCTATGAGATCCCCTCTCATTCTTCTAAATTCCATTGAATATAAGCCTAGTCGATCTAGTCATATGTCAGTCCTGCCATCCCGGGAATCAGTCTGGTGAACCTTCGCTGCACTCCTTCAATAGCAAGGATGTCCTTCCTCAGATTAGGAGACCAAATCTGTACACAATATTCCAGGTGTGGCCTCACCAAGGCCCTGTACAACTGCAGTAAGACCTCCCTGCTCCGATACTCAATTCTTCTCGCTATGAAGGCCAATATGCCATTTATCTTCTTCACCGCCTGCTGTACCTGCATACCAACTTTCAATGACTGATGTACCATGACACCCAGGTCTCGTTGCACCTCCCCTTTTCCTAATCTGTCACCATTCAGATAATATTCTGCCTCCCTGTTTTTGCCACCAAAGTGGATAACCTCACATTTATCCACATTATACTGCATCTGCCATGAATTTGCCCACTCACCTAACCTGCCATGGGATCTTTTACGTCCACCTGAGAGTGTAGACGGGACCTCAGTTTAACGTCCCATCCGAAAGACGGCACCTCCAACAGTGCAGCGCTCCCTCAGTACTGCACTGGAGTGTCAGCCTAGATTTTTGTGTTCAAATCCCTGGAATGGGACTTGAACCCACAACCTTCTGACTCAGAGGTGAGTGTGCTACCTACTGAGCCACGGCTGCCACTAAGGGAAGTAAAAGTATAGGAACATCTCGGCAATAGTGAGCATAATATATTGTACTTTAAGATGATAATTGGGAAGGACATAAATATAACGAAAACCAGGTTAATAGATTTGACAAAAGCTGATTTTGAGGGGCTGTGAATAAAACTTGGGAAGATAAAATGGGCAACAATATTGGCAAACAACGATGTACAACGGCAATGGGAAACATTTAAAACGGTGTTCAACAGGAACAATATATTCCACTAAAAGGAAAGAACAAACTAAATACTAATGAGATTCATGAATGAATAAAGCCATAAGGGAACAATTGAAGATAAGGAAAGAGGCATATATTAAGTACCTAGACAGCAGGGGAGCGCATGATAAGGGAGAATACAAAGAGATTAGGATAGAAGTCAAGAAAACAATTAGGAAGGCAAAGAAGAACTATGAAGTTAAATTATCAGGGAGCATAAAACAAAATAGTTAAATATTTTACAGGCACACCAATAATAAAGGACAGTTAGGATGGGAATAGGGCCATTAAGGGATAGACAGGATAATGCCACAGGTAACCATAAAGAGATGGCAGAAATATTAAATAATTATTTTGCATCAGTATTTACCAGGGAGCTAGAACAAGTGGACATGACATTGGATGATAAGATTAGCAATGAGATATGTGCATTTAAAATAAAAAGAGGGGATATATTAAATAAACTAATCAAACTCAAAGAGGATAAAACCCCATGTCCGGATGGATTGCATCCACACATTTTAAAAGAATTTAGGGAAGAGATGGCAGAGGCATTCAGGAGAAACATCTTTACCCAGAGAGTGGTGATTATGTGGAACTCGCTGCCACAGGGAGTGGTTGAGGTGAATAGTATCGATGTATTTAAGGGGAGGCTAGATAAACATATGGGGGAGAAGGGAATAGAGGGTTATGCTGATAGATTTAGATGAGGAAAGACAGGATCGAGTGGAGCATAAACACCGGCATGGACTGTTTGGGCCGAATGGCCTGTTTCTGTGCTGTATATCCGATGTAATAAGGCACTGTAGAAATATAAATATAATTATTATAATTCTAGCGATCCTCCTGTGGTGTTGCTCACATGGTAAGTCAGAGGATGCACTGATATCTAATGGCAGGAACGTTAAAGTAGTCAAATATATTATTAATGTGTCCCTTTAAGGCTTAGCAATGAACTGGCGGTGCACATTTGAAAGATGGGTTGATGTAGGGTTCAGGGTGGAGAGGAGAACTCCGTTTTGTTTGATTGACAGATCAATGAAAGCACTGGACACAACATACATGTTCTTGGAGAGAGGGAACCGAAACACAAGACTTTTAAGATTGTTTTGTATTTGCAAGAATTATCGTTTAAAAAAAACATTTCAAGGTATTCGTTTCTTTGCACTTACTGCTCCATGGTCTGCTGCAACGCTCGAGAAACTGGAAGTCAATCAGGTAGGTAATGGTAGAATTAATTTTCTGAAATTTGCCTGGGTTGGAATAAATTTGCATATGATTAAAAGTGATGCAGAAACAGCTGACGAAGTGTTAGACCAAAGAGTTACAGGAAATGTGCAAGAACTTTCATATATTATGGATAGATGTACACCTTGTAACACCGATACACAGCAACTGGACACTGTAACTGTGCACTGAAAGTTACAAGGGATTCTTAACAAGGGGGATGTAATCTGACACA
Organism: Pristiophorus japonicus; assembly: GCF_044704955.1. NCBI lineage: Eukaryota > Metazoa > Chordata > Chondrichthyes > Pristiophoridae > Pristiophorus > Pristiophorus japonicus. Next base: position 64,992,954 of record NC_091997.1, read on the forward strand.
AACAACTGTTTTCCAATCTTTGTGTAATTTCATGACGCGATCAAGTTAATCAGCAATGGTGATCACTCAAGCCCGCAAAGAGAGATCATTAATATTTAATGCAAAGTAAGTTCGTGTCTTATTTTATATTAAAAGCAGCAGTTTACTATTCAGTTGCATCATCAAATATTGATTGTCCTTTTGCCGTAGTCTTGTTACGGTTTGAGTCTCCAGTCTGTGATGTGCCTTTCTATTTGCATCCCTTCTTAACCCTGACTGCTGTCCTCTGATACATTACAGATAGCTTTACCACTGACATCATAAGTGCCCAATGGCAATCTGTACCTATTAATATCAGAATAGCTCCACTTAAATCAAGATAATCATACCTTTCATCCAACTACGAAAACCTATTGATCAAACCCTTCGCAATCATTCCCTCTAGATACATTCCCAATTGATATAATTTCTCCCCATTGACAACTCCCCTTCCTCTTCACTCCAGTTGAATAGAATTCCTGATAGAGGAGACGCTTTCCCTTGAGTTGCACTGTTTTAGAATTCCAATGCACAAAACTGTTTCACATTCAAAGCTAAAATAGTGATGGACGAAGCCTCTTCTGGTTGACTCCCATTGTATCGAGTTTCACTCACTTCCAATGGAACAAATCCTTTCTTGTTCACATGAGAATAATCAGCTGGCAGTGGTGTGTGACTCACACATTGTGTGAGTAACTTGAGCAGTGAGCTGCCCATGTAACTGTACCCAGCTTCAATCGCTGGGGTAGATCTTAGCCTTGTGCAAAAGTGTGAAATGGGTGATAGCAAATCGGCAGCCCCTTTCACATCCCTCCCCATTTTTATTTACACTGACTTGGATGTGCACCTGAAGTGCCGTAACCTACAGGGTTACGGACCAAGAGCTGGAAAGTGGGATTAGGCTGGGTGGATCTTTGTCGGCCGGCGCAGACACAATGGATCGAATGCCCTCCTTCCATGCTGTAAATTTCTATGATTCTATGACTTCAAATCGGGAGAGGTAACTGATTATCACCTGATCTACACTATCACACAAAGTCAATACCCTAATCTATTATCTTGAGTAGAAGGCAGAGGAAACTGAAGGCTCTTGTGACAGAGCTTGATGCTTTTATTAAATAATAAGGTGCTAATGCTCCCATTCCCAGAGTTGCCACTTCCCACCTTGATGAGCACAGATCACAACATTTTTTTTTTTGAATGAAGATTAACAGGACATTTCTCTCATAATCTGTTCAGTGTCTTGCTCCCGACTGTGCTCTTCTGAGTATTTCTCTCAGAGATCTTTATGTCACAGTTAACAAATGCTCCCCGCCAATTTCTGGCTCCGCACACACTGGGAGGCACCAGTGTTTCACAATGAATTCCTCTCTGCCGAGCGAACAATGCCCTATCCCACTGTTCGACTGCCTGCACTTGCTCCAGGAGCAACCCGAGGGATCAGTGGACTCCGTGGCAATCCGAACAGTGGGAAACCGCAGGTAGTAATGCACCTAGCACTTAAGCACCATTTGTAGAAGAATCTCTGGCATTGATAATACCTAATGCACATTTACCCTGTTATTGGATAATAGAAACCATGTTATCACGCTAAACTAGCGGCATTGCTCACCGTGTGTCAAATGAAGTTCTTTCTTCCCCTCTTCCTTTCAGGGGCCCTGCATTTCCTTAAGAATCTGTTATATTTCAAACTTTTGCCAGTTCGGGCGAAGGGTCATTGACCTGAAACGTTAACTCTGTTTCTCCCAACAGATGCTGCCCGAGCCGCTGAGATTTCCAGCTGTTTGTTTTTATGTCAAATGAAGTACTGTTTTATCACTAAGCAGGTTAAGCAGCATCTGTGGAAAGAATTCTGTTTCTCTCCCCACACATGCTGACCGACCTGCATGTGTGCTGGCAGCATTTTCTGTTGTATTTCAGATGTCCCACATCTTCAGGTGTTTATATTGGTTTATAATAACAGGAGTGTTATACCATGTAACACACTGCAATCTGGCCCATATAGAACCGGGAATCAGTTACGATCTACGCACGCACTGACGCACATAAGAACATAACAAACAGCAGCAGGAGTAGGCCATTCGGCCCCTCGAGCCTGCTCCGCCATTCAATAAGATCATGGCTGATCTTCTACTCAACTCCACTTTCCCACCCGATCCCCATATCCCTTGATTCCGCTAAACTCCAAAACACACACACAACAGCACCAGTGCCAAACACTGCTCAAAGATTCAGCAAACAAGAAAGAGCAAAGCAGCGGACTAGGGAGTGGACAGGTCAGCCAATATTCCCATTGCACCTCTGTAATATCGCCTGTCTCTGCCCCCCCCCCCCCACCTCCCTTGCCTCAGCTCATCCGCTGCTGAAGCCCTCATCCATGCCTCTGTTACCTCCAGACTTAACTATTCCAATGCACTCCTGGCCGGCCTCCCACATTCTATCCTTCGTAAACTAGCAGGATCCAAAACTCAGCTGTCCGTGTCCTAACTCGCACCAAGTCCCACTCACCCATCACCCCTTGTGCTCGCTGACCTACATTGGCTCTCGGTAAGGTAACAACTCGATTTCAAAATTCTCATCCTTGTTTATAAATCCCTCCATGGCCCTCACCCCTCCCTATCTCTGTAATCCCCTCCAGCCTCACAACCCCTGAGATCTCTGCACTCCTCTAATTCTGTCCTCTTGAGCATCCCTGATTAGAATCGCTCCACCATTGGTGGCCGCGCTGTTGCCTGGGCCCCAAGCTCTGGAACTCCCTGACTAAACCTCTCCACCTTGCTACCTCTTTTTTCTCCTTCAAGACGCTCCTTAAAACCTACCTCTTTGGCCAAGCTTTTGGTCACCTGCACTAATTTCTACTTGTGCAACCTGGTGTCAAATTTCTGTGTCTCATAATACCCTTGTGAAGCACCTTGGGACATTGCACGACATTAAAGGCACTATATAAATGCAAGTTGTTGTTGTTGATCACCAGCCAGTTCCCCGTGAGGACAGATTGTGCTCGGCCGTGATGCTTCCACAGTCAAACAGCCGATTGGCAATCAACGGCCTATGCACTGGTCTATGCACTGCCCTGTTTCCCATCAGGAACAAGGCGCTAGCATGATCAACACTTTGTTTTGAATAACTTCCCTGTGAGTTCCCGCCTGACGATCGCTTGCTGCCATTTTCGAGCAGGCTATACTCACGCAGTCAGCACTCCCGCCAGAGACAGGCCTCTGATTATACCAGACCAAGCGCAGTCCCTGGCCTCGCTAGGATCCCAGCGCAGTAAAGCACATTGGGCTGCTGAGCGCTGGGCCTGCCCACTGCACATGGCAGAAAATTGCCATAATCCAGAGTCCCCTGAGGGGAGCAGCGCAGACAAGGTTATGCTGCGATTGTTCGGGCAGTGGGGTGACCCTGCGGTCTCCCTGCGTCTCTGCACCACTGCTGCTGATGTCCACCTCGACACCCCACGATCAGTCCCTGGCTGCTGGCTCTCCTCCGCGTATGGGCTGCCGGATATCCTGCCGTTCCCACCCTATCAGCGCTCGGAACACTTGGGCAGCTCACCAATCCAATCCAAACGACACCCAAACATCAAAACGGTTCGGGCCACCCGCGGCGATAGCCGCCTGCGTCCCGTTTGCTCTGCACGCCTGATGGATACCACACAGGAAAACCGGCACCAGTCTCAGAATCCAGGAATCGCATGGCACAGGAGGCCATTCGGCCCATCCTAGCTGTGCCCGCTCTTTGACAGAGCTGCCCAATTAATCACACTGCCCAGCTCTTTTCCCACAGCTCTACAAATATTTTCTTTGCATGTATTTATCCAAATCTCTTTTGAAAGTTATTGATTCTGGTTGCACCCTTTCAGATCACAACAACTTTCTGTGTGAACATAATTCTAAGTTCCCTCGTTCCTTTGCGAATTATCTGAAATCTGTGCCGTCTAGTTACCAATCTTCCAGCCAGTGGTAACAGATTCTCCTTATTTACTCTATCAAAACCCTTCATAATTTTAAGCACACTTATTAAATCTCCCCTTAACCATCTCTGCTCTATGGAGAACAACCCCAGCTTCTGTAATCTCTCCACATAAATGATGTCCCGCATCCCTGGTGTAATTCGAGTAAATCCCCTCTGCGCCCTCTTCAAGGCCTTGACATCCTTCTTAAAGTGCCGTGCCCAGAATTGGACACAATCCTCCAGCTAAGGCCTAACCCTTGTATAAAGGTTTAGCACAACTTTCTTGCTTTTGTGCTTGTGTTTATAAGGCCAAGTAAGGTTTATGAACAGCCTTCTCAACTTGCCCTGCCAGCTTCACAGATATTTAATGGTCTCCAACGAGAATGGGCACCCGGTCAAGTCTGCTTCTAGATTTACCTCAGCTGCACTTCCTCTCTTCAGCCATTGACCGCGGTTTCTCGATGTAACCGTTTGGCAGCCCCTCCAAGCAAGGCGGTGAGGGGCCGGGGTTCAGGCAAAGTGGAGCGGCAAAAGCAAACGACGCCACAGGAATCCTGCCGATGGCTAACCAGACCCCAGAGCTGTTCTCTGACTGGACTAAGCCCTGAAACTCCCTCTGTGTTGCTGCAGCCAAGAAATCTGTCTCCATAAACTCTGTATTGTTGTCCGTGATTTGGTTTTCTGAAAACACATGTGTTTGATCTTTTTGGAATGTGAACCGGAGCCACGAGGGACTGCAGAAAACTCATTCAAGTATCAAAGTTCGCCCAATCTGCCCAGCAGCATCATTTTATTTAAAAGCCAGCAAGAAAATGTTTAATTAGGTTTTATCTGTCGCTAATCTGATTGTGGCTGCTGTCGGGATTTCTGCATATCATGGTCAAGGTACATGTCTGTCCAAATGGTGCAGTCTTGTTATAGGATTTGAAGTCTCGCATGCTTAATGCATGACAACAAAAGATTCTTCAGCCTTTGCCCTGGTTTCATTTCAATAAGAAGGCAGTGATGCATAATTCCCTGGCTACCAGCTATAGGTCGCTGCAAATAGATTTTTTCCCACCTGTATTGGATAAACCGTTGTCAGTGAGAACTGGAGCAGTTGTAAATACCAGGGGGAAGGCCGCAACAGTATTAATGTTCCACGACCGATCAGCAGGAACAGCTTGCATTTATATAGCGCCTTTAATGTAGTAGAACGTCCCAAGGCGCTTCACAGGAGCGGTGTCGTCAACAGTTGACACCGAGCCATAGAAGGAGATATTAGGGCAGATGACAAAAAAGCTTGGTCAAAGTGGTAGGTCTTGCGGGATGTCTTAAAGGAGGTGAGAGAGTCGGAGAGGTTTAAGGAGGGAATTCCAAAGCTGAGGACCTCTGCCGCCGATGGCGGAGTTTTAAAATCGGGAATGTGCAAGTGGCCAGGATTGGAAAAACGCAGAGTTCTTGGAAGGGGCTGGCAGAAATTACAGAGTTAGGGCGTGGCTGAGGCCATGGAGGGTGTTGACACAAGGATCAGTGAGTACTGTGTGTTACTGAAGTGCACAGACCAGGACAGTTACAAGTTCTATGCAGAATCTGTGCCATTTAGGACCGAGATGAGGAGAAGCATTTTCACTCAGAAAGTTGTTAACCTATGGAATTCTCTGCCACAGAAAGTTGTTGAGGCCAGTTCGTTGGACATATTCAAAAGGGAGTTAGATGTGGCCCTTACGGCTAAAGGGATCAGGGGGTATGGAGAGAAAGCAGGAAAGGGGTACTGAGGTTGAATGATCAGCCATGATCCTATTGAATGGTGGTGCAGGCTCGAAGGGCAGAATGGCCTACTCTTGCACCTATTTTCTATGTTTCTAAGTTAGATGATGTCAATAGCGCCACTACAATAACCTGGTCAAAGGAGGAAAAGAAAATCATAGAATCATACCGCAGAGCAGGAGACCATCTCCTCCTGTGTCAGCTCTTTGAAAGAGCTTTCGATTTGATCGTATTCCCCTGTCTTTCCCCACAGTCCTTTTGAAAGTTACCATTGAATCTGCTTCCTCCACCCTCAGGCAGTGAATTCCAGATCATAACAACTCGCTGTATAAAAAATATTCTGCTCATCTTCCCACCCCCTGCCTTTTTGGCAATTTTTAAAAAAGCGGTGTCCTCTGGTTACCAACTCTAATGTGACAGGTTCCTATGCAATGATCACAACTAGGAAGTGGGCGAGTGTTGATGCTGGGTGAGGGCCAGACCAGGTCATTGGTGAGACCGCACCTGGAGTACCGTGAACAGTTCTGGTCTTCTTACCCAAGGAAAGACATACTTGCCTTAGAGGGAGTGCGACGAAGGTTCACCAGACTGATTCCTGGGATGGGGGGATTGCCCTATGAGGAGAGATTGAGTAGACTAGGCCATTGTTCCCGAGAGATAAGAAGAATGAGAGGTGATCTCATTGAAACATACAAAATTCTTAAGGGGCTTGACCGAGTTAATGCTGAGATGATGTTTCTCCGGGCTGGGGAATCTAGAACACAGTCTCAGAATAAGGGGTCGGCCATTTAGGACTGAGATGAAGAGGAATTTCTTCACTCAAAGGGTGATGAGTCTTTGGAATTCTCTGCCCCAGACGGTTATGGTTGCTCAGTATATTCAAGACAGAGGTCGATAATTTTTTGGGAACATCATTATCATCATCAAAGGCAGTCCCTCGAGTCGAGGATGACTTGCTTCCACGCCAAAAAGTTCACAGGTGTTTCGATGAAGTATCTAATATTCCAGATCCCGAACTACATTCTGAAGGGTGGAAGATGCCTGTGCGTGGATTTTTTTAACGTGGGGTGGCCGTTGCACACCAGCCACCACACGGGCTTGACAGAGCGAGGTCTGGGTCCAGTGGCAAGGGGTAACCAGGACAATTGGAGACCCGCTCTGCTGCATGGACCTAGTGCGCCCACATATCGCAGTGTGGGCTGGGCCCTCGGCTCTGCTGGGCCCCAATCACGTCCCTCTACAATCTCTTGCCGCTCCTTCGCCCCGACCTCGCCGCTCCTGCTGTACCTGCCCACGCTCCAATCACCGACCTGGACCTTGGTGACATCCCTCTTCACCGCCGTTGTTCTCCTGCTCCCTGGAGTGGTACACTGCCACGCTGCTCCCCGGCCTGCTCCAATGGTGCTCGCAGGCCGGGGGCCACAGAGCCTGCTGGGAACATAGGGAATTAAGGGATATGGGGATAGTGCGGGAAGGTGCAGTTGAGGTGGAATATAAGCCATGATCTTGTTGAATGCCCGAACATGCTCGTAGGGCCAAATGGCTGACTCCAAATCCTATTTGTTATGTTCTTTAATGTGATGGTCTGCACCATCAAATAATCTGCCGAGCCTCACTGCCCCCCCCCACTCACATGTAAAGACCGACTTCACTGGATCAAAAAAATCCAGTCTGACACTCCAGTGCCGTACTGAGGGAGCGCCGCACTGTCGGAGAGGCAGTACTGAGGGAGCGCCGCACTGTCGGAGGGGCAGTACTGAGGGAGTGCCGCACTGTCGGAGGGGCAGTACTGAGGGAGTGCCGCACTGTCGGAGGGGCAGTACTGAGGGAGCGCCGCACTGTCGGAGAGGCAGTACTGAGGGAGCGCCGCACTGTCGGAGGGGCAGTACTGAGGGAGTGCCGCACTGTCGGAGGGGCAGTACTGAGGGAGTGCCGCACTGTCGGAGGGGCAGTACTGAGGGAACGCCGCACTGTCGGAGGGGCAGTACTGAGGGAGCGCTGCACTGTCGGAGGGGCAGTACTGAGGGAGCGCGCACTGTCGGAGAGGCAGTGCTGAGGGAGCGCGCACTGTTGGAGGGGCAGTACTGAGGGAGCGCCGCACTGTCGGAGGGGCAGTACTGAGGGAGCGCCGCACTGTCGGAGGGGCAGTACTGAGGGAGTGCCGCACTGTCGGAGGGGCAGTACTGAGGGAGCGCCGCACTGTCGGAGGGGCAGTACTGAGGGAGCGCTGCACTGTCGGAGGGGCAGTACTGAGGGAGCGCGCACTGTCGGAGAGGCAGTGCTGAGGGAGCGCGCACTGTCGGAGGGGCAGTACTGAGGGAGCGCCGCACTGTCGGAGGGGCAGTACTGAGGGAGCGCCGCACTGTCGGAGGGGCAGTACTGAGGGAGTGCTGCACTGTCGGAGGGGCAGTACTGAGGGAGTGCCGCACTGTCGGAGGGGCAGTACTGAGGGAGTGCCGCACTGTCGGAGGGGCAGTACTGAGGGAGCGCCGCACTGTCGGAGGTGCTGTCTTTCAGATGCGACGTTAAATCCAGGCCCCGTCTGCTCTCTCAGGTGGATGTAAAAGATCCATGGTATTATTTCAAAGAAGAGCAGGGGAGTTCTCCCCGGTGTCCTTGGGCCAATATTTATCCCCCAATCAGCATAACAAAAACAGATTATCTGGGTCATTATCACATTGCTGTGTGTGGGTGCTTGCCAAAGTACTTCATTGGCTGTAAAGTGCTTTGAAATGTCCAGTGGTTGTGAAAGGCGCAAGTCTTTTTTTTCTTTTTGGACAATGTACTGGAGCTGGAACGATATCCCACGATGAGTCACTGCCACTGGATGGGGGGAATCGGGTGGATAATACAAATATAGAACGAGAATTCAATGGTTTCTGGAACAATAACCTTTCCTTTGGACCAATTTTACGAATTTTTTGATCAAGTTATAGAACCGCAGACTGATGATCTAAAGAGAAAGACAACATAATATTTGAATGGAAGCTTTGATGGGAAAGAGACCCGAGGTGAAATTGAATTGTAGCTGTAGCAAAATAATCTTTCTTGCTTCTTGACTTTTAAAGGTCAGGGAAGGCTTACTGTTTCTTTCACGAAGGATTGGATTCTTGAATATCATCCTATTATCTTTCATGTCATTAATATTACATTGTAAAAAATTGAATAATTTCGTGCCTAGAAGTGAAAATCAATAAGTTTTGATATCTCTCTTTTTTTTTAAACACGATTTTCCTGCCCTCTACCCTGAAGGTGCTGACTCTCCCTGGGGTACAGTCCCTGAAGGTGCTGACTCTCCCTGGGGTACAGTCCCTGAAGGTGCTGACTCTCCCTGGGGTACAGTCCCTGAAGGTGCTGACTCTCCCTGGGATACAGTCCCTGAAGGTGCTGACTCTCCCTGGGGTACAGTCCCTGAAGGTGCTGACTCTCCCTGGGGTACAGTCCCTGAAGGTGCTGACTCTCCCTGGGCTACAGTCCCTGAAGGTGCTGACTCTCCCTGGGGTACAGTCCCTGAAGGTGCTGACTCTCCCTGGGGTACAGTCCCTGAAGGTGCTGACTCTCCCTGGGGTACAGTCCCTGAAGGTGCTGACTCTCCCTGGGGTACAGTCCCTGAAGGTGCTAACTCTCCCTGGGCTACAGTCCCTGAAGGTGCTGACTCTCCCTGGGGTACAGTCCCTGAAGGTGCTGACTCTCCCTGGGGTACAGTCCCTGAAGGTGCTGACTCTCCCTGGGGTACAGTCCCTGAAGGTGCTGACTCTCCCTGGGATACAGTCCCTGAAGGTGCTGACTCTCCCTGGGGTACAGTCCCTGAAGGTGCTGACTCTCCCTGGGCTACAGTCCCTGAAGGTGCTGACTCTCCCTGGGGTACAGTCCCTGAAGGTGCTGACTCTCCCTGGGCTACAGTCCCTGAAGGTGCTGACTCTCCCTGGGGTACAGTCCCTGAAGGTGCTGACTCTCCCTGGGGTACAATCCCTGAAGGTGCTGACTCTCCCTGGGGTACAGTCCCTGAAGGTGCTGACTCTCCCTGGGGTACAGTCCCTGAAGGTGCTAACTCTCCCTGGGCTACAGTCCCTGAAGGTGCTGACTCTCCCTGGGGTACAGTCCCTGAAGGTGCTGACTCTCCCTGGGGTACAGTCCCTGAAGGTGCTGACTCTCCCTGGGGTACAGTCCCTGAAGGTGCTGACTCTCCCTGGGGTACAGTCCCTGAAGGTGCTGACTCTCCCTGGGGTACAGTCCCTGAAGGTGCTGACTCTCCCTGGGGTACAGTCCCTGAAGGTGCTGACTCTCCCTGGGGTACAGTCCCTGAAGGTGCTGACTCTCCCTGGGGTACAGTCCCTGACTCTCCCTGGGGTACAGTCCCTGAAGGTGCTGACTCTCCCTGGGGTACAGTCCCTGAAGGTGCTGACTCTCCCTGGGGTACAGTCCCTGAAGGTGCTGACTCTCCCTGGGCTACAGTCCCTGAAGGTGCTGACTCTCCCTGGGGTACAGTCCCTGAAGGTGCTGACTCTCCCTGGGCTACAGTCCCTGAAGGTGCTGACTCTCCCTGGGGTACAGTCCCTGAAGGTGCTGACTCTCGCTGGGGTACAGTCCCTGAAGTTGCTGACTCTCCCTGGGGTACAGTCCCTGAAGGTGCTAACTCTCCCTGGGCTACAGTCCCTGAAGGTGCTGACTCTCCCTGGGCTACAGTCCCTGAAGGTGCTGACTCTCCCTGGGGTACAGTCCCTGAAGGTGCTGACTCTCCCTGGGGTACAGTCCCTGAAGGTGCTGACTCTCCCTGGGGTACAGTCCCTGAAGGTGCTGACTCTCCCTGGGCTACAGTCCCTGAAGGTGCTGACTCTCCCTGGGGTACAGTCCCTGAAGGTGCTGACTCTCCCTGGGCTACAGTCCCTGAAGGTGCTGACTCTCCCTGGGGTACAGTCCCTGAAGGTGCTGACTCTCCCTGGGCTACAGTCCCTGAAGGTGCTGACTCTCCCTGGGGTACAGTCCCTGAAGGTGCTGACTCTCCCTGGGGTACAGTCCCTGAAGGTGCTGACTCTCCCTGGGGTACAGTCCCTGAAGGTGCTGACTCTCCCTGGGGTACAGTCCCTGAAGGTGCTAACTCTCCCTGGGCTACAGTCCCTGAAGGTGCTGACTCTCCCTGGGGTACAGTCCCTGAAGGTGCTGACTCTCCCTGGGGTACAGTCCCTGAAGGTGCTGACTCTCCCTGGGGTACAGTCCCTGAAGGTGCTGACTCTCCCTGGGATACAGTCCCTGAAGGTGCTGACTCTCCCTGGGGTACAGTCCCTGAAGGTGCTGACTCTCCCTGGGCTACAGTCCCTGAAGGTGCTGACTCTCCCTGGGGTACAGTCCCTGAAGGTGCTGACTCTCCCTGGGCTACAGTCCCTGAAGGTGCTGACTCTCCCTGGGGTACAGTCCCTGAAGGTGCTGACTCTCCCTGGGGTACAATCCCTGAAGGTGCTGACTCTCCCTGGGGTACAGTCCCTGAAGGTGCTGACTCTCCCTGGGGTACAGTCCCTGAAGGTGCTAACTCTCCCTGGGCTACAGTCCCTGAAGGTGCTGACTCTCCCTGGGGTACAGTCCCTGAAGGTGCTGACTCTCCCTGGGGTACAGTCCCTGAAGGTGCTGACTCTCCCTGGGGTACAGTCCCTGAAGGTGCTGACTCTCCCTGGGGTACAGTCCCTGAAGGTGCTGACTCTCCCTGGGGTACAGTCCCTGAAGGTGCTGACTCTCCCTGGGGTACAGTCCCTGAAGGTGCTGACTCTCCCTGGGGTACAGTCCCTGACTCTCCCTGGGGTACAGTCCCTGAAGGTGCTGACTCTCCCTGGGGTACAGTCCCTGAAGGTGCTGACTCTCCCTGGGGTACAGTCCCTGAAGGTGCTGACTCTCCCTGGGCTACAGTCCCTGAAGGTGCTGACTCTCCCTGGGGTACAGTCCCTGAAGGTGCTGACTCTCCCTGGGCTACAGTCCCTGAAGGTGCTGACTCTCCCTGGGGTACAGTCCCTGAAGGTGCTGACTCTCGCTGGGGTACAGTCCCTGAAGTTGCTGACTCTCCCTGGGGTACAGTCCCTGAAGGTGCTAACTCTCCCTGGGCTACAGTCCCTGAAGGTGCTGACTCTCCCTGGGCTACAGTCCCTGAAGGTGCTGACTCTCCCTGGGGTACAGTCCCTGAAGGTGCTGACTCTCCCTGGGGTACAGTCCCTGAAGGTGCTGACTCTCCCTGGGGTACAGTCCCTGAAGGTGCTGACTCTCCCTGGGCTACAGTCCCTGAAGGTGCTGACTCTCCCTGGGGTACAGTCCCTGAAGGTGCTGACTCTCCCTGGGCTACAGTCCCTGAAGGTGCTGACTCTCCCTGGGGTACAGTCCCTGAAGGTGCTGACTCTCCCTGGGGTACAGTCCCTGAAGGTGCTGACTCTCCCTGGGGTACATTCCCTGAAGGTGCTGACTTTCCCTGGGGTACAGTCCCTGAAGGTGCTGACTCTCCCTGGGGTACAGTCCCTGAAGGTGCTGACTCTCCCTGGGGTACAGTCCCTGAAGGTGCTGACTCTCCCTGGGGTACAGTCCCTGAAGGTGCTGACTCTCCCTGGGGTACAGTCCCTGAAGGTGCTGACTCTCCCTGGGGTACAGTCCCTGAAGGTGCTGACTCTCCCTGGGGTACAGTCCCTGAAGGGGCTGACTCTCCCTGGAGTACAGTGCCTGAAGGGGCTGACTCTCCCTGGGGTACAGTCCCTGAAGGTGCCGACTCTCCCTGGGGTACAGTCCCTGAAGGTGCTGACTCTCACTGGGGTACAGTCCCTGAAGGTGCTGACTCTCACTGGGGTACAGTGCCTGAAGGGGCTGACTCTCCCTGGGGTACAGTCCCTGAAGGTGCTGACTCTCACTGGGTACATTCCTCAGGTATAGTAGCCCTATTGTGTGGGTCCAGACAGTGTTGGGAGGCTGGTCAGCTGTGGATGAATCGTAGTTGTGAATACTCATCCAATGTCTACACTTGCACACTTTCCAGGAGAGGGTTAATGAATAATGATTGGGAGTGGAAACTTTGTCTGGTTTATTCCTCCCTGGCCAGCTGCCCAATCTGGCGGTCACCTCATCTGCAGTCAGATAACCCAACACAAAGCAGAGATCTAACTTGGCACCAGGTTCAGTTCCACAATGAACTGTGAATTCACCAACTGCCTGCCTGGGGCATTGCCCCTGCACAAGGCTCTTGTTTAAACAGCTTTTATTTTAGTCACAGAATCACAATCTGTGAATATGGATGAAGGCTATCGTAGCGCATCTATGCAGAGACATTTCACCGTTCCCCCATCACACCATCCGGTAATGGCGGTAATGTTTGCGCCCGGGAACAGTTTGCACCTCAGTCAGTAACATTGGGCAGCTGGGCTCTGAGTCTGGGATGGAGCACTAAGGGAGGTGTTGTACACCTCTCGGGGTCGTTAGGATGGGAAACTCTCGAGCCAAAGAGCTGGGCCGGGAGCACTCCCAGAGTCGCCTGGGGAGAAAAAACATTCCCAATACATTGCCCACGCTACCACACCATAAATCACAAAACATTTAACAGAAAATCAATAACACTATCTTAGGACTGCACTACTTACCTCGCTGCAGTCGGTATGGGTTGGGCTGCCCGATTTCATAGCAACATAGAAAATAGGTGCAGGAGTAGGCCATTCGGCCCTTCGAGCCTGCACTACCATTCAATAAGATTATGGCTGATCATTCCCTCAGAACCCCTTCCCTGCTTTCTCTCCATACCCCTTGATTCCCTTAGCCGTAAGGGCCATATCTAACTCCCTCTTGAATAGATCCAATGAACTGGCCTCAACAACTCTCTGCGGCAGGGAATTCCACAGATTAACAACTCTGAGTGAAGAAGTTTCTCCTCATCGCAATCCTAAATGGCCTACCCCTTATCCTAAGATTGTGTCCCCTAGTTCTGGACTTCCCCAACATCGGGAACAATCTACCGGCATCTAACCTGTCCAGTCCCGTCAGAATCGTGTATGTTTCTTATCCTTCTAAACTCCAATGTATAATGGCCCAGTTGATCCAGTCTCTCCTCATATGTAAGTCCTGCCATCCCGGGAATCAGTCTGGTGAACTTTCGCCGCACTCCCTCAATAGCAAGAACGTCCTTCCTCAGATTAGGAGACTAAAACTGAACACAATATTCCAGGTGAGGTCTCACCAAGGCCCTGTACAACTGCAGTAAGACCTCCCTGCTCCTATACTCAAATCCCCTAGCTATGAAGGCCAACATACCATTTGCCTTCTTCGCCGCCTGCTGTACCTGCATGCCAACTTTCAATGACTGATGAACCATGACACCCAGGTCTCGTTGCACCTCCCCTTTTCCTAATCTGCCGTCATTCAGATAATATTCTGTCTTTGCGTTTTTGCCCCAAAGTGGATAACCTCACATTTATCTACATTATACTGCATCTGCCATGCATTTGCCCACTCACCTAACCTGTCCAAGTCACCCTGCAGCCTCTTAGCATCCTCCTCACAGCTCACACCGCCACTCAGTTTAGTGTCATCTGCAAACTTGGAGATATTATACTTCACTGCGGGACGCGCGTCGGGGCATCTGGATGTCAAAAATCGCGTGGCAACCAGGAGCATTGCTCACCGAAGCAGCTTTTCCGGACAGTGCTGCTCCGCACCGCCACAAAACCGGCCCTGAAACCCCCTGCGGGGGGTTATACCATCCACCCAGAAAACCTCACCACCGTCACTGCGGCTGCTCCGGGGCGAAAAACAGAGCGCAAAAGGTCGGAACATTCATCCATTTGACTCCAGCTCCCTACATGATAGTCCTTTTCACCGATTGATCACTCTTTATGCGACATCAGTCCTAATTTGCTTACTGACCCTTTGAACCTGAGTCTCCTTGTCCCAGTGTCACAGATTAATTTGATGAGGTTTGGCTTTTACCTTTTCTCTGCTCTATAAGTCGCCTCTCAGTCACCTCCAACCAAGACTGAAGAAGGTATGCTTCTCCAATCTTGGATCATAACAGTGCTCTGGCACTAGGAATCAGTCCTGTGGCTCTTCCCTGAGCCGTTTCTGTTATGTATGTAAACATTGCAACTGTGTAAGACTTGCCACCAGGGGGCGCAACTGTTGGAGGCCCAAGGGTCACCTGCACACCTCGTGCAAGGGAGTATAAAAGGTTGTCTGCCATGCTGCTTAGGCACTCTGGAGTTGTATTAAAGAGACTAAGGTCACATCAGTTTTAGCTCACAGTACTCAGTCTTGTGGAGTTCTTCCATACTGAACAGTTTCCAGGGCTTATATATCTCCCTTGCAGCTCGGTGACCAAAACTGTACAGGGTATTTCAGCTGCCATCCACCCAGAGCTGTGCATTACTCTGTAATATCTATTACTCCATGTTACAAAAGGCACCGGAGAAGATGCAAAAGGATAATACCAGAACTGAGAGGTTGTAACTCTCAGGATGTACTGAACGGGCTGTGGCAGAGAGGTGTCTCTAAAGTTATGGAGAGGTTTGATAGGGTAGATGTAAAGTTTCCACTTATGGGAGAGACCAGAACGAGCGACCATAAATATGTAACAGTCACTAATAAATCCAATCGGGAATTCAGGAGAAACTTGACCCAGAGAGTGGTGAGAATGTGGAACTCGCTGCCACAGGGAGTGGTTGAGGCGAGTGGTATAGAGACATTTAAGGGGAAGTTAGACAAGTGAATGAGGGATAGAAGGATAGGGTGCGATGAAATCAGGTCGTGTGGAGCATACACACTGGCACGGACCCGTTGGGCTGAATGGCCTGTTTCTGTGCTGTACGTTCGATGTAATTCTCTGTGTAGCATTCTGGCAGAATGTCTTCTGCCTTGCACTGTTCGTTTAGCAATATAGTTCGCATTCTATTTGATTTGTTGATTGCTGCTCCACGCTTGCGGAAGGCGTTAGGCATCGAGTCTAACCCCACAGTGTTTTGTAGCCTCGGCTCTTGTTGCTTCAAACACTACTCATGGAGAACATGCGTGACCCAGTTTTTGCTTCCTCTGTGCCAGAGTTCACAGTTACCTATGCTGATTCCACCTGCGCTAGGCCTAGTTACAGATTTTACCTTGCATAATTTATCAGCCCTTGGCTGTTTCCTCATTCACTGATCAACGAAAGCTGGCACTCCAAAGTAGTCCAGTGTGTTCCCAACTTCCGGCAGGAAGGGTCCATTGAAGGAGCGATGCCAGGATCAGTAAAAATAATGCTTCCTATTACAAACACAGCGTGCTCCCAAATCATGGAGTGAATACGGTTGCGTGTACCTCTGCTCCAATACTAGCTAATCTGCTGTAAAATCTCTTCAATACACAAAGCTAATATCTCCCTCGCATGATGAATTAAGGGATGGGAAGCTTCACAGGGTCTGGCTGTGAATCATGTAGTTAAAAGGAAATTACAGAGAGTCAGGAAAGAAAATGAGAACTCGCGCTGGAAATGAAATGTGATACAGGGGCTGTACATCATCTCATTAAGTGTTATTTACCAGGCCAGTCTGTTTTGTTTGCGGGAGCCAAGCAGGAATTAAAATGAACCCTCTAACAGCACAATTCGAAATCCTAACAAATCCGAGGCCTCCCAACTGTAATGAAGGCCATTTTATCCTTGCAGATTCTCCCTGTGATATTCTGTCTGCAGTGACGCACCTTTCAAAAACTTTGAACAGTCTCCTTTGTATTTAACATGCAGTCAGAACTGGCACTGAACCTCGAGATTTTACTAGTACATGGCAAATGGCCATTCAGCCATCAGTGCTATCTACTCTGATGCCACCTCCCTGCTCCTAAACCATATTTTTTTTAAATTTATTTGTTCCTGGGATGTGGGCATCGCTGGCAAGGCCGGCATTTATTGCCCATCCCTAATTGCCCCTTGAGAAGGTGGTGGTGAGCCGCCTTCTTGAACCGCTGCAGTCCGTGTAGTGAAGGTGCTTCCACAGTGCTGACTTTGTCGTAGTGGTTTGGTACAACTGAGTGACTTGCTGGGCCATAAATTTATCATTTAATATTTTTCTCCTTCAACTGTTTACCCATCACGCTCCTAAAACTCTTGATTGATTCATCTGTAACGACTCGTTGTGTTATGTATTCCATAATCTAACCTGCTTCCGCCCCACTGCTCCAAGTATTAATCCTAAATTTACGCCCTCTTGTTGCTAATTCAGCAAATAATCTTTCACTACTTACCATTTCAAACCCCTTTAGAATGTCAACACGTCTATTAGATCCCTGCTTTTCTGCTCCAGTGAATGGAATTCTATTTGTTCAAGTCGTCCATCATGTTCCCTGTTCCCGATCCTGTACTGATTCCTTGTTCCCGATCCTGATTCCTCTGTTCCCGATCCTGTCCTGATTCCTTGTTCCCGATCCTGTACTGATTCCTCATTCCCTGCTCCCGATCCTGTACTGATTCTTGTTCCCGATCCTGTCCTGATTCCTTGTTCCCGATCCTGTCCTGATTCCTCATTCCCTGCTCCTGATCCTGTCCTGATTCCCTGCTCCCGATCCTGTACTGATTCCTTGTTCCCGATCCTGTCCTGATTCCCTGCTCCCGATCCTGTACTAATTCCTCGTTCCCAGTTACCAGCACCGTATTGATTGCTCCTGGTGCTGTACGACTTGCGTGTTGCCTGATTACACTTCCAGTGAGTATTAAATTACCAGATGCAAATAAGAGGCTGCATCAATTTCTGCAGAGTTCCACATTATAATCTAATTTGACTGTATGTATGCAACATAATTGAAAAGCGCTATATAGGGGCAGGGGCTTGGGTGGGTGCTGCGGACTGAACCGTTGCACTTTGTCTCTCAGAATTAGTTTCCAAGCACACCTGCAGGATTCAAATCTCTCTCTCCCTGTTAAGTGTAAAGGCACCAATCCATGTGTAACTTGCGGTGAAATTTCCCTCAAGTTTAATTGTAATCAGCACGGCCGCACCAAGTTTGCTCGGTGAGGCAGGTCTGATTCCCCCACGGTCGGGATAACAGTGGCACAATCTGCTGGCTGCTTGCCCAAATGGCGATTCGAGAGAGACAAACGGTATGAGCCAGTAAAAAGCAGGCAGTGCGAGGAACAGTTCCCCAACATCAGCTCTTAATAACTGGCCCAATAGAGAGAAGCTGCAGAGTTGTACGGTGATTGGAGACCATGACAGAGTGTGATAAATCACGCAGGAAAGATGACGAGAGATGTTATTGGTGTGAACAAGCCAAACTACATCTATGCCGATGCAAAATTAATGTAACAAGAATTTGAACTGCACCATCAAGCTGCAGTTGGCTCTCATCCATCATCGACACGTTCGCAATGCCTTTGTCCAAATGCCCAATATCTGTCACATCTTAGCGCTGAGTAATCTATTTCCCTGGCAGATTCTTCCTATGTGACACTATATTCAAGAGGGCAATGCTAATTTAGTACTGACTACTGCCAAAAGCATTACTGTAAAACTGCGATAAGAGATACAGGGGGTGAAATTGGCCCCATCGGTGCCTTCTGGGGGCGCTAAAGGGTCGCAAGGACACTTTCGCCCGAGGGGAGGGTAGTGCTACCCGGGAAATTGCTCCGAAGTTTTGGGAGGTGCTGTCCCGGCAGCACTGCGCCCCGCGGTTAGTGCCCTGGGCCGTCGCACAACTGGCGATGATGTCATCGCCTTGTGCGCCAACCCCTGAACTGTTGTGTATGGAGGAGGAGTCAGACTGAACACTGTGAGCTCAAAGTAAAATGTGACCTTAGTCTTTTATTGCAGGTCTCCAGAGTGTCTCTCCAACCTCTGAGGCCTCCTTAAATACCTGTGCTCCCAAGGGATTTTGGGATCCCTTGAGACTCCGGGGAATGAGCCCTCTGGTGGCTGTACAGAGTAAATACAAGTCCACATATATAACAACATTCCCCCCCAAAGTCAATAGTGTAACTATTTACAATGTGAGTCGATCTGGGGCCCTTCTTGCCCTGGTTGATCGTCTCGGTGTGAAAGCTGGTGTTGTTGAATCATTTGTTGGGTCCTCGCTGGGCTGCTGTGCTGCTGGCCATGCTGAGCTGCCTGGTGTATTGGGCCCTGCAAGGCTGCTGTGGTGATGGGTTCTGCTTCGTGGTCAACCATGGTGCCGGTTGCTACTGGTGTGTGTGTTGGGGGATCAAAAAAGGTAGGGTCCAAGGTGGGTTGCTCAGGGTAGTCCGTGAATCTGAGTTTGATTTGGTCCAAGTGTTTCCAGTGAATGAGTCCATTTGAAAGTTTGACCCGAAACACCCTGCTCCCCTCTTTGGCCACGTCAGTGCCAGGAAGCCACTTGGGACCTTGTCCATAATTTAAAACAAATACAGGATCATTGATTTCAATCTCGCATGACACATTTGCGTTATCATGGTATGCACTTTGTTGAAGCCGCCTGCAATCTACCTGTTCATGTAGATCAGGGTGGACTAACGAGAACCTTGTCTTAAGTGCCCTTTTCATGAGCAGTTCAGCAGGTGGGATCCCAGTGAGTGAGTGGGGTCTCATGCGATAGCTAAGCAGGACTCTGGATAGGCGAGTCTGCGGTGAGCCTTCAGTTACCCTCTTCAAGCCTTGCTTGATGGTTTGCACTGCTCTCTCTGCCTGACCATTGGATGCTGGTTTGAACGGGGCAGATGTGACATGTTTGATCCCGTTACGGGTCATGAATTCTTTGAACTCAGCACTGGTAAAACATGGCCCGTTGTCGCTCACCAGGACATCGGGTAAGCCGTGTGTGGCAAACATGGCCCGCAGGCTTTCAGTAGTGGCAGCGGACGTGCTAGTCGATATTATCTCACATTCAATCCACTTGGAGTACGCATCTACAACCACAAGGAACATTTTACCCAAAAATGGGACTGCATAGTTGACGTGTACCCTCGACCACGGTTTGGAGGGCCAAGACCATAAACTTAGCAGCGCCTCCCTGGGTGCATTGCTTAACTGCGAGCATGTATTACATCTGTGAATGCAGGACTCTAAGTCCGCATCGATACCGGGCCACCACACGTGGGATCTGGCTATCACTTTCATCATTCCGATGCCTGGGTGGGTTCTGTGGAGGTCATTGATGAAGGTTTCGCTGCCCTTCTTGGGGACCACTACTCGATTGCCCCACAGAAGGCAGTCTGCCTGTATAGACATTACATCTTTGTGCCGCTGGAACGGCTTTATCTCTTCCTGCATTTCCACTGGGACACTGGACCAGCTCCCATGAAGCACACAGCTTTTGACTAGATAATAAGGGGTCCTGGCTTGTCCAGGTTTTGATCTGCCGGGTAGTGACGGGTGATTGCTCACACTCAAATGCTTCCATAACCACGGCTAGATCTGCGGACTGCGCCATTTCCACCCCCATGGTGGGCAATGGCAGCCTACTGAGAGCATCGGCGCAGTTTTCTGTGCCTGGCCTGTGGCGGATGGCGTAGTTGTATGCGGACAACGTGAGTGCCCTTTACTCTCGGAAAACATGGATATAAGTGGCTTATGGTCAGTTTCCAATTCGAATTTTAGCCCAAACAGGTATTGATGCATTTTCTTTACCCCATAGACACACGCTAACGCTTCTTTTTCAATCATGCTGTAGGCTCTCTCAGCCTTAGACAGACTCCTGGATGCATAAGCAACCGGTTGCAGTCTCCCGAAATCATTAGCTTGTTGCAATACACACCCGACGTCATATGACGACGCATCACATGCTAGTACCAAATGGATCATACAACACAAGCAATTTGTTTGAGCATAACAATTTTCTCGCTTTTACAAAAGCATTTTCTTGGCTTTTTCTCCAAACCCATTCGCCCGCTTTTCATAGTAAGACAGGCAGTGGTTGTAGCAGGGTGCTGAGACCCGGTAAGAAGTTACCAAAGTAGTTCAAGAGTCCCAGGAACGACCGCAGCTCCATCACGTTCTGTGGCCTCGGTGCGTTCTCGATTGCCTCTGTCTTCGCGTTGGTGGGTCTGATGCCGTCCGCCGCAAGCCTCCTTCCCAGGAACTCCATTTCAGGCGCCAGGAAAACGCACTTCGAGCGTTTTAACCTGAGCCCCACACGGTTGAGTCGACTAAGAACCTCCTCCAGGTTCTGCAGGTGCTCGGCTGTGATCCGACCTGTGACCAAGATGTCGTCCTGGAAGACCATCGTGCGTGGGACAGACTTCAGTAAACTTTCCATGTTTCTCTGGAATATCGCCGCCGCTGATCGGATTCCAAACGGGCATCTGTTATAAGCAAAAAGACCTTTGTGCTTGTTGATGCAGGTGAGGGCCTTTGATGATTCCTCCAGTTCCTGCGTCATGTAGGCTGAAGTCAGATCCAGCTTCGTGAACGTCTTTCCTCTCACCAGCGTTGTAAAGAGGTCATCGGCTTTTGGTAGTGGGTATTGGTCCTGCAGGGAGAAATGATTGATAGTTACTTTGTAATCGCCACAGATTCTGACGGTGCCGTCTCCTTTGAGTACTGGGACAATAGGACTGGCCCATTCATTGAACTCGATCGGTGAAATTATGCCCTCCCTTTGCAGCCAGTCTAGCTCGATCTCTACCCTTTCTCTCATCATGTACGGTACTGCTCTCGCCTTGTGATGGATGGGTCGCGCCCCCGGAATTAGGTGGATCTGCACTTTTGCTCCTTGGAATTTCCCGATGCCTGGTTCGAACAGCGAAGGAAATTTGTTTAAGACCTGGGTACATGAAGTGTCGTCAGCGGGCGATAGCGCTCGGACGTCGTCCCAATTCCAGCGTATCTTTCCCAGTCAGCTCCTGCCGAGCAGCGTGGGACCATCGCCCGGTACCACCCAGAGTGGTAGCTTGTGCACCGCTCCATCGTAGGACACCTTTACGGTCGCACTGCCGATTACAGGAATCAGTTCTTTCGTGTAAGTTCTTAATTTCGTGCGAATTGGAGTTAAGACTGGTCTTGAGGCCTTGTTGCACCACAAGCTTTCGAAAGTCTTTTTGCCCATGATGGACTGGCTCGCACCCGTGTCCAGCTCCATTGACACCGGGAGTCCATTTCGTTCAACATTCAGCATTATCGGGGGACAATTCATGGTGAATGTGTGTACCCCATGTACCTCTGCTTCCTCTATCTGAGGCTCTGTTTCATCGTAATCCTCCTCTGCAACGTGGTGGTTTGCAGGTTTAACAGGCTTAGCAGCTCACCTGCACACTCGTTGGAGGTGTCCCATTGTTCCACAGCCCTTGCAAACGTATCCTTTGAATCGGCATGAATGGAAACGATGATCACCCCCGCAGCGCCAACAAGATGTTAATGGCCTTGCATTCATCACCCTTGATGGTGGACTCTGAGACATCTGTGGACGTGTAGCTGCAGCTATGTGAGACCTGCCCTGTACGTTACAATTCGAAAACAACATCACTTTGTTCACAGTACTTGTAGCAGCACTTGTGTGCTGAGAGATTTGCTTCGTATTTTCACTGGTGGCAATGAACGCCTGGGCTATCGCTATGGCCTTACTCAAGGTTGGGGTCTCTACAGTCAAAAGTATGGTTTTGTGGCCAATGCCAAGCACGAAAAAGTCTCTGAGCATGTTCTCCAAATGTCATTCAAATTTGCAATGTCCTGCGAGGCGTCTTAGCTTGGCGGCATAACTCGCCACTTCCTGGCCTTCAGACCTTTTGTAGGTGTAGAACCGATACCTCGCCATCAGAACGCTTTCCTTCGGGTTCAAATGCTCCCGGACAAGTGTGCACAAATCGTCGTAAGATTTCTGCGTGGGTTTTGCTGGAGTGAGCAGATTCTTCATGAGGCCATACGTTGGTGCCCCACAGACGGTGAGGAGGATCGCCCTTCGTTTGGCAGCGCTCTCTTCCCCATCGAGCTCGTTGGCCACAATGTATTGGTTGAGTTGCTCCACAAAAGTTTCCCAATCATCTCCCTCCGAAAATTTCTCCAGGATACCAGTGGGCATCTTCGGGTTTGCTATCTGTATCTCGTCGCCAGTTGTTGTGTATGGAGAAAGAGTCAGACTGAATACTGTGAGCTCAAAGTAACGTGTGACCTGAGTCTTTCATTACAGGTCTCCAGAGTGCCTCTCCAACCTGTGAAGCCTTCTTAAATACCTGCGCTCCGAAGGGATTATGGGATCCCTTGGGACTCCGGGGAATGAGCCCGCTGTACCGTAAATACAAGTCCACATATATAACATTAACGCCCCACGGGCCACCAGGCTGGCGTACATCCGTTCCCGGGGCGCTGTTTAAAAGGGGAGGCCTGCAACTCCCTGGGCTGCCATCTTTGTTGGTCGGCCCGACCATGGCAGCCATCGTGCAACCTGGCACTCCGTCTTGGGTGCCGGGGCCCGATCGCACACTTCCCTGGGGACCTGGTGGCACGCACCAAAGGGCCATGCAGAGTGCGCAGTGGCCCTGCCCGTTAATGGAAGCGGAGGGGCGCTGTAGCGCATCAACGCGACACGGAGCATCTGCGTAATGCTGGACTCAGCGCCGTGCCCCCGCCCCGGGGGCCGCCCCTCAAGGGAAGCGGAGCGCCAGAGACAGCGCTCCACTTCCTTTGACGGGCACACGGCCCAATTCTGATTTCTAGTGGAGCTGATCCCTCCACCAGCGATGGTGAAACTTACCCCCATTCGCTGCTCCATCGCCCCAACTACTGCCTGGCCACCCCCAACATGGATTAGATGGAGTCAAGCTCACTCCACTGGGCGACTGCAGGAAGAATTTTATTCGTAGATTAAACCCTTCCCTGCACCTAACCTGGGCTAATCTGGGAGACGCGGACATATCGCACTGCCGCGCAGTGACATCTCTCAATTTGAGTATTAAATTCTGGGATGCATCAATTGATTTCACACACACACATGCACACACGGGTATTCAACCTGCACAACATTTTTATACAGAATGTCAATAATTTAGTACGAAACCTTCGGCTCATCTCCCCTCCTGATATCTAATCATCTTTGCTGTGCACGTACTTTCCTCAGCTCTTTCAAAACAAACCTTCAGTTCTTTCACTTGAAGCAACGGATCCCTGTTTTTAACTTAATGAAATTGTCCAAAAATATATCTAATTTTAAAAATAAGATACCTCAGCTCTTTCTGCAGTGATGTTAGTGTTTGATATATCAAAGGAAACTCGACGCAGGAAGCATGCACAGTTGTGACCTGAAATGCGGCTGCTTATTATTGGTCAAGAGACTAGACAACCACCATCTTGCTGGAGGCCCTGGGCTTAATTTTGCCCAAAGCCGTTTTTTGGCGTATTGCCAGAGTTACGGCCGTTTTTCTAGGCCAGATCTACTCCAAAAATAAATGTGCCATGTTTCCCCGCTGTATTTTACAAAATTGGCGACGCGCAGCCTGTCTAGTCACCTCGGAGGGTGGAGCCTGCTGTCCGCACCGAAAAAACAATGTCTCCCCTTCTGCGCATGCGCAAAAGAAAAAGGACATGTTTGACGTGATTTCAATGGGCGCGCATGCGCAGTACAGCTCCCGCTCTGCGATCGGCCATTTTTAAAGAGCCTCTACCAATCTTTGGCTCCTTTCCCCCCTTTTCCCCCCCCATCACCCACCCCTCCCCCCTCCACATCCACCCTTCCCCCCCAGAGCCTCTTTTTTTTGTTTATTCGCCTTGTCTCTAATGGCAGCTGGTCATTATACCGACATTCACACCCGATCTTGACCAAAGTTTTTCTAACTCCTGGCATTACTATTTGAATTTGAGCCATCCTCCCTTTTGTCTCTCTAATCTCTCCTGTCTTCCCCTCTATCACAGACCTTCACTTTGGTTCTTTCTTCCCCTCCCCCTTTCAGTGCAGGTTAACAATCCGTTCTTTCCGAACATTCTCCAGTTCTGACGAAGGGTCATCGACCCGAAACGTTAACTCTGTTTCTCTTTCCACAGATGCTGCCTGACCCGCTGAGATTTCCAGCATTTCCAGATTCCAGCATTCGCGTAATTTTGCTTTTATATTGGTTCAGTGATGCGAAGCTTGGGTTTCACAAGTCTGTCGACTGCAAGAAGAAGGGAAGAATTAGCGAGAGAGGTGAGACGTTCCGCAGGTTTGAGGCCCTGGGAGACACTGAGTCAGTGTCAGAGACAGCTGTGATGAATCTGGATTTTAACACAGCCAGGTTGCAATGAAAGAAAGAAAGATTTGGATTTATATGGCGTCTTTCACAACTACCAGACGTCGCAAAGTGCTATAAAGCCAACTAAGTACTTTTGAAGTGTAGTCACTGTTGTAATATGGGAAACGCAGCAGCCAATTTGCGCACAGCAAGCTCCCACAAACAGCAATGTGATTGAAGGATAAATATTGGCCACAGGACACCGGGGATAACTCCCCTGCTCTTCTTCGAAATAGTGCCCTGGGATCTTTTACGTCCGCCTGAGAGGGCAGACGGGGCCTCGGTTTAGCGTCTCATCCAAAAGACAACCCCTCCGACAGTGCAGCTCTTCCTCAGTACTGCCCCTCCGACAGTGCAGCACTCCCTCAGTACTGCCCCTCCGACAGTGCGGTACTCCCTCAGTCCTGCCCCTCCGACAGTGCGGCGCTCCCTCAGTACTGCCCCTCCGACAGTGCGGCACTCCCTCAGTACTGCCCCTCCGACAGTGCGGCATTCCCTCAGTACTGCCCCTCTGACAGTGCGGCATTCCCTCAGTACTGCCCCTCCGACAGTGCGGTACTCCCTCAGTCCTGCCCCTCCGACAGTGCGGCGCTCCCTCAGTACTGCCCCTCCGACAGTGCGGCGCTCCCTCAGTACTGCCCCTCCGACAGTGCGGCATTCCCTCAGTACTGCACTGGAAGTGTCAGCCTAGATTTCTGCGCTCAAGTCTCTGAAGTGGAACTTGAACTCACTTAGAGGCTACCCACTGAGGCATGGCAAAGAAGAGGAAGAGCGCGTAACATGACAAACCTGGAGCTTAGGAAGATGAGTTCAGAGAAACAATGGCTGGGAAATACCTCAGAGCTGTGCCACAGCAGCTTTACCAGAGGCGCGGTGGAAACCCACCCAGTGAACCACCAGCAAAGCATGGCGGAGGAGCGGGAGCTCCAAGGGCGGTCCCTGCTGGTCACTGTTGGACTTGCCCCTCCGACAGAGACAAGAAAGGTTGCAAGAGAGAGAGCGGGGGGGGGCGGAGGTGAAATGGATCTTGGGCGGTTGCACAGACTGTGCTAAAATGAATCAACGGGCAGTTTTACACCCCGCCCATTGCCTTCGATGGAAATGACAACCGGATGGAGGATAAACAAGCAGCCAATCCTCTACGGCCCGCTTTACACTGTCCCCCCCAAGACCAGTTTCACCCCCATGGAGAGAGCGAGAGAGACAACATATGTACATTGTTTTGTAGCAGTCAATGGGAGATGAGGCCAATAGTGATCCTGGCTGTGATCAGTTAATTCAGCACAGCCTGGGCATCAACCCAGGTACCTCCCTGGTCTGTGGAGCACCCTGGGGCATTTTACTACATTAAAGGTGCCATGTAAAAGGTAGTTGTTGTTGCCTGGCTCAGCGCTGCTCCAGGACATTCAGTATTCATTTTACAAACCTACGGTTGTGTGGGTTTGGAGTGATTCAGCAGCAAATATATTGGTCAGAAGAATACCTCCAACTAAAGGAATATGGGATAAAAGGAGAGGGGGAAAAAAATCACCAGGCAAGAAAACACCGATATAAACAATGTTGATATCTGTCGGGGAATTCTTAACTACTAAAGTACACTCCCACGCTCATTGTCCCCTTGATGGGGCCAGGTCACAGTCTAACTAAACTCATATGAAGTCCAGATTTCGGGCTAATTTCGGATTCTCTCTCAAGATGTGCCAATAAGTCATGAGTAAATAGAAGCAGTACCGATGCAAATGAACAGGAAACTGACCTGGCCCGAGGTGCAACCTGTACATCGACCAATTGCAATGGTATCTTCAGGATAATGCCTGCAGCAACACAGCTATAGGGGCCCAGGAAAAGCACAAAGCTGTCAGTCAGCAGAACCGGTGTAAACCTTGCAACAATCAAATCCAGTCAACATGCCAATATTATTGACTTTTTCTCCCACCCAGTTACCAGCTAAATTCTTAAATGTATTTCATGCAGAGAAAAGTCCACTTACTTCTGACTCTAGGTGGGGTGTAGGGTCCCACAGGCACTCGCCCCCTCCGGTACCTTGCTCAAGTGGGCACCCTTCACAGCTGAGCCCAGACAGGACGTAGACAGTTATGGTCAATGACTGTTTCCTGACATGGCGATGTTGCCCACAATCAGCGGGTCGGGCAGCATCTGTGGACAGAGAAACAGAGTTAACATTTCAGGCCGATGACCCTTTCCTCAGAACTGGGAAAAGTTCGAGATGTGACAGGTTTGTAAGCAAGTGTCGGGGCAGGGAAAGGGGGGGAGGAGAGGGGAGGACAGGCGGGAAGCTCTGTGATAGGGTGGAAGGCAGGAGAGATTAAATGACAAAAGGGATGATGATGCGAGGCAAAAGGAGACGGTAATGGGACCAGTAAAGAAATAAAACATGGGCCTGGAGGAGGTGTAAATGGGAACGGCAGCAACTTCACCAGTTGCCGTCCGAAACAATGGGGGCGGGGTTATGGTCTGAAATTGTTGAACTCAACGTTGAGTCCAGAGGCTGTAAAGTGCCTCATCGAAAGATGAGGTGCTGTTCCTCGAGCTTACGTTGAGCTTCACTGGAACAGTGTAGAAGTCCTGATCTGCTGGATACAGGTTGAACCTCCTTTATCCGGAACCCTCTGGATCTGACCTGTTCCAAATGAGGGATATTTCCGGATAAGGGAAGATTACGTGTTTACAATGGTGTGTGGGGGGGGGGGGGGTGAGTGAGGGAGGCACTAATTCAATACTGCAGCAGTCGGGGGGGGGGGGGGGGCGCGGGGGGTGGGAGAGGGGGGCGGAGGTCGGTGGACTGTTGGGCCCCGAGGTGTTGGCAGGCCGAAGGTGTCGGCTCCAAAGTTGGGTAAATTTATTTTGCACTGATATGTAAATTTTTCATTGGTTGCATTGTACACATGCAGCACCCGGTGGCTGGGAATGGTTCCGAACGAGGGAGTTACGGATAAGGGAGGTTCAACCTGTATTTCCAGTATTTTGTGTTTTTATTTGGCTGCTCACTATCCTGTGACCAACACTGCTAAGTGCATATTTGCAGGTGCCAGGATATTGCAGGGTCAGACTCTGGTGGCCCCTTCCCCAAGTTGAATCACCAGCACTGCTTCCTATTGCCAAACCACTTAATCTAGTCTTGCCAGTAATTTCAAGACCTTTAACATTTTTTAAAGCCTCACATGTGGAACTTTATCAAATGCCTTCTTAAAATGCAAATTACAAATCTGAGATACTCTTCATCTGTCAATCTGCTCACCTCTTGAGATGTATCAGTAGAATTGTCAGGCGATGTCCATCATTTCTAAATGCATGTTGACTGCCCGGTGCTCTTTAGATAGAAATTGATACCATCCTGTAAAATGCTGTTAAGCATGTCCCCCATAGGGCTTTGCGCACTGACTCTTCATTCCTCTCAGTTTGTCCCTCGATCTTCAATCCTCTTTGCCTCTTCCTATATACGCGTTGTCTTCATTCTCAATCTCTTCATTTCTTCCTCCTTCTGTCTCTGTCTCTTCATTCCTTTCCTTATCTCCCTCTGTCTTCATTCACCTTATAGAAAGAAATAAAACTTGCATTTATATAGCACCTTTCACAGCCTCGGTGTTGTGTATGTAACCTTGTATATACCTTGTACAGCCACTAGAAGGCTCATCCTCTGGAGTCCCAAGGGATCCCACAATCCCTTGGGAGCACAGGTACTTAAGGAGGCCTCACAGGCTGGAGAGGCACTCTGGAGACCTGCAATAAAAGACTACGGTCACACTTTACTTTGAGCTCACAGTATCCAGTCAGACTCTTTATTTCATACATAACACTCAGGACTTCTCAAAATGCTTTGCAAGAGTGTAGCAACTGTTCTAATGGAGGGGAAATGTGGCCGCCAAATTGTGCACGATAAGGTCTCATAAACATCAAAGCGCTAAATGACCAGATAATCAGTTTTTAGTGATGTTGATTGAAGGATAAATATTGTCCAGGACACCGGAGAAACCTCCTCTGCTCTTCTTCAAAATAGTGCCGTGGGATCTTTTACAAGATCCTGAGCAAGCAGCGGGATCTCAGTTTAACGTCTCATCTTTTTCTCTTTGTATTTTTGGTCTTTTTTCTTTGCTACCTGCCCTTTCCTTTCTATTTCGTCTTTCGTTTTATTGTGATTTTTTTCTAGCTCCCGATACTCTCCAGTTAAATAATAGCTTCTATTTGCCAGGTTTGAGTAAGGTGTTACAAGCCCCATGCTGGTAGAATGGAGCGACTAAAGCAACAGGCAGACAGACCCATGCTGATTGTGTGCCAAGCATGAGATTCCACTTGACATATTTCAGATAAAAAATTTTTAAATGATTCTCCCCAGTTCTCTCTACTTGTAGGTTGCCTGCGTCCGTGCATCAACCTGTAAGCAGCAGGGTGGAACTATTCTGCATCACTTCTCACAGTGAAACTTGGTATTTATGAAGCAGGAAGCGTGGTTCCAGCAGAGCATGTGTGAACACTCTCATTTTCACCTTTTCTGTGATACAGCACCTCAGTCCCCCACTTAGGGCTTTGACTAATTAGAGAGGTGACACATGTACTTTGACTGGGTTGCAGAGTTTTTAGCAGGATACCTCGCTTATTCAACCTAAACTCCACATAAGCCATCCTACAAAGAAAGAAAGACTAGCATTTCTATAGCACCTTTCACAACCTCAGGATGTCCCAAAGCGCTTCACAGCCAATGAAGTACTTTTTGGAGTGTAGTCACTGTTGTAATGCAGGAAACGTGGCAGCCAATTTGCATACAGCAAGGTTCCACTAACAGCAATGTGATAATGAACAGATAATCTGTTTTATTAAATGATGTTATAAGAACGTAGGAACAGGAGTACGCCATTGGCCCCTCGAGCCTGCCTGTTTAATATCATGGATGATCTGAACTTGGCCTCAGCTCCACTTCTCTAACTGCTCCCCATAATCCCTGACTCCCTTATCAATCAAAAATCTGTCTGTCTATCTCCACCTTAAATATATTGAATGTTGGTTGAAGGAAAAATATTGGCCAGGACACCGAGGATACCTCCCCTGCTCTTCTTCAAAATAGTGCCACAAGATCTTTTGCCTCCACCTTAGAGAGCAGACGGGGCCTCGGTTTAACGTCTCATCCGAAAGGCAGCACCACCGACAGTGCAGCGCTCCCTCAGTGTTGCACTGGGAGTGTCAGCCGAGACTTTGTACTCGAGTCTCTGGAGTGGGATTTGAACCCACAACCTTCTGACTCAGAGGCGAGAGTGCTCCCCACTGAGTCATGGGTTTTTCTCTTCCCTGCATCCTCACTGTGCAAAGTTCAGGACTCATCGCACTGTCTCCAAGCTTTTGGTCACCTTCCCATATAGTCCATGTGGCTCGGTATTAACGTTTGTTTGATTACGCTCCTGTGAAGCGCCTGGGCACATTTTACTATGTTAAAAGGCGCTATATAAAGGCAAGTTGTTGTTGCCTCCTACTCTAACTCATTCTTTCTAGTGCCTCAAAACTGTGATACTCCTTAACTCCCTTGCACAATCCTTCCTCCTCAAATCAAAACCCAAACTAGGCATTACTTAATCACTGCTTCTTCATGTATCCTGTCTAAACTGCTACTCCTCTCAACCTTGGTGACCTCTTGCACCACGGACCTTTGTCTTCACCAAGTCTTCTCCAAGTAAAAAATACACATCAGGCTCAAACTGCCTGGTGAATGGTCCCACTTGCCTCACTGGAAGTCACGTATGCATTTTTAAAACATAATGCATTATTCTTGTTAAGTATGGAAGAATTCCACAAGACTGAGTACTGTGAGCTAAAACTGATGTGACCTTAGTCTCTTTAATACAACTCCAGAGTGCCGAAGCAGCCTGGCAGACAACCTTTTATACTCCCTTGCACGAGGTGTGCAGGTGACCCTTGGGCCTCCAACAGTTGCGCCCTCTGGTGGCAAGCCTTACACAGTTACAATGTTTACATACATAACATCACTCCACCACCCCCCCCCCCCCCCCCAAAAAGTCTTTGATACAAATTATTTACAAGTTGAGACGATCCAGGGCCCTACACTCCCTGGTTGATCGTCTTGAGTTCAAACTCTGGCCTGGGTGAGTTGGTCGGACCATTGCTGCACTGCGGCCCGGCTGGTCTGACAGGACTGTTGGGAATGGTGGGTTCATCCATGTTATGCATGTAAACCTGTAAATACCATATCTAACCACCAGAGGGCTTATCCCCTGGAGTCCCACAATCCCTTGGGAGCCTCACAGGCTGGAGAGGCACTCTGAGATCTGTAATAAAGGACGACAGTCACACCTTACTTTGAGCTTGTAGTATCTAGTCTGACTCCTTATTCAAAACATGACAATCCTCTTGATTGACAGCGAGGTCGATTGCTGGTTGAGTGTGTGTTGGTGGACCAATGATGGTGATGTCCTCGTCAGGTTGTTCCTGGTTGTCGGTGAGCCGCAGTTTGGTCTGATCCAAATGCTTTCTGCACGTTTGTCCATTCAATAGTTTGACTATAAACACTCTATTCCCCTCCTTGGCCAAGACAGTGCCAGCGACCCATTTAGGACCATGACTGTAATTAAACATAGAAACATAGAAAATAGGTGCAGGAGTAGGCCATTTGGCCCTTCGAGCCTGCACCATCATTCAATAAGATCATGGCTGATCATTCCCTCAGTACCCCTTTCCTGCTTTCTCTCCATACCCCTTGATCCCTTTAGCCGTAAGGGCCATATCTAACTCCCTCTTGAATATATCCAATGAACTGGCATCAACAACTCTCTGCGGCAGGGAATTCCACAGGTTAACAACTCTCTGAGTGAAGAAGTTTCTCCTCATCTCAGTCCTAAATGGCCTACCCCTTATCCTAAGACTGTGTCCCCTGGTTCTGGACTTCCCCAACATCGGGAACATTCTACCCGCATCTAACCTGTCCCGTCCCGTCAGAATCTTATATGTTTCTATGAGATCCCCTCTCATCCTTCTAAACCCCAGTGTATAAAGGCCCAGTTGATCCAGTCTCTCCTCATATGTCAATCCAGTCATCCCGGGAATCAGTCTGGTGAACCTTCGCTGCACTCCCTCAATAGCAAGAACGTCCTTCCTCAGATAAGGACAATTAAGGACAAACACCGGGTCGTTAACATCAATGTCACGCGATACAGCCGTGCGATCGTGGTACACGTTATGCCGGTGACGCCAGGTTTCCACATGATCATTTAGGTCCGGGTGGACTAGGGAGAGCCTGGTTTTGAGTGTTCTCTTCATTAACAATTCTGCCGGGGGAACCCCAGTGAGTGAGTGGGGGTGCGTCCGGTAGCTGAGCAGAACCCGAGATAAGCGGGTCGGCAAGGAGCTTTCCGTCACGCGTTTCAATAGTTTGGACTGCCCATTCTGCTTGACCGTTGGATGCGGGCTTAAACGGGGCAGACCTGACATGCTTGATGCCATTGCGGGTCGTAAACTCGTTGAATTCCGAGCTGGTGAAACACGGTCCATTGTCACTGACAAGGACGTTGAGCAAGCCATGGGTGGCGAACATAGCCCCGAGGCTTTCAATGGTGGCAGTGGACGTGCTGGACGACATGATTACGCATTCAATCCATTGAGAGTAAAAGTTCACTGCAACTAAAAACATCTTTACGAGAAAGGGGCCGGCAAAATCCTGGACCGCGGTTTGGAGGGCCATGACCACAGACTCAAATGGAGCCTCCCTTGGTGCATTTGCTCAACTGTGAGCACGTGTCGGCCTTTTGGCTAAGATCATGCATAACTGACCTGACCAGCCACCATGACCTCCGGGTGGTTTCTCCCTGGTCAGGAAGGTATATGCTTGCTTTTTTGGAAACAGGAGGTGGGTGGGGTGGCTTGACCCATCCACCTCCACGGAGGTGTGTGGGGGACCTGACCCATCCACCTCCATGGCACGAACCTGGTATTGCAGTACTTCCAGGAACGGTGCAGTGGCTCTAGGCCTTTTGGCTAAGAGCATTGGCGCAGAGTGATCCTTGGCATGTGCAAGGTGACCTCTGGCGTTTGTGATTTGACAAAGAATTGGAACGATTGGCTACGAATTTCCCAAAAAAAAAAAAAAAAACTGTGAGCACGTGTTGCACTGGTGTACACATGACTCTAAGTCCGAGTCAATGCCGGGCCACCAAACATGCGACCTGGCTATAGCCTTCATCATGACTATGCCTGGGTTGGTATTGTATAGGTCGCGTGTAAACGTTTCCCTGCCTTTTTTGGGCAAAACCACATGATTACCCCATAAGAGACAATCCGACTGGATGAACATTTCATCTTTGCGTCGGTGAAATGGCTTAATTTCATCTTGCATTTCCCCGGGAACGGCCAACCAGCTCCCATTGAGGACGCAACTTTTTACAAGTGATAGCACAGGGTCCTGGCTGGTCCAGGTCCTGATCTGGCGAGCAGTGATGGGTGACCCCTCACCCTCAAAAGCATCCATGACCAGAAGCAAGTCTGCGGGCTGCGACATTTCCACCCCGGTAGTGGGCAATGGTAGCCGACTGAGGGCATCAGCACAGTTCTCCGTGCCTGGTCTCTGGCGGATAACATGGTCATAGACAGACAATGTTAGTGCCCATCTTTGGATGCGTGATGAAGCATTGGTGTTTATACCTTTGCTTTCTGAAAACAACGAAATGAGCGGTTTGTGGTCGGTTTCAAGCTCAAACCGAAGTCCAAATAGGTATTGGTGCATTTTCTTAACCCCATATACACATGTTAATGTCTCTTTCTCGACCATACTATAGGCTCTTTCAGCCTTAGACAGACTTCTAGATGCGTATGCAACCAGTTGAGGTTTGCCCGATACGTTGGTTTGCTGCAACACACAGCCGACCCCGTATGAAGATGCAACACAAACTAGCACTAATCATTTACATGGGTCATACAGTACAAGTAACTTATTAGAACAAAGTAGGTTTCTGGCCTTCTCAAAGGCTGTCTCTTGAGATTTACCCCAAACCCCAGTTGTCACCATTACGTAGCAACATGTGCAACGGTTCCAGCAAAATGCTTAACCCGGGTAGAAAGTTACCAAAATAGTTGAGGAATCCCAGGAACGAACTCCGTCACATTCTGTTGTCTGGGTGCATTCTTGATGGCCTCTGTCTTTGAGTCCGTGGGTCTGATGCCGTCTGCCGCAATCTTTCTCCCCAAAAATTCGACCTCTGGCACCAGGAAAACACACTTGGAGTGTTTAAGCCTGAGTCCCACTCTGTCTAGTCGACTTAGAACCTCTTCCAGGTTGTGCAGGTGTTCAGTGATGTCACGACCAGTGATCAGGATGTCATCTTGAAACACAATGGTGTGCGGAACCGATTTCAGCAGACTTTCCATGTTCCTCTGGAAGATGGCAGCAGCCGAGCGAAACCCAAAAGGACACCTGTGGTATATAAACAGTCCTTTGTGTGTGTTGATGCACGTCAATCTTTTCGAAGATTCAGCCAGCTCCTGTGTCATGTAGGCGGAGGTTAGATCCAGCTTGGTGAACGACTTCCCCCCTGCTAGCATTGTGAACAGGTCATCCGCCTTGGGCAGCGGGTACTGGTCTTGTAACGAGTCTCGGTTGATCGTTACCTTGTAGTCTCCGCAGATTCTGACCGTGCCATCGCTTTTCAACACCGGAACAATCGGACTGGCCCACTCGTTGAACTCAACTGGCGATATGATTTCCTCACATTGAAGTCTGTCCAGTTCGATCTCGACTTTCTCCCTCATCATATATGGAACCGCTCGAGCCTTGTGATGAACGAGCCTTGCATCGGGGACTAGATGGATCTGCACCTTGGCGCCTGTGAAGTTGCCGATGCCTGGTTCGAATAGCGACAGAAACTTGCTCAGCACTTGGGCGCACGAGGCATCGTCCACTGAAGATAATGCTTTGATGTCGTCCCAGTTCCATCGAATCTTTCCTAGCCAGCTTCTGCCGAACAGCGTTGGGCTATCGCCTGGTACAATCCACAGTGATGTCATGCACAGCTCCATTGTACGATACCTTCACTGCCGCATGGCCAATGACTGGTATGAGCTCTTTGTTGTAGGTGCGCAACTTTGTCTGAATCGGGCTCAGTTTGGGCCTTTGTGCCTTGTTGCCCCAGTTTCTCAAAAGCCTTCTGGCTCATAATTGACTGACTCGCCCCCGTGTCCAACTCCATTGATACCGGAATACCGTTCAATTTGACTTTCAGCATGATAGGAGGGCTCTTGGTGGTAAAGGTGTGTAACCCATACATTTCTTCCTCGGGTTGAGTTGCCTCTCTTGTTTGTTCTGCGTGATCCGCGCCGGATTGACCATCTTCTGCCGACTCTGCCACTTGGTGAGTCGCAGCACATTTGCACATTCGCTGGAGGTGCCCCATTGTTTCGCAGCCTTTGCACATGTTGTGCTTGAATCGACAGTGATGGGCTCTATGATTACCCCCGCAGCGCCAACATGGTGCTAATGGATTTGCATTCACGCCCGATAGCGGACTCGGAGTCATGCTCGGTCTTGCAGCTGCAGACGTGTGGGCCCTGCCATGTACAGTTCTGCCTGCAAGCGACGTTATTTTATGCACAGTACTTGCCGGTGAGCTTCGAGTCTGGGAAGATATCTGTCTGGTATTATCGCTCGTGGATATGAATACCTGGGCTATCGTGATGGCCTTGCTCAGGTCGAGGGATTCGGCGGACAGCAGCTTGCGAAGAATGACCTCGTGGCCGATGCCAAGCACAAAAAAGTCCCGCAGCATTTCCCAAAAGAATCCAGCAAATTCGCAAGTTCCCGCAAGGTGTCTCAGGTCGGCGACAATCCTGGCCCTCAGAGCGGTGGTGGGTGTAGAAGACCAGTGTACACAACTCTGTATATATCTTCTCCACTGGTTTCTCCGGTGCTAGCAGATGCTTGGTGAGGCCGTATATTGTGGACCCACACACGGTGAGGAGAATCGCCCTGCGCTTTATCGCTTTATCGTCCCCATCCAGCTCGTTGGCCACGAAGTACTGGTCGAGACGCTCAACAAAGGCTTTCCAATCATCACCCTCTACAAATCTCTCTAAAATACCAATGGCAGCCATGACCGTGTGAAAGTTCATAATCTGTTACTCGTCGCCAATTGTTAAGTATGGAAGAGCTCCACAAGACTGAGTACTGTGAGCTAAAACTGATGCGACCTTAGTCTATTTAATACAACTCCAGAGTGCTTAAGCAGCCTGGCGGACAACCTTTTATACTCCCTTGCACGAGGTGTGCAGGTGACCCTTGGGCCTCCAACAGTTGCGCCCTCTGGTGGCAAGTCTTACACAGTTACAATGTTTACATTCATAACAATTCTGACTTTGTGTAACGGTATAAAATGGATTGGTAGCGAGTTGGCAGCTCGTTTTACATCTCTTCCCCCACTGGTTGCAATGGAAATAAAACTCGGGAGAGATGTAAAACCGGCTGGCAATTTGCTATCATCCGTTTCATGCTATTACACGGAGTCAAAACTCCCCCCAGATTGCGCAGTCCCTCAGGGATTGGGAGAATGAATGAACTACCTACATTTATACAACACCTCATCACATCAAAATGACTTAAAGTACTTCACACAGGGAATTATTTTAAGTGTAGTGAGAGTTGTAATGACAAATGGTGCAGTCATTTTTCGGAGAACAAGATCCCACAAATAGCTTTGAGATGAATGACCGGTTAAGCTGCTTTTGATGCTATTGGTTGATGCAGAGTGAATTCCCTGCTCTTCGCCTGCCACTTCAATGGGGTCTTCTGCATCCCCCTGGAGAGGCAGACAGGACAGTGCCTCTGACAATGTGTCACTTCCTACTGCATTGGAATGTTAAAATGTGAGGCTTCAACTCACGACCCTCTGAGCAGAGATGAGAGTGCTACCTACAGAGCCAAGCTGACACGCACAGTGCAATGATTCCCTGGTCTGTGCTAAGTTCGATAATCTTGGTACAGTGGCAGGGGAGCTACAGCTATCTCCAGACTCTTCCAGACCAGAAAACTAAAATCATTCAGGGGTTTTTTCATTTGTTCCGGAATGTGGGCATCGCTGGCAAGGCCGGCATTTATTGCCCATCCCTAATTGCCCCTTGAGAAGATGATGGTGAGCCGCCGCCTTGATCCGCTACAGTCCGTGTGGTGAAGGTGCTCCCACAGTGCTGTTAGGGAGGGAGTTCCAGGATTGTGACCCAGCGACAATGAAGGAACAGCCGATATATTTCCAAGTGTGTAACTTGGAGGGGAACGCTCTCACTTTTGACCGGGAAGTGCCTGAGAGAGTTTGAAGGCCGAGTTCCGATGGTTCTTTCCGCAAGTCTGCCAAATCTGCCCGCACTCCCTCACTACGAAGAAGAGGACACAGATTTAAGGTGTTTAGAAAAAGAATCAAAGGCAACATGAGGACAAAAAAAAAATTACGCAGCGAGTGGTTAGGATCTGGAATGCGTTGCCTGAAAGGGTGGTAGAGACAGACTCAATCGTGGCTTTCAAAAGGGAGTTGGATTAATGCATTTTGCTGGGCTACGGGGAAAGGGCGGGGGAGTGGGACTGGCTGAGGTGCTGTTGCAGAGAGCCGGCACGGGCTCGACAGGCCGAATAGCCTCCTCCCGTGCTGTAACCGTTCTGTGATTCGATGAAGAATGGTCATTTGGGCGAGGTACGAGAGGGTTGCTGGTGCCTGGAAAGCCAAACCTTCCTCCAGCAAGTAGCAGTACCTCTGGGAGAAAAAAGTGGGGAAAAAAACAAAAGAAAACTCCATTACAAATAAAAAATATATGTGTAATATTTGTATCTAATTTTCCACTACAGAGTGCAGCCAACAAAGCAGATACTTCAGAAACCTATCTAGTTGGTTTTTTTCCCCTGAATTTTTAAAGAAATCCATTTTTCCTTGTTTCATTGAATTACAAATTCAGAGCTTGCCAGGCCCTTGTGATGTGCCGGAGCTATGTAGGCTAGTGTTGCATGCAGCCAGTGAATACAAATGAAACTTGGATGTATTAATGTGCATCTCTGTATGTCAGTGCTGCTGCTGTGCTTGTGTTCAGAGCTCTGTCTCTCTCTCTCTCTCCAGCTGGGAAATGGATCAACCCTTTGCTCGCTGCTAACGGCTGCTGTCACGCCACTGTGGCGCGGATGGGCCGAGATCAGTGACCTGTGGTGCTGTGGATCAGGACAAGCCTCGGCAGCTGGGCTCTGACCTGCACTGTCAGAGGGGCAACTGAAAACCAAACAAGCAAACGTCTCGCTTTTGATTGTTGCAAAGGTTTATTTATTTTTTTAAATCGAGTGCACGCACGAGTGGACCCAGATTGTGGACGCACACAGTGGTCTGTTAGAAGTTTCTCCAGCATGCCATTTTGGACTTGGCAAATGGCAGCAGCTTGCTTGAATTTGGCAGAGGATGGTAGTGCTACTGACATTTGCGGTTCAAGCGGCTGTGACTTGGGACACGGAGGTTAGGAAAGAGTATGCCACAGCCTCAATGTTGGACTTTCCGCTGTGCGGTACATATGTTCTTCAACACACTCATGCTAGGCTCCCAGATGGTTCACGAGGTAAATGCACCATCTGTTTTTGAAATTAAAAAAAAACATTATTCTGTGCCCTGTGATGGAGCAGACACTGGTTATAGCGGCTGTCGTCGGCAGCAAAGCAAACATGACTCAAACTCACCCGCGCAACTCATTGTGCCTCTGACCCAGGACACTCTGCACAGTCTTGTGGCCACAATTGGAAATGGTGAGTCTTCAAGGACACAATGAGCACGTGTTGTCTTTGTTTCTTCTGGCCAAAGGATGGTGGACTTGCACACAGCAGGCATTCCATTTCATGACCAGGAAGCCAAACCATTTTAGGTGCCCAGCACCGCCTGGTAGACGATCTACTAGCATTGAGACATTATACCAAACCAATGTTTCTTCCAATTGTCTCTCCCTCTCCTGAAGACGCTGGCTCCCATAGTCATATGGCTCATCGGGCACTGGCAGCTCTCCATAACCTCACCCAAGTGACTATTGGTCAGGTGCAAACTAGGCAGTGAGCATCGGTTCATTATTTGATCGTGGGACTATCATAGCCCAGCTTAATTCTGTCCTTCCCCAAGCCAATATCAACACACTGGCGCATTGTCCAGCAGAGCTCACTTGAAAGCGATTCGGAGAAGGCACCTCGGGCAGATTTTTCCCATCCTTATGGGTATTGAAGCCACTGTCACGTATGTCAGGGTGATGTATTTGGAACGCTACAATCATACAACGGCACAGGAGAGGGGATCTCGAAGGGTCTTTGCAGAATCCATGGTAGAAACTTTGCAAGTTAGTTGTGATTCTCCTGTTGGCAATGACCCTTGCTGCTGCACCTATTCCACACAAGCCGACAGCTGCAGTTGGGAATCTCGACTGTTTTCCTGAATGTCAGTGACAGCACCTTCATTAAACACGCTCATTTGCAACCTGTGCAATTCACCACATAAACTAGCTCATTAGGTAGAGCATTGAGCAATTTAAGCAAATTCTCTGAGCATGCAGATTACAAAGAAACACAAAGATAGAATAGCTTAACCCCCTGGGAGCGCATCTGGCATTCACAATGAGTGCAGGCAACTCAAACTCCACATAACACGTTCTTCACAGTTACCAGCGTTAAAGCAGTGATGGTGAACTGTGACAAACGTATTCCCCCATCTGTCTCTCACACTCCATTCATGATTATGTCCAGCTATGGGATGGTGACTGAGGTGAGATTGGGTGGTGATGCCACAAGTTTTCTCCCCTTGCCTCCTCTCCTGAAAACCTCGGCTCACCGTCCCTCTCTACATTTCCTCCCAGAGTCTCCATTCACATACGATTAAGGCTCTTGCCATTCACGACCTTCAGTGCACAACTGGTTTAGCCATCCATTAGCAGATCTGGCTGGACCATAAAAAGTACTGTACTCTGGTGAAATCTCCCAGTACTCCAGCACCATCCGAGATCAAAAATAACCCGACTTCTTTTCCATACTATTAAATGCCTCCTGTCGGATGAGACGTTAAACCCAGGCCCCGTCTGCTCTCTCGGGTGGACGTAAAAAAATCCCAGGACACTATTCTGAAGAGGAGCAGGGGAATTCTCCCCTGTGTCCTGGGGCCAATATTTATCCTCAATCAACATCACTAAAACAGATTATCTGGGTCATTATCACATTGCTGTGTGTGGGAGCTTGCTGTGCGCAAATTGGCTGCCGCGTTTCCCACATTACAACAGTGACTGCACTCCAAAAGTACTTCATTGGCTGTAAAGTGCTTTGAGACATCCAGTGGTGGTGAAAGGCGCTATATAAATGCAAGTCTTCCTTTCCTTAAATCCCTCTCCTTTCCCCCTCCACTGTCATTTCCAAGTGTGAGAACATCTTTGTCACTATCATTCAGTTGACTCTTTCGCTGCTTCTTTCCCTGGCCCACCAAATAAAACATCCCAGCCAGCTCCCCTCCAACCTATCCCTGAACTCCCTCCAGTTTCTCTCCGATTCCCCCCCCGATTGAACTCCCCTTATCCGAGAGACTGACCTGCGGTTCCCTTTAGCCCTAGACCCAATAAATTGCTGATCACACAACTTGCCTTCCTGGCCCGCAATGCTCATTGACACTGTAAATGCTTCCCCCTCCTCAGGTACTGACCCCCTGCCATCAACACACCCCTCCCCAAAATAATCACCCTCCACTCCTCTGGCCCTGTAAACTACAAACCACCTTTTCCTTTCCAAAGTTCATGCTGGTGTACTTTGACGTCCAATCCCACAACATTTCTAATTTAGAATTCTCATCATTGTGTTTAAATCCCTTTGTGGCCTCACCCCTCCCTATCTCCTCCATGCCTATGACCCCTCGTTGAACTTTCGGACTCTGAGTTTCTTGCACCCCCCCATTGAACATAAGAAATAGGAGCAGGAGTTGGCTATACGGCCCCTCGAGCCTGCTCCGCCATTCAATAAGACCTTGGTTGATTCGATCATGGACTCAGCTCCACTTCCCTGCCCGCTCCCCATAATTCCTTATCCCCTTATCGTTTAAGAAGCTGTCTATTTCTGTCTTAAATTTATTCAATGTCCCAGCTTCCACAGCTCTCTGGGACAGAGAATTCCACAGATTTACAACCCTCAGAGAAGAAATTCCTCCTCATCTCAGTTTTAAATGGGCGGCCCCTTATTCTAAGATCATGCCCTCTAGTTCTAGTCTCCCCCATCAGTGGAAACATCCTCTCTGCATTCACCTTGTCAAGCCCCCTCATAATTTCAATAAGATAACCTCTCATTCTTCTGAACTCCAATGAGTAGAGGCCCAACCTACTCAACCTTTTCTCATTAGTCAATCCCCTCATCCCCGGAATCAACCGAGTGAACCTTCTCTGAACTGCCTCCAAAGCAAGTATATCCTTTCATAAATATGGAAACCAAAACTGCACGCAGTATTCCAGGTGTGGCCTCACCAATACCCTGTATAACTGTAGCAAGACTTCCCTGCTTTTATACTCCATCCCCTTTGCAATAAAGGCCAAGATACCATTGGCCTTCCTGATCACTTGCTGTACCTGCATACTAACCTTTTGTGTTCACAACCCTTTGCCCCACCATTGCTGGCTGTGCCTTCAGCTGCCGAGACCCACAGTCTAGAATTACTCTCCTGAACCCCTGCCCCTTCCTCATGGCTCTCCTCCTTTAGGACTCTCTTTAAAATCTGTCTCTTTGGCCAAGCCTTTATTCATCCTTCCTAATATCTCCTTCTTTGGCTTGGCATCGACATTTGTTAGATTACACCTCTGTGAAGTGCCTGGGGATGTTTTTAAAAGAGCTATATAAATGCAGATGTAGCTGGCTCTTTTTTGGAGTGCAGCTCCATGTGTGCCAGCCACCATTTGCTACATTGCTGACTGTCATTTCTTCATGTTTCAGCCAAGCTGTGAGATTTGACCCTTGGGATC
Source organism: Pristiophorus japonicus (assembly GCF_044704955.1). Taxonomy (NCBI): domain Eukaryota; kingdom Metazoa; phylum Chordata; class Chondrichthyes; family Pristiophoridae; genus Pristiophorus; species Pristiophorus japonicus. Next base: position 65,034,805 of record NC_091997.1, read on the forward strand.
TCAAAGCTGAACTTGATCCCATCTTCAACCGAAGCCCACGCATATTTTCCAGCAGAGATTGATACCGAGCGATCAGGTTCAGGGACCTTCCTTAACCCAAGGCCAATTGTAATCGCTGCAATATTAACACGAAACAACTGACTATAAAGTGCAATTTACATGGAAAAAAAATAACGTATTTGCTTCATGGGTTCTTGCTTAAGAATTCATAGCAACACATTGCTATTAAGAACTACTTGGTTTATTAACAAAGGTTTAACAATCACACAACACATTACCAGTTCATTCACCAGGCTCACAACCACCTGTCTCATCGTGGCTGGGGTTTTATTGAGTCTTGTGAACATCACGTGATTGGCTAAGCCACTCACAATGCAACAGCTCTACAACTATTTTGATAGAACTTTTTAAAACAAGTGCCCCCTTTTACTAAGGACACTAGAACCCACAAATTTCTAAATTAACTGGGAACTTAAATTAAATCAAATTAAAATTTGGTTGCCGGGGGTGATGATGCACTCCAGTCCCTCCGGCGCCCACCTCTCGCGGGAAGCCGTGAGCATACCAGTGGATACGGCGTGCTCCATCTCCAGGAACACCCTGGCTCAAACGTAGCCGCGGAAGAGAGGCAGGCAGTCGGGCTGCAACAACAGCTCTAGATCGCTTCTTGGCCTTTTGGCTAAGATCATGCGTAACTGACCTGACAGGGGAGTAACCATGACCAAAAAGTGGTTCTCCCTGGATCAGGAAGGTGGTTCTCCTATGCTTTTTGGAAATAGGAGGTGGGTGGGGTGGCTTGACCCATCCACCTCCACGGAGGTGTGTGGGGGACCTGACCCATCCACCTCCATGGCACGAACCTGGTATTGCAGTACTTCCAGGAACGGTGCAGTGGCTCTCGGCCTTTTGGCTAAGAGCATTGGCGCAGAGTGATCCTTGACAGGTGCAGGGTGACCTCTGGCGTTTGTGATTTGACAAAGAATTGGAAAGATTGGCAACGAATAAAAAAAAAAAACAGCTCTAGCATATTGACAGGTGCATACATTACATAAACCCATTATCGGGTTCTCCTGTTTCATCCAACATTTCTTTTTTTTCCTAATTTTAACTTTTCCTCTTTTCTACCTGGTTACCCATTTTGCGAGCTTTTTCCAAAGTTTAAAGCCACTCATTTTCCTTTCTTTTTCTGTCTCCTTGCTCCATAATTCAATTTGATGAGCAGGTTAAAATCTTTTGGCTGTTTCTTTGCCAGGATTCTGAGGCCTGCCCTGAATCCTGGGGAGAGTTTCTGTGAAATTTGTGTCAGATGTTGGCACTTGCGTTTCCCTCCAGGATCCAAGTGTTCATGCGGCAGCTGGGAGTGCACTTGTTAAAATTCCGAGAGTATATGGTTCATGTCGCTGACTCAGTGTGCACTGCATCAACTTAACACTAAAGGAAAATATTTACAAGTTTTTCTTTAAAAGAATTGTCTTTCTGCCTGATACTCAGACAATGAGTAACGGAGCTGTACAGACCAGAAGGCCCAGCTTTCATTCACTGCCTGTGTCCAGTTCATTCATCTCAGTTGGGTGGCAATGGGGACACTGCAATAAGGAACGTCGGAACAGGAGGAGGCCATTCAGCCCTTCCAGCCTTTTTCGGCGTTCCTTATTGTAGTGTGAAACAACGCCTCAATTTCAAAATTCTAATCCTTGTTTTCAAATCCCTCCGTGGGCCTCGCCTCTCCCTATCTTTGTAATTTCCCCCAGCCCCACAACTCCCCCACCCCGAGATGTCTGCGCTCCTCTAATTCTGCCCTCCTGAGCATCCCTGATTATAATCGCTCAACCATCGGTGGCCGTGCCTTCTGTTGCCTGGGCCCCAAGCTCTGGAACTCCCTCCCTAAACCTCTCCGCCTCTCTTTCCTCCTTCATGATGCTCCTTAAAACCGATCTAGCTTTTGGTCACCTGCGCTAATTTCTACTGCGGCTCGGTGTAAAATGTTTTATCTCCTGTGAAGCACCTTGGGACGTTAAAGGCACTGTATAAATACAAGTTGTTGTTGTCGACGACATTAAATTGCAACACCAATAGAAATTGCACCCTAGGTTTCAGGCCGCCTGCAATTTCTGCAGCCTGGAGGAGTCCGTTTCCCATGTATACATAGAGTGCGAGAGATTGCAGCCCTTCTTCCGCTATTTGAAGAGGCTACTCCTCAATCTTTGGTTGCAGTTCAGTCCCACGCTCCCGATCTCTGGTCACCTGATGGGGGAGGGGGGGTAAATCGAGCAGGTTGGGGGACCTCCGCATGGGACTACTCCTGGGCCGGTCTGAGTTGGCCATGAACAGGTCCGGGCAACGAGCGGTCGAGGGGTTTGTTCGGCCCAACTGCCTGCCTCTCTTCTATGGCTACGTTCATGCCCGGGTATCCCTGCAGAGGGAGCATGCAGGGTCTACCTGTACGCTCGAGGCCTTCCGTGACCGGTGGGAGTGCTTCATCAATCCCCGAGAGACAAATTTTAATTTGATTTGTTACAGTTCCTATAAAAGTTTCTTTGAAGTTAGAGATTATGGGTTAAGAAAGTGTTTCCTAATTGGTTCATCAATTGTTTTAACCAATAAGAAGTAGATCCTTGCAGCACCTATGGATTTGCAGCCTTGCAGCACCCATGAAAATGCACCCTTGTAGCACCCATGGAAATGCACCCTTGCAGCACCCATGGAAATGCGCCCTTGCAGCCCCCGTGGATTTGCAGCCTTGCGGCACCCATGGATTTGCACCCTTGCAGCACCCATGGATTTGCACCCTTGCAGCACCCATAGATTTGCATCCTTGCAGCACCCATGGAAATGCACCCTTGTAGTACCCATGGAAATGTATCCTTGCAGCACCCATAGAAATGTATCCTTGCAGCACCCATCCAGCATCCATGGATTTGCAGCACCCATGGGAATGCACCCTTGTAGCACCCATAGAAATGTACCCTTGTAGCACCCATAGAAATGTACCCTTGCAGCATCCATGGATTTGCAGCCTTGCAGCACCCATGGATTTGGAGCCTTGCAGCACCCATGGAAATGCACCCTTGCAGCACCCATGGATTTGGAGCCTTGCAGCACCCATGGAAATGCACCCTTGCAGCAGGCAACAGCATCAACAAAAGAGCAAGAAAACAGTAATAAATTCACAAACAAAAATAGCTTGCAGATAAAGCAGCCCAGAGAAAGCTCTAATTCAATCATTCAGTTAGAAGCCAGATTACACAGCGACATATAAAAAGTACAAGAATTCTCTGTGCGGGATCTGTGCAGTGACAGGCACCATTGAGGAAGGACACAGGCCCCGCAGGATGCAAAGATCTCTTCAATCAAAAACTACAAAACGAGATAGAAGCTATTAATCTCCAAACAATTAACAGATCTTTTCATATTATTGTTTTTTTTATAAATTATCAGAGGAGAGTAACACGGTGGGGGATCTGGTTCAGACTCATCCAAACGCGAAGGGGTAATCACTGAATTCTTCAATTCTCCTCGATGTATTGAGATCTGAGGGAGACTCTGAAACAACTGCCTCAGATCTGACAGCTTTACTGTAGGAGCATTGCATGCTGCTTTCCACAGCGCTGCCTTTGGCTGACATCTTCCCCCTGATTGGAGCTCGCATGATAAGCTCCAGTCAGCTTGTGACCTGGGGACAGGAAGGGTTGGCGGGGCGTCGGGAGCATTGAGCTTTGAGCAATGGATCTGGGCAAGGTGCCAGAGGATTGGTGGACTGCTAATGTAGTACCCTTGTTTAAGAAGGGAGAAAGGGATAGGCCGAGTAATTACAGGCCTGTCAGCCTAATCTCAGTGGTGGGAAAATTATTGAAAAAAATCCTGAAAGACAGAATAAATCTGCATTTGGAAAGGCAAGGATTAATTAGGGACAGTCAGCACGGATTTGTTAGGGGAAGATCGTGTTTGAATTTTTTGAGGAGGTAACCAAGAGGGTCGATTAGGTAGTGCATATGATGTAGTATATATGGACTTTAGCAAGGCTTTTGATAAGGTCCCACATGGTAGATTGGTCATGAAGGTTAAAGCCCATGGGATTCAGGGCAAAGTGGCAAGTTGGATCCAAAATTGGCTTGGAGGTAGGAAGCAAAGGGTAATGGTTGATAGATGTTTTTGTGACTGGAAGGATATTTCCACTGGGGTTCCGCAGGGCTCAGTGCTGGGTCCCTTGCTTTTTGTGGTATATATCAACGATTTAGATTTGAATATAGGGAGTATAATTAAGAAGTTTGCAGATGACACTAAAATTGGCTGCGTGGTTGTGTAAGGGTTGGTCCCAGGGTCAGGTTCACCTCTGACCTACTTGAGCGGTTCAAATCTCTCCCACTCCCTTGGGTTCTAGACTCTGGGTTTATTTGGGGGTGTGATAAAGTGCAAAGAACAACTAATTTGATGCAAAAGAACTTTGATTTTATTACAGACAAGAAAATACAATGTCAAACTTATAATCACTCGAATAAGGAATACATTACACATTCAAAGGGGGTTACAGTAAAAATTACACCTCCCACCTCCCAATACCTAATCCTAGCTAGGTCAGACTCCAGGGCAGGCAGGGACTTACCAATCCTTTCTGGTCAGTTAGCGGTAGTTCACGATTTCGGGGTTTGTTGAACTCTGTAGGTTCTGCTTGCCGTACCCCAAACGTCGGAGAAGACTTCTTACTGCGCAATCTTCAGTTGGGTTGAGTCCGCTGATGCAGTAAGGCGCGTTTTGGATCTATGGGGTAAGTACCCGGTTTCCTTCGTTAGAAATAGGTTCAAAGTCTCTTTAGATAATGTTTTCACCTGTTGGTAGTCAGGACTTAGATTGTAGAGTGGAAACTTTCGATTCTTCGGTTTCTTTCTGTTGGAGTTTTGTTTCGAGTTTGGTCGATCGCGGTGGTACCACTTTGGCTGTGGTCGGTTGCTGCTGCGATGGTGATGTTCTTCCTTCCTTCAGGACTTCGAGGCTGGAGAAGTTAGTTTACAACTGTCACATTGGTTTCTCTCCTTTCTTGATGACATACTCGCAGTATAGCACCTGGTGTAGCATGGCATACCCTCTGTTAAAACAGGGGGCCAGTTATACGGTTTGAGTTGTCCTAATCTTCGCGTCAAATCGGTCCAGGATTCTTTGTTTAAATTTGGTGGGCTTGACATTGCTTTGTAATATTTTGGCGGGCTCGTTAAAAGTTAATATGTCTTGGGTGGGTTGCTCTTCTAAATCTGTTTCCTGATGGAAATATTAGCTTGGTAATCGCAATGTCCTTTTGTGCTTGGTTTTTCGCATACAGGCTGCAGTGGGCCCTTTGTTCTTATTCATGTTGAAGATGGCTTTTCTCAGTTCAGTCTGATGGCTGCCCATCTCTGAGTTATTGTTGTAATGTAAATGTCTCTTGTGGAGAAGGGTTTTTGAATATCCATTTCCCCAGACAATTTACCTTAGTCCCAACACCCAGACTGCTCCAATAATCAAATGGGCTTCTTTAGTTCCTTAGGCCCACCCACAGACTTGAATTTGTCTTGTAAAAGTCCAAAATTAGTTTAAGTTCGTAGTTTCTTCCACAAGCACTTTAGGATTTCAAACTTTCCGGTAGGTAGTCCCAAAATTAAATTTCCTTTCCAATGAGCCCAAACACTGGGGGGGGGGGGAGTTCCCGTGAATTTTGACCTTTCAGTTGATAATGAAGAGGAAAGTCATGGGCTGCAGGAGGATATCAATCTACAGGTCAGGTGGGCAGAGCAGTGGCAAACGGAATTTAATTCAGAGAAGTGTGAGGTGCGACACTTTGGGAGGGCTAATAAGGAAAGGGTATACACATTAAGTGCTGGCTACTTAATAGTGTAGATGAACAAAGGGATCTTGGATTGCTTGTCCACAGATCCCTGAAAGTAGCAGGCCAGGTGGATAAGGTGGTTAAGAAGGGAATGTTGCCTTTATTGGCCGAGACATAGAATATAAGAGCAGGGAGGTTATGCTTAAATTGTATAATACTTTGGTTAGGCCACAGCTGGAGTACTGCGTGCAGTTCTGGTCGCCATATTATAGGAAGGATGTGATTGCACTAGAGAGGGGATTACACTAGAGAGGAGATTTACTAGGATGCTGCCTGGAATGGAGAATCTTAGTTATGAGGACAGATTGGATAGGCTGGGTTTGTTCTCATTGGAATAGAGGTGGTTGAGAGGAGACCTCATTGAGATGTACAAAATATTGAGGAGCCTGGACATAGTAAGGGTCTATTTCCATTGGTGGAGAGATCTATTACAAGGGGGCATAGTTTTAAGGTGGTTAGTGCAAGGTTTAAAGGTGATTTGGGTGGGTGGGTGGGTGGGGGGGGGCTTCTTTACGCAGAGGATTGTGGGGATCTGGAACTCGCTGCCTGGAAGAGTGGTAGATGCAGAAACCCTCACCACTTTTAAGAGATGGTTGGATGGGCACTTAAAGTGCCGTAACCTGCAGGGTTACGGTAATTGGGATTAGACTGGATGACCTTTTGTTGGATGGCGCAGATATAATGGTAAGTACTGCAGGGAATCGAATACGGCCAGGGTGATCTCCTGGACTAGTGTCGATCACCTGGAGGGGTGGGAGAGGAATTTTCCCAGATTTTTTCTCCCTAAATTGGCCTGGGTTTTTATCTGGTTTTAGTCTCTCCCAGGGGATCACATGGCTCCAGTTGGGGTGGAGTGTAGAATGTTTTAATATAAGGGGTGTCGCAGTTGTGAGAGGCAGACTGGTTGGGCTGGGTGCTCTTTGCCTTTCCGTCATTGTTCATAGGTTTATATGTAACCTTTAGGGCTGCTGGCCAAGGGCCGTGTGGCTCTTTGTTGGCCGGCGCGGACACAATGACCTCCTTCTGCGTATTAAATTTCTATGTTTCTATGAAGCAGACGGGTCCCAGTTGCTACGGGTCAGCAAGTTCCCTACACCCTTCAGCGATCTCGTGCGTGTAACTCTGCTGCTGACAATCTGAGCCATGCTGGTCCATGCTGTGTGCAGCTTTGGACTCCACACTAGAGCAAGGCCCATAGTCCCCCTCTCGGCAGATTCGGCCCCACAAGGCACGGTGTCCTGCTCAAAAGAGCAGGTTATCAGCAGGACATTTAGCAGGCTAAGTGGTGATTTGATCAAAATTTTCAAGCTATTAAGGAGAACTGATTAAGGTAGATAGGGAGAAAGAATTTCTGCTGGTTGGGGAATCTAAGACCAGGGGGCAGAGTCTAAAAATCAGAGCCAGATCTTTCAGGAGTGAAATTAGGAAACACTTCTACACACAGAGGGCGGTAGAAGGCAGTGGGTTCAGAGGGGGAAATTCTCTGCTCTCATTTTAACTCTCCTCCCACCACCCAGTTTCTGCCAGTGAATGGGGAATTAAAATCATGGCCAGAGAAGCAGAAATAAACAATTAGTAGAATACTTTACACACAATGCATAAACTGTTTCAAAAAGTCAATAAGAGCCCATTTAAACTCCCTGTAAGGCTTTATAGCTTTTACATAAGAACATAAGAAATAGGAGCAGGAGTCAGCCATACGGCCCCTCAAGCCTGCTCCGCCATTCAGTAAGATCATGGCTGATCCGATCATGCACACAGCTCCACTTCCCCGCCCACTCCCCATAACCCTTTATTCCCTCATCATTCAAGAAACTATTTCTGTCTTAAATTTATTCAATGTCCCAGATTCCACAGCTCTCTGAGGCAGCGAATTCCACAGATTTACAACCCTCTGAGTGAAGAAATTTCTCATCTCAGTTTTAAGTAGGCGGCCCCTTATTCTAAGATCATGCCCTCTAGTTCTCGTCTCCTCCATCAGTGGAAACATCCCCTCTGCATCCACCTTGTCAAGCTCCCTCGTAATCTTATACATTTCGATAAGATCACCTCTCATTCTTCTGAATTCTAATGAGTAGAGGCTCAACCTACTCAACCTTTCCTCATAAGTCAACCCCCTCATCCCCGGAATCAACCGAGTGAACCTTCTCTGAACTGCCTCCAAAGCAAGTATATCCTTTCGTAAATATTGAAACAAAAACTGCACGCAGTATTTCAGGTGTGGCCTCACCAATACCTTGTAAAGCTATAGCAAGACTTCCCTGCTTTTATACTCCATTCCCTTTGCAATAAAGGCCAAGATACCATTGGCCTTCCTGATCACTTGCTGTACCTGCATACTATCCTTTTGTGTTTCATGCACAAGTACCCCCAGGTCCTGCTGTACTGCACTTTGCAATTTTTCTCCATTAAATAATAACTTGCTCTTTGATTTTTTTTCTGCCAAAGTGCATGACCTCACACTTTCCAACATTATACTCCATCTGCCAGGTTGTTGCCCACTCACTTAGCCTGTCTATGTCCTTTTGCAGATTTTTTGTGTCCTCCTCACACATTGCTTTTCCTCCAATCTTTGTATCGTCAGCAATCTTGGCTACGTTACACTCAGTCCCTTCTTCCAAGTCGTTAATATGGATTGTAAATAGTTGAGGTCCCAGCACTGATCCCTGCGGCACCCCACTAGTTACTGGTTGCCAACCAGAGAATGAACCATTTATCCCGACTCTGTTCTCTGTTAGTTAGCCAATCCTCTATCCATGCAAATATATTACTCCCAACCCAGTGAACGTTTATCTTGTGCAGTAACTCTTTATGTGGCACCTTGTCAAGTGCCTTCTGGAAGTCCAAATACACCACATCCACTGGTTCCCCGTTATCCACCCTGTTCGTTACATCCTCAAAGAACTCCAGCAAATTTGTCAAACATGACTTCCCCTTCATAAATCCATGCTGACTGCCTGACTGAATTTTGCTTATCCAAATGTCCTGCTACTGCTTCTTTAATAATGGACTCCAACATTTTCCCAACCACAGATGTTAGGCTAACTGGTCTATAGTTTCCTGCTTTTTGTCTGCCTCCTTTTTTAAATAGGGGCGTTACATTTGCAGTTTTCCAATCTGTTGGGACCTCCCCAGAATCCAGGGAATTTTGGTAAATTACAACCAATGCATCCACTATCCATGCCACTACTTCTCTTAAGACCCTAGGATGCAAGCCATCAGGTCCAGGGGATTTATCTGCCTTTAGTCCCATTATCTTACTGAGTACCACCCCCTTAGTGATTGTGATTGTGTTAAGTTCCTCACCTCCTATAGCCCCTTGACTATCCACTATTGTTAGTGTCCTCTACCGTAAAGACTGATACAAAATATTTGTTCAGAGTTTCTGCCATCTCCATGTTCCCCATTACTAATTCCCCGGTCTCGTCCTCGAAGGGACCAACATTTACTTTAGCCACTCTTTCTCTTTTTATATACCTAATAGAAACTCTTGCTATCTGTTTTTATATTTTGTGCTATTTTACTTTCATAGTCTATCTTCCCTTTCTTAATCATTTTTTTTTAGTCGTTCTTTGCTGGCTTTTCAAAGCTTCCCAATCTTCTGTCCTCCCACTAGTTTTTGCCACTTTGTATGCCCTTACTTTTAATTGGATATTGTCCTTTATTTCTTTAGTTAGCCACGGATGGCTATCTTTTCTCTTGCACCCTTTCCTCCTCACTGGAATATATTTTTCTTGACAGTTGTGAAATATCTCCTTAAATGTACACCACTGTTCATCAACCGTCCTACACTTTAATCTATTTTCCCAGTCCACTTTAGCCAACTCTGCCCTCATACCTTCATAGTCTCCTTTATTTAAGCTTAGTACGCTGGTTAGAGATCCAACTTTCTCACTCTCTATCTGAATTTGAAATTCAATCATGCTATGATCACACCGAGGGGATCCTTTACAAGGAGATTGTTTATTAATCCTGTCTCATTGCACAGGACCAGATCTAAGATAGCCTGCCCCCTGGTTGGTTCCATTACATACTGCTCAGGGAACCCATCCCTTATGAACTCCTCCTCAAGGCTCACCTGACCAATTTGATTTGTCCAATCAATATGGAGATTAAAATCACCCATGATTATTGCTGTTCCCTTTTTACAAGCCCCCACTATTTCCTGGTTTATGCTCCAACCAACAGAGTTGCTATTGTTAAGGGGCCGACAGACCACGCCCACCAGTGACTTTTCCCTCTTATTGTTCCTTATCTCCACCCAAACTGTTTCAACATCCTGATCATTTGAGCCAATATTGTTTCTCACTATTGCAGTGATTCCATCCTTTATCAATAGAGCTGCCCCACCTCCTTTTCCTTTCTGTCTGTCCCTCCGGATTGTCAAGTACCCCTGAATATTTAATTCCCAGTCCTGGACACCTTGCCACCACGTCTCTGTAATGGCCAGATCATACCCATTTGTCTCAATTTGTGCCGTCAACTCATCTATTTTCTTCCAAATGCTACATGCATTTAGACAAAGACCCTTCAAGTTTGCTTTTTTACCCATTTTTCCTGCTTGTTTCCTCTCTCCTTCAAACTCACTTTCTTTATTTTTGCTTTCTAATTCCAGCTTTACTCCCCTCCCTACTGAATCTATTTTCAGGTTCCCATTCTCCTGCCAAACTAGTTTAAACCCTCCCCAACAGCACTAGCAAACCCCCCCGCGAGGATATTGGTCCCGGCTCTGTTGAGATGCAACCCGTCCGGCTTGTACCGGTCCCACCTCCCCCAGAAGCAGTCCCAATGCTTCAGGAAACTAAAGCCCTCCCACCTGCACCATCTCACCAGCCACGTATTCATCTGCTCTATCCTCCTATTTCTGTACTCACTGGCTCGTGGCACTGGGAGTAATCCGGAGATTACTACCTTTGAGGGCCTGCTTTTTAATCTTTCTCCTAGTTCCCTAAACTCTGCCTGTAGGACCTCACCCCTCTTTCTACCTGTGTCATTGGTACCGATGTGGACCATGACCTCTGGCTGTTCACCCTCTCCCCCCAGAATGCCCTGTAGCCGCTCGGTGACATCCTTGACCCTGGCACCAGGGAGGCACCATACCATCCTGGAGTCACGTCTGCGGCCGCAGAAACGTCTGTCTGCTCCCCTGACTAGCGAATCCCCTACAACTTTAGCTCTTCCATTCTTTTTCCTCCCCCCTGTGCAGCTGAGCCACCCGTGGTGCCGTGGACTTGGCTCTGGCTGCACTCCCCAGAGCCACCATCGCCCCCACCGGTATTCAGAATACTGATTAGAGAGCGAGATGGACTCAGGGGACTCCTGCACTACCTGCCTAGTCCTCCTCTTCTGTCTGGCAGTCACCCACTCCCTCTCTGCCTGCACACTCTTAAGCTGTGAGGTCACCGCCTCTAGAAACATGATATCCACGTCGTTCTCAGTCTCGCGGATGCACTGCGGTGACTCCAGCCGCCGCTCAAGCTCCAAAACGCGGAGCTCGAATTGGTGCAGCTGGAGACACCTCCTGCACACGTAATCGTCCCATTGGTTATCTTCCAGACTTACAAAACGACTCAATGATGATCAATTTTAATACAGTTATGGAGCGAAGCACCCGGGACTTCCCACATGCCACAGGATGTGCAATCCACGTGATTGAGCTGCCCTGACATCCCTCTAGTTACACTCGCAACTATCGAGTAGAACTAAACTCTAAACCTTAGCACAACGCACCCAGCCGCTAGTCAGCAAACAGCCGATTTAATTAACTGGCTCTCCTTAGATAATAAAGATCAGATATATTTACTCGCAGATCCTACTTACAACAATGCCAAAGTTTTCCTGCAGAAAAAAAAGTAAAATACTCACTAATCCACCAACCAATCACTTACACGCATGGCTGTGACATCACACTTCGATTTCTATTTTTTTTACTTTTTGACCCTGCACCAGCTGGCTTCTCCCGATTTCCGCGCCCTTTTATCTGGGCTTTGATCTCCCGTTTCTCTGATGGGTGTTACCTGGGAGTTTCACCTCATGTGGAGCCTTCAAAGCCCCCTATGGTGTTGTGAGGTGGATAAAGAGATCACAGTATTGTTCCTCAGGTATATGTCTGTCCTAATGTTGATGTTATAGTTGACTCAATTGATGATTAACTGACTGCTCCTCATTTTCCAGACAATAAAGATATGAGAACAGTAGTCCCATACCATCTGATGGTCCATTTGCTTTTTGGTACCCGACTGTAATTTAAATCACATCTTGTCCAGATATTACACACCTATTAATGCTTTGTCCATGTATAATTTGATTAGCACCTAGGAACATAGGAACAGGAGGAGGCCATTCAGCCCCTCGAGCCTGCTCCACCATTCAATGACATCATGGCTGATCTGTAACGTAACTCCATATACCTGTCTTTGGTTCATATCCCTTCATTCATTTGGTTAACAGAAATCTATCAATCTCAGATTTAAAATTAACAACTGATCTAACATCTATTGCTGTTTGCGGAAGAGAGTTCCAAACCTCTACCACCATGTGTGTGTAGAAGTGTTTCCTAATTTCACTCCTGAAAGGTCTGGCTCTCATTTTTAGACTATGCCCCCCAGTCCTAGACTCCCCAACCAGCAGAAATAGTGTCTTTCCAGCTACCCTATTTGTTCTCCTTAATATCCTGAAAACTTTGATCAAATCACCCCTTAACCTTCTAAATTCCAGGGAATACAACCCTAGGTCACAAATTTCCCCAGCCACTTCGAGCAACATATTTCGATGTGGTGCGCCAACTTCCTGGGCGGAAAAAAACGCCCCAAATCTACCTTTGAATTTGGCCGTTCCCTCGTCGTCCGGATCCATCAGCGTAGCGCAGCAGAGCCTGGGGTGGGGGGGGGGGGGGCTTCGTGGCCGGCAGGAGTGCGGGGCTTGGGCCCAGCGTGTTGTGTAGTGTCGGCAAGGGCACGCATGACTGTTTGAGTGTGCGCGCATGCGCAATGGGTGGTTCAGTTTGCACGCATGTGCAGTGTAACAGGAAGCTTGACAATCAGCCAATTAAAGGGAGAGCGTCTTCAGAATAATGGCTATGAAGCATATATAAAGGTGAGGTCTGAATATTGATTTTTGTGTGGCTGCGGGAGTGGAAAGGAGTGTTGGATAGGTGTAAGAGAGGTGCAAGTGTGATCTTTGAACATTACCTGCGTTTGAGTCCAATAGACGAATGGCGCAAGAGCGCGTAAGACGAACCAAGAATTTCCTCCATGAGGAAGTGGAGAAATTAGTGACTGTAATTGAGGAGAAATGGCTGGAGCTGGATATCAGCAAGAGTGGTTCCTCAAAGGTCTCCCCCAAGGAAATGAGGAAAAGATGGAATCTCGTTGCAGAAGAATTCTCCGCTGGGGTCAACACCGCAAGATCTGGAAGCCAGTGCCAGAAGAAATGGCAGGACATTGGTCAAGTAGTGAGTGTAAGTAATATCTTCATCTTTAAATTGAATTGCAGTAGAAAATGTGAGCATCGGTATGTGTCCCACTCATCAGAAGCGCACCATGTCTGACAATTTATATCTTCAGCTTTGCAGAAGAAATTGGCCCACAACAAGAGGGAGAGAACTAGAACAGGAGGAGGTCCGCCAAATCTGCACCAACTGACACCCCTGGAACAGAGGGTTGCTGCCTTGCTGAGTCGTACCGGCAGAAAAAGAATCAGCTCTGCACAAGCTGGACCCACACGCGAGGGTGAGGGTGAGTCATTAAAATGCATCGTCGCCCTTCAAATCAACCTGCTGACTGGCCTGCTACACGTGAGACTACTCATGCCACCCATCCTGCCCCCTCCTGTACTGCTAACCATTTGACTGCTGTGTTGTCTTTTGCAGAAGAAGACGACACTCCTCAAGATCCTGAGGATCCAGATGCGTGCGCTCCAGACTAAGGTGGGTGGGGGGGGGGGAGGGGTCCATGGAAATGTGCGCTCAGGAGAATGATGACCGCGATATGGATCAGGACATAGCACAGGGCATCACACTGCCAGAACCCTCCATGAGCTCTTCGGTAACCTTCCATGGGTTCACACCTTCCGAGGTCGCGGGTCTGAGTGGCGGTCGGGAAATGCATCTTGGGACACCCAGTCTCCCACCGTCCCAGCCTGTGCCTCGCACTGGAGGGGTGCCACTAGGCAGACCCACAGCGAGGGGAAGGAGAAGCCGACCAGTCTCTCCTGAGAGGCAGCCCTCAGCAGAGGTTAATCAGGTTGTTTCATTGGGTGAGGAGACCAATGCCCTCACAAGATCACTCAGGTCAGTGGGGTGTGTGATGAGGTCGCAACACTGTCGGGTGAAATCTCTGCACTAAGACGGGAAGTCAGGGCGGGCATTTCAGAGGGTGTGCAGATGATGGCAGATGGCATGAGGGAGCTGGCTTCTGCAATAAGGGCACAAAGGCCGGAGACTCAAATGCCACTCCCACTTCACTCCACGCGCCAGCCACAGGTCAGACCCAAGCCGGGCCCCCAACCCCCTCCCCACCACCATCACTGACCCTATAAGGAAGTGCACTTTCCCTGAGATATGGGTGAGGGATGGTTGTGGCTGTTGTTGTTGTTGGTATCGTTGAAGTGCACTGTAAAATTTACAATAAAAAATATTTTGCATCAAAACTGAATCATCCTCCATTAGGACCATGCAACATTTAGGGTCAACTGTAAAAAGTAAAAATCCCTCACCCGACAGTCATGCATGCCTGCCGCCCCTAGCTCAGGCGGGAGGGCGAGCCGGTGTGTTCTGCAGTCGGCAAGGTAGGACTGCTCTATTTTCTGTAGCTGATTTATTTTTCATTTAGTTGTGATGATGTTGTGCAGCTGTTGTGCTGAAGGTGTTGTAATGTTGTGCTGATGTTGTGAAGGTCATTAGTGCTTTAGAATCCTGTAACTCACCTTCCCCCCAGCCCCCCCCACCCCTATCTCTGGCTACCCGCGCTGATCTCTTAAATGTAGGTAAGGTTTTTCTGTGCCTACAAAAGTGGCCACATACACTGGCCTAAATTAGTTTTAGTAACTTTCAGCTGGCCAAATTTGCTTCTATGGCCAGAAGAAGTATAAGTGCCTTGTCACGCCCCCTTTTGGAGAGAACAAACTAAACTCGAAAAAAACCTAACTAACTGACTTACATTGGAGCTAGTTAAATGGGGAAATTTGCAATTTTTAAGTTACTCCAAAAAAAGTTACTTACTCCAAAAAAAAACAGGGCAACTCTTGGGGAAATTTAGGCCCCTAGTTTCTGTAATCTCTTCTCGTAATTTAACCCTTGGAGCCCGGGTATCATTCTGGTAAACCTACGCTGCACTCCCTCCAAGACCAGTATATCCTTCGGACGGTGTGGGGCCCAGAACTGCTCACAGTGCTCCAGGTGGGGTCTAACCAGGACTTGTACAGCTGCAGCATAACTTCTACCCCATTGTATTCTAGTCCTCTACATATAAAAGCTAGCATTCCAACAGCCTTTTTGATTATTTTTTGTAGCTCATTCATGATATTTTAATGATCTATCTACATGGACCCCAAAGTCTTTATGGAACTCCGCAGTTTTTAATCTTTTCACCATTTAGAAAGTACTCTGTTCTATCCTTTTTAGGTCCAAAGTGGATGATCTCATACTCGCCTAAATCCATTTTCCACAGTTTTGTCCATGCACTTAATCTGTTAATATCGCTTTGTAATTTTATGCTACCAGCTACGCTGCCTAGCTTTGTGTCTTTGGCAAACTTGGATATGTGGCTCTTTGTCCCATAATCTAAGTCGGTAATAAATATCGGAATAAGTTTCTGCAGCCTGGCTAATCTACACATCAAACGAACGCACACAGCTGGTTCAATAGTTAGAAACAGCTCCCATCTTAACTCCAAATATTTAAAAAACGTAATTACCCCATATGTCCATGGTCTTACAAAAATATAACAAAGATCCCAAAACATCATGGCCATTCAATAAAATTCCCTTCTAATCTTTTCCCAGCTTTGCTCCTTTCTGCACAGTCTCTGGCTTGACTCTCATCTCTTCGTATATTTCTGGATCGAGTATGGATGTCTGCAATCAGAAGATAAATGGCATCTTTGAACTCATGCATTAAAGAAGAGGTTGAAGTCTCATGATTGAGTTTTTCAGGACCCATCTGCCCTGTCCAGCTTCTACATGAGCAGACATGAAAGATAAATAGTCATCATTCCTGGCTTATATAACCTGCCTTCAAACTTACTGCTCCAAGGTTAAACAGACTGACAAGACCAGATAATTTGATTACAGACCATCTCGGTTAGTCGTTAAGGAATGCAGCTACCTCAGCTCAGGCAACGGTCATCATTTCCCTTCGCTTTCCCTTATGATGATTTAGTGGTGTCACTCCACCTACTGTCCATTTGTCTCATTTCCACCCAGATACTTCGGCAAAATAGATCTAGCCTGATATAACTGCTAGGCTTTGAGGAGCGTCTAAAAGGAGGTGGAGCGGTTTAGGGAGGGAATTTCAGAGCTCCAACTGCTTCCCTGGCTGAGATCAACTCACTGGGCACAGATTGGAGATCGGATCGAACCCACAATCTTCCTGGCCTCGCTGGCTCACTGCCACACCATTTGGAGCATTTGCCAATCAGCCCTCAGCACAGTTCATGCGGGTAGAGTCTATGTTGCATTGAATCCCGATGATTGTGCGTTACCACTTTGGTGACCCCTTGCATGGGTTAAGTTGGTCGGAATTACCACCGCAGTGAATTAAGTCTAGCCCAGGCACTGCTGCTCTAAACATCGGGTAAGCAGATCATCCTACTACAGTGTAATGGACCAATTGACTGCAATAGCAATTTAATAATCTATTGCAATTTCATATTGCCATTTTGGTATTGGCTTCCCTCAGGGCTTCTTCGCACTGCATCACCGAGCACAATGAGGTTGATTCTTTAAGAAGGAGCTCAGTTTCCAGTCCTTAATTGCTGCCATTACTGATAAAGTGCACACGGCTCAGTGGCGAGCTTGCGAGCTCGCTTTACACGCAGAAGGAAGAAGTCCGGCCCAAATGCAGAGTGCCGGGAGATTAACTATGTGTGCACCTCTCTCTCCTCTTAAAACCTACCTCTTTGATCAAGCGCCACCATTGGCGGCCGTGACTAGGCCCAAGATCTGGTACCTCCTCCTTAAACCTCTCTAACTTTTTTGGACACGAAGGACTGGATTTCCCGGTGCTGTCCGCTTCTGTTTTCACCCCGGAGGGGCAGCAATGAGCTCTTCCGGGCGGATGGTCAGGTCCCAACGCCCCGCTGGGGTGAGGGCGGGGAGCATTACCGCCCGGAAGCAGCGAGCCGATGTGCATCGCCCCTGGTTGTGACACCGGCTCGATTTTTGGCTCCCGCCCAATCTGTAGCGCACCATAGAGCGCCCCCTGCTGGGACCGCCTGTGAACACTGGTGGTCCGAGCTGCAGCGGCCGCAATGAGGTAAGTGATGTCCACCTCACGTAAGTGCGGTTGGTTTTTACTTTACTTTTTTTAATGGCGGTAGGCATTATTTATTGGGAATGTTTCTGGTATTTTTTTTTCAGGTTTTTTTTCTCCCCAGGTCTTATTGATCTTATTGAATGGCGGAGCAGGCTCGAGGGGCCGTATGGCCTACTCCTGCTCCTATTTCTTATGTTCTTATCCCTCATTCTCCTCCTTTAAGACGCTCCTTAAAACCTCTCTCTTTGACCAAGCTTTTGGTCATCCGCCCGAATATGTGACTCGGTGTCAAATTTTGTTTGATAATTGCTCCTGTGAAGCGCCTTGGGACGTTTTACTACGGTAAATGGGGCTATATAAATGCAAGTTGTTGTTGCAGTGTAAAACTGGTCTCAGGTTCACTCGGAGGGAGCAAACAAAATGAGCCAAGGGGCTTACCGGTAAAGTGTATGTGTGTGAACATCCAGCGATGCTAAGGTTGGACTTGCTCAGTAACATGCTGATGCTCAATGTCCAGGCTCTCAGATGAAGAATTTTCAAAAATTCATTCCGGGATGTGAGCGTCGCTGGTAAGGCCGGCATTTATTGCCCATCCCTAATTGCCCCTTGAGAAGGTGGTGGTGACCCGCCTTCTTGAACCGCTGCAGTCCGTGTGGTGAAGGTGCTCCCACAGTGCTGTTAGGGAGGGAGTTCCAGGATTTTGACCCAGCGACGATGAAGGAACTGCCAATATATTTCCAAGTCAGGATGGCGTGTGACTTAGAGGGGAATGTGGAGATGATGGTGTTCCCATGCACCTGCTGCACTTGGCCTTCTAGGTGGTGGAGGTCACAGGTTTGGGAGGTGCTGCCGAAGAAGCCTTGGCGAGTTGCTGCAGTGCATCTTGTAGATGGTGCACACTGCAGCCACGGTGCGCCGGTGGTGGAGAGAGTGAATGTTGAAGGTGGTGGGTAGCGTGCCGATCAAGCGGGCTGCTTTGTCCTGGATGGTGTCGAGCTTCTTGAGTGTTGTTGGAGCTGCGCTCATCCAGGCAAGTGGAGAGTGTTCCATCACACTCCTGACTTGTGCCTTGTAGACGGTGGAAAGGCTTTGGGGAGTCAGGAGATGAGACACTCGCCACAGAATACCCAGCCTCTGACCTGCTCTTGTGGCCACAGTATTTATGTGGCTGGTCCAGTTAAGTTTCTGGTTAATGGTGACCCCCAGGATGTTGATGGTGGGGGATTCGGCGATGGTAATGCCATTGAATGTCAAGGGACGGTGGTTAGACTCTCGCTTGTTGGAGATGGTCATTGCCTGGCACTTGTGTGGTGCGAACGTTACTTGCCACTTATCAGTCCAAGCCTGAATGTTGTCCAGGTCTTGCTGCATGCGGGCACGGACTGCTCCATTATCTGAGGAGTTACGAATGGAACTGAACTCTGTGCAATCATCAGCGATCATCCCCACTTCTGACCTTATGGTGGAGGGAAGGTCATTGATGAAGCAGCTGAAGATGGTTGGGCCGAGGACACTGCCCTGAGGAACTCCTGCAGCGATGTCCTGGGGTCGGGATGATTGACCTCCAACAACCACAACCTTTGTGCTAGGTCTGACCCCAGCCAGTGGAGAGTTTCCCCTGATTCCCATTGACTTCACTTTCACTAATGGGCCTAATGCTCGTGAAACTGGATCCCAGGAAGAGTCAATGCATTCAGGAGAGGAGGGGAGGAATAAGAGCAAGAAATGGTATGGACTTCAATGTTAGCGAGCTGAGAGAGGTGTTGCCGCCTGCTGTGACAGTGAACACTAAAGGTGCAAAAATGCATTAATAAAACTATTATCTGGGATTTGTACATCAAAGACACTCAGCCTTCTCTCAGATCAACTGGAGCCACTTCTGACGTCAGAATGTTCAAACCCATCAACATCCCGTCAAGGTGACATGCTGTAGAGACAAAAGAGAAATCTCCTACCTTGTGAGCCTGGCAGGCAGAGTTTTTATTAAAATGACGTACAAGCAAAGGAAGAGGGGAGAGAAGCTGTTTTGGAGTGAAACAGAATGGAGATTTTTAAAAATAGAGAGCGGGAATGTCGGAATCCTAAAATAAAAACCATTCAAAAAAAAGAGAACAGATGGTAAGTGTTTTGAGTGGGAGCCTTGGTCAGAAAACCATCCACTTGTATTTATATAGTGCCTTTAAGGTAATACAACATGCCAAGGGGGCTTCACAGGACTAGAGCGAGCAGTGTAAGGAGTAATTAGCGCAGGTGACCAAGAGCTTGGTCAAAGAGGTGCATAAGAACATAAGAAATAGGAGCAGGAGTCGGCCATTCAGCCCCTCGAGCCTGCTCCGCCATTCAATACGACCATGGCTGATCTGATCATGGACTCAGCTCCACTTCCCCGCCCGCTCCCCATAACCCTTCACTCCCTTATCGCTCAAAAATATGTCTATCTCTGCCTTAAATATATTCAATGACCCAGCCTCCACAGCTCCCTGGGGCAGAGAATTCCACAGATTTACAACTCTCAGAGAAGAAATTCCTCCTCATCTCAGTTTTAAATGGGCGGCCCCTTATTCTGAGACTATGTCCCCTAGTTTTAGTTTCCCCTATGAGTGGAATTATCTTCTCTGCATCCACCTTGTCGAGCCCCCTCATTATCTTATCCTAGGTTTTAAGGCGATTCTTAAAGGAGGGAGAGAGAGGCAGAGGGGTTTAGGGAGGGAGTTCCAGAGCTTGGGGCCCAGGCAGCTGAAGGCACGGCCACCGATGGTGGAGCGATTAAAGTCAGGAATACTCAAGGGAGCAGAATTAGAGGAGCGCAGACATCTCGGGGGGGTGAGGTGGGGGGGAGCCGAGCGGGAGGTGGGGGGGGGGGCGTATCCCCTTCCATCACATCACACGTTCAGGCTCAACGGTGATGCCCAGAGTGGTCAAATAGCCTGCTCCCACTTCGTGGAGTATAGCTGATTGAGCAAGGCATTGTAATTCACCAGTTGAACCCCACCCAACAAGTTAGTGCCTGTGCGAGAGGAAGGGAGGAAATTGTAGAGATAAAAGATGAGAAATTTGAAATGATAGATCCTCCCAGCCCCTGAAAGACTTTTACCCAGACACTGACCTATTTTTGTTAATATAATGGGTCATTTGATGAAACTGTAAGCTTTTCTCTGAGATTTAGGTCACATTTACAAACTGCTGTGTTCATTAACGTAGACGCTTCACACAGTGGGGGCCGGAATTGCTCCCTTCCGTAACGGGCAGGATGTCCTTTCCGGCCGGGGGCGGATGGATGATCCGAATTGTGCGGAATTGCCTCCGGGCCGGGGGCGGCGGAAACGGGTTGTTGGGCGCGCGCTGACCCCTTTCCCGTCCCATGAGGGAAATTGCCCGGCGGGAGTGGAGCCGCCGCAGGTCGGTGCCCCCGACAGCTTCTCCCGGCGGGAAGCTGCCTGCGGCTGGGCGACGTGCCCACCCTTAAACGGGAGGGCGCACCGCCACGGCCGCCATTTTATTTTAATTGTCGGCCGACTCTGCAGTCAGCCCCAACAATGGCGGCCGCGGGTTCGGCCAGGCTGCGAACAGGCAGGTCGGCAGCCCTTCTTGGGTACTGTGCTGCTGGCTCGGCTGAACCCCTCCCCGGTGAGCTCACCGTAGACCTTGCAGCGTCCCTCCCCTTTAAGCGCAGTGCTGATGACACCGCACACCTTCCGCTCCGTTCCTGACCCACTTCTGCTGCCCCAAAAACCACCCCGATGATTTTTTTTTAAAAGAAAAGAGGGCAATCTCCCTCCATTCTCCGCCCCATCAATTCAGGCGGTAATTCATCATAAAATTTAATTATCCACCCCAAATGGGGCGGAGGGCAATTTCAGCCCCTTTTTGACCCACTCTGACAAACGAGCTGCAGAGTGATACATCCAGATATCCACTGAAAACTAGACTAGCAAGACATTGGGATTCTCCTGGTCAAGGAGTCCAGTCACGGAGCCGTCAACAGTTTCCGTGGGTTCTACACACATGCAGTTATATTTCTTTGTTATGGAAACCACCCAGTAATATTGACACTCCCTGGAGCAGCACTATGAGTATGCTATAACATTCTGTAACCTTTGAAACCGATTTATCCTTTATCGTGTTTATAACTTACATTTGAAGCTCTGGAAAAAAAAAAATGAAATTTTAATGAGTTTTAATGCTGAAACGTCCCGGCCTGCTGAGTAGGCTTTTATATGGCCTAGAATTGATGAGAGTATTTGAATTACTTATATCTTCGCATAAAGAAAAAACTATAGAGGGTTGCAAAGAAACATTAATCGTTTGAAAGCTCACTGCAGCAACTTCAAACGCCAGCCAACTCTTCCCGTTACACAACAGGCAAACACGGAGGGGCAGAAATTCCATCGCCTCTCTGTTGCGGCGTTAATTGAGGCAGAGTGGTACTTTTAGCACCTTGATAAAGTTTTCCCAGAAATTCATCAGAATTGGTCAAAGAGCCGACAGGGGCGAAAAATCAGCCATTGCACACCAGAGCTGGAGGTGTGGGGGCGGGGGTCGATAACAAAAATACCAGTGCTAAATTTAACTAAGTCATTGCACATGCGCTGAACTCCGATTCAGATCCCGGGAAAAGCTGAGTCTTAAAGGCGCGGCACAGTAATGCACCCATTCAAGTTACCCACAGGACCTGATCAGCCACATTCCAGTTCCTGCTGGGAATGGGCCCACTGCACGAAAACTGCCCCTTAGCTCAATTAGCTGGGGCCAATTAGTTCAGAGAGACTGGACTGGAACAGGAAACATGCCACGCTGATAGAGGAGGCAGATTGGGGGTGAGGCCCATGATAGAAACATAGAAAATAGGTGCAAGAGTAGGCCATTCGGCCCTTCGAGCCTGCACCACCATTCAATAAGATCATGGCTGATCATTCCCTCAGTACCTCTTTCCTGCTTTCTCTCCATACCCCTTGATCCTCTTAGCCGTAAGGGCCACATCTAACTCCCTCTTGAATATATCCAATAAACTGACATCAACAATTCTCTGCGGTAGGGAATTCCACAGGTTAACAACTCTCTGAGTGAAGACGTTTCTCCTCATCTCAGTCCTAAATGGCTTACCTTTTATCCTTAGGCTGTGTCCCCTGGTTCTGGACTTCCCCAACATTGGGAACATTCTTCCAGTCCTGTCAGAATTTTATACGTTTCTATGAGATCCCCTCTCATCCTTCTAAACTCCAGTGAAAACAGGCCCAGTCGATCCAGTCTCTCCTCATAGGTCAGTTCTGCCATCCTGGGAATCAGTCTGGTGTACCTTCGCTGCACTCCCTCAATAGCAAGAACGTCCTTCCTCAGATTAGGAGACCAAAACTCAACACAATATTCCAGGTGAGGCTTCACTAAGGCCCTGTGCAACTGCTGTAAGACCTCCCTGCTTCTATACTCAAATCCCCTCGCTATGAAGGCCAACATACCATTTGCCTTCTTCACCATCTGCTGCACCTGCATGCCAACTTTCAATGACTGATGTACCATGACACCCAGGTCTCGTTGCACCTCCCCTTTTCCGAATTTGATGCCATTCAGATAATATTCTGCCTTTGTGTTTTTGCCACCAAAGTGGATAACCTCACATTTATCCACATTATACTGCATCTGCCATGCGTTTGCCCACTCACCTAACCTGTCCAAGTCACCCTGCAGCCTCTTAGCGTCCTCCTCACAGCTCACACTGCCACCCAGTTTAGTGTCATCTGCAAACTTGGAGATATTACACTCAATTCCTTCATCTAAATCATTAATGTATATTGTAAATAGCTGGAGTACCAGCACTGAGCCCTGCGGCACCCCACTAGTCACTGCCTGCCAACCAGTTCTATATCCACATCAGTACATTACCCCCAATACCATGTGCTTTGATTTTGCACACCAATCTCGTGTGGGACCTTGTCAAAAGTCTTTTGAATGTCCAAATACACCACATCCACTGGTTCTCCCTTGTCCACTCTACTGGAAACATCCTCAAAAAATTCTAGAAGATTTGTCAAGCATGATTTCCCTTTCATAAATCCATACTGACTTGGATCGATCCTGTCACTGCTTTCCAAATGCGCTGTTATTTCATTTTTAATAATTGATTCCAACATTTTCCCCACTACTGATGTCAGGCTAACTTGTCTATAATTACCTGTTTTCTCTCTCCCTCCTATTTTAAAAAGTGGGGTTACATTAGCTACCCTCCAGTCCATAGGAACTGATCCAGAGTCGATCGGGCAGTGTCAAGGGAACTTCACTCTGTTTCTACAACAATAGAGGCCGGTGTGGAAAGCCTTATGTAAGCAGTGCTACTGAAGCAGAGACTGCCGCTGGAACAACAGTAATGTAAAAGGCTGATAACAATCACTGAGGGCAGGGTGATTGGATTATCTTTGACACTATTAATGCTAAACTATAGCTGTCAAGCAGATTGAAGGAATACTTTTTAAAAGCCGAACTGGTTGCACTTCATTGCAAAGAAGCTGCACTTGGCTAACTTAATGGCTCTCACAAGAGCCGCTTCGAAATGGAAAAACAAGATTTTTTTTTTTCAATTGCATTATCACCCAAGCACTGATCTACATTCCTGCGAATGGCCTTCGGGATGAATATAAACCAGCCTTTCAACGGATGATCTGCCCATGCACACAGCGTGCTTTTAAACAAAGGTACCAAGAACATGAATAAGATCCACGGGAGATGTTTCAGGGAGTGACTGGCCCCAGCAATATTCTTCTGCAGGCAGGGTCTGTAACCACTGGTGCACACGTGACCCCAGAGCTGTTACCGCTTCCTCATTTACATTATGGAATTGTCCTCAACAACAACAGCTTACAATTATCTAACGCCTTTACGGTAATGAAACACCCCAAGGCGCTTCACAGGAGCATAACTAAACTGAGTCTGACACCGAGCAACATAAGGAGCTATTCGGGCAGATGACCAAAAGCTTGGTCAAATAGGCCAGTCGCCGACGTGGGATAAGGGGACCCGATCGTCGTTGAGGAGGAGGTCGTCTGTCGCCACGGGAGGTCCAGCCGTCGTCGAGGAGGCCCAGACTTTGTCGTGCAGGAGAGGCCCATTCACCGCCGCTGGAGGTGTTCCGATCGTCGCTGGAGGAAGGGGGGTGGAGCCCCGATAGCCAGGTCCAGGTCGAGGGCGCCGCCTCCAGAGGTCACCGGAGGTCATCGGGGTTGTCTCCGCAAGATCCTACAAATCCCCTGGGAGGACAGGCGCACCAACATTAGCGTCCTCATTCAGGCTAACATCCCCAGCATTGAAGCACTGACCACACTCGATCAGGTCCGCTGGGCAGGCCACATTGTCCACGTGCCAGACACGAGACTCCCAAAGCAAGTGCTCTTCTCGGAGCTCCTTCACATCAAACGAGCCAAAGGTGGGCAGTGGAAATGCTTCAAGGACACCCTCAAAGCCTCACTGATAAAGTGCAACATCCCCATTGACACCTTGGAGTCTCTGGCCCAAGATCGCCCTAAGTGGAGGAAGTGCATCCGGGAGGGCGCTGAGCACCTCGAGTCTCAACGCCGAGAGCATGCAGAAATCATGTACAGTCAGCGGAAAGAACGTGCGGCAAACCTGTCTCACCCATCCCTTCCCTCAACGACCTGTGACAGAATCTGTGGCTCTCGTATTGGACTGTTCAGCCACCAAAGAACTCACTTCAAGAGTGGAAGCAAGTCTTCCTCGATCCCGAGGGGCTGCCTATGATGATGATGGTCAAATAGGCAGGTTTTAAAGAGCATCATAAAAGAGGAAAGAGAGAGCTGGAGAGGTTTAAAGTGAGAATTCCAGAGCTTAGAGCCAAGTCAGTTGAAGGCACGGCCACCAATGATGGAGCAATAGAAATCAGGGATGCGCAAGAGGGCAGGATTAGAGGAGCACAGATATCTTGGAGGGTTGTAGGGCTGGAGAAGGTTAAATAGGGAGGGGCGAGGCCATGGAGGGATTTAAAAACAAGGATGAGAATTTTATGTAAAGACGTGCTGTCGCAGAGCAAAGCAGTCAGGTAAATGGGAGATCAGGGTTAACAGCGTGATATAAATTGAAGGCTGAGTCCTAATTAAGGACCTCAAACCTTTGCATGTTGCATCTTGTCCTGATGCCTGCACTCACTGCTTCCACAATCACACGCACTATTGTCTCTCCTCTCTCCCACCAATTATCTTTCCCTCTTCTCCTGTCTCTACCTGGTGTACAGTTCCACACACACCAATCACCCACTGACACCTTGCTTAGGTGGCCATTCCTCAAGTGTGTGCCTCAGCTGGCTGTTTGACGTTGAGGAGGTCCTCACAGCTGGGCCTAATTCTTGTTTTTTTTCAAAAATATACTTTATTTATATAAAATTTTCACAGTACATTGTAAAATAGTTCAGTACCTTGCGGTCAGCAATTCCATACAATTCGTTTGGATGCTGACAGCAGTTCCATACAATGCACTAGCGTGCATTTCATTTCAAGGTACAGTTTAGTACAATCCGTAAATCACGTTACATGTAGTACTGTGCAAATCCCAATTCTACACTCGCCAGATATCCACACACACGTACTCCAGCGAGAACTGCTGGGAAAGTGATCAGAAAGAGCTTGTAGGCTCACATATAACTTTAGTGCAGTATGGCATGTGGAACCTTACCCAGCAAGAGTCAGGACCTTCTGGAGAGGAAGAAAAAAACATTGGGTGGGGCTGGTGGGTAAGAGTCAGATCAGTCAGAGAACTTGTTGCACCTGTAGCCTGACTGACTCCAGAAGGCAAAAAGATCATGGGGTTTACAATAAAGTAAAGAAAGACACAATCCAACCAGCCTAATACTGACCTCTACTGACGAACTTGCATTTCTATAGCACCCTTCACCACCTCAGGATGTCCCAAAGCGCTTTACAGCCAATGAAGTACTTTTGAGGTGCAGTCACTGTTGTAATGTGGGAAACGTAGCAGCCAACTTGTGCACAGCAAGCTCCCACACACAGGATTGTGGTAATGACAACTATTCTTTATTGATGTTGATCTGAGGGATAAATATTGATTAGGACACTGGGGATAATTCCCTTGATTCTCTTCAAATAGTGCCGTGGGATCTTTTACATCCACCTGAGAGAGTACACGGGGCCTCAGGTTAACGTCTCATCTGAAAGATGGCACCTCCGGCAGTGCGGCGCTCCCTCAGCACGGCACTGGAGTGTCAGCTTAGATCTTTGTGCTCAAGTCCCTGGAGTGGGGCTTGAACCCACGACCTTCTGACTCAGAGGCACGAGTGCTGCCCACTGAACCACGGCTGACACCTAAAATCAGAAGTGTGAATACTAGATAAGTTTACGTTCCGTAACCTGGTGGCAACGTAACGCCCCCAACTGCCAGCCAGGCTAACTCAGCACAGATCAGGAACCAAAGCCAGGTCTTCCTTTATCTGATTAACTCTGCTCCTCACAGACTGGATCCACAGAGCTATGGTGGAGGTGTCAGGTCCTGCTCATCATTATTTAAACCTCAGAAAGTCAATAGCCTTCTGACTCTCATTAAATGGAACAATCATTGCCAAGTCCACCTGGACCAGTGGATATCCCTAAACACAAATCAATAAGCATTGTGCACAGGAATATAATTAACTTGCAAATGTCATTAATTCCTCATACTTTTCTCAACAAGTCTTTGAAATAAGACCTTCACCAGCTCCACTCTGGTGCTGAATGACACAGATATGTGAATGCTCGCCAAAGACACAAAGGGACATTATTATTCCAGCGTAGAAGGATCATCTTTGCTCCGAACCCTTAGACTGCTGGATGCGCACAAAACACCAGTCCTGCAGGGTGATTGGTTACGTAGGATTTCAGCTCACATACTGCGACACTGAACAAACACTAATATTACAGCAATAAATTTACTCAAACATCAAGATTTACCACTGGAAATATTAGCCCAAAACTAATTTAATAATATCTATTGCTGGAGAGTGCAAAAGTAAGGAAGTCTTACTACAATTGTACAGGGCTTTGTGAGACCGCACCTGGAGTAATGTGCACAGTTTTGAGAAAGGACATACATGACTTAGAGGCAACGCAACAAAGGTTCACTAGTTTGATCCCTGGGATTAGAGGATTGTCCTATGAGGAAAGATTGAGTAGAATGGGCCTATACTCTCTGGAGTTTAGAAGAATGAGAGATGATCTCACTGAAACACTGAGGGAGATTGAGGGTAGATGCAGGGAGGGTGTTTCCCCTGGGCTGGAGAGTCCAGAACCAGGGGCACAGTCTCAGGATAAGGGGCAGGCTTATTAAGGCTGAGATGAGGAGGAGTTTCTTCACTCAGAGGGTTGTGAAACTTTGGAGTTCTCTACCCCAGAGGGCTGTGGATGCTGAATCGTTGAGTCTATTCGAGATCGATAAATTTTTGGACTCTAGGGGAATCAAGAGATATGGGGATTGGGTGGGAGGTAGATCAGCCATGATCTCATTGAATGGTGGAGCAGGCTTGAGAGGACGTATGACCGACTTCTGCTCCTAATTCTTATGTTCTTATAAACGGCAAAACACATTTGTACATAAAATAAGGTAAATGTTAAAAAATATTTCTTATAACCCCATGTGTGCGGATACCGACTGGGTACTTTAAACACCCAGCTGCATATTCGACTGGACAAAAATATCTGTCCCAGATGGCAGAACTGAAGAGAGACAGAGAGATAGATTGGTAGAAAGAGAAAGAGACAGAGAGTGAGAGGGGGAGAGAGAGACCGAGCGAGAGACAGAGAGGGGTGGAGAGAGAGAGAGAGAGAAAAGAGTGAAACAGAAAGAGAGAGCGAGAGAGAGAGAAACAGATAGAGGGGGAGAGAGGGAGGGAGAGATAGAGAGAAAAGAGAACAAGAGACATGCAGAGGGGGAGAGAGGGAGGGAGAGACAGAGAGAAAAGAGAGCGAGACAGGCAGACAGAGAGAGGGTGGGAAGAGGGGGAGGGAAAGATAGAGACAGAGACAGAGAGAGAGAGTGAGAGTGAGACAGAGACACTCGATTCACAGACCACAGAATTGGGTAATAAAGTCTTCAACAGCTATCAATGCTGCAATTTCTTTCCCGTGTCCCACCCCCGGAGAGACGCGAGGCCTGAAAGACGATAAAGTGAACACTCCTGCAAGCTTCAGCATCACAATGAATAAGCTTGTGTGTATTTCAAAATGCTGCCACTGAAGCACTCAGCTTAATAGGAAGTTGAGGAGCTGTTTGTAAGCTCCATTTCTTCGATTTTGAGTGATACATTTTATTAAATGTCATCCTACTTTTTTTCCTCCAGTAAGCCCGCGATGATATTGTAATATAATAGAGAAGGAAGATGACACTCATTGACTGATGTTTCTGTCAGTGAACTGCATGCATCACTACGCACCAGAAAGATGTTCACACAAGCTTAATAATAGCACCATTACAATGGACTAACAGTGAGGCCAGGATATTTACAGTAGGATCTTTCACAACCACTGCTCTTTGCATTGCAGTGCAGCGTGCAATTCTGCTCCCCTAATCAAAGAGAGCATACTGTCACCCTGGAGAAGGTACAAAGACGAGTGACGATGGTGATCTGGGACAGGAGTTGATCTTCTATTTGCTCATTTCCTTCCTTTTCCTCTCCCGCAGGCACTGGCTCCTCGCTACATGATTCTACAGGCACTGTGACTTGCCAGCGGTTTTGTACACGGACGAGCCGAGACATTGAGTATCAGCAGGCTATTTAACCAAAGGACCATCACAACCGAGACCACGCCTGTCCTCACTCAACCCACACAAACGCACTTTCCCAGGCTAGCCTGACTTTGATCAACTAACTCAGCGCAGGCTGCGAATAAGCTGGGACATTCCTTGTCATGTATCCTACATGGCTACTATTGGTACCATCACAAGGTGTGCCACCAAGGGCACAACAGTGGGAGACTCATAGGTTACCTGCACAGGTGTGCCTGGCCTAGTATAAAAGGCGCCACCAGATGTGATCCTCGCTCTGGAGTTAACGAAGGACTAAGGTCACTACAGTTGAAGTACAAAACACTGCCTCATAGAGTCATTGCTAGAACATCTAAGGACACTACATTCCTAGTCTGCACGTCTTTAGAATTTCCTGTCAAGAAGTGGCACTGGTGAGGTCCCATTTGTTGCCCATGCCCTGTTACCATGAGAAGGTGGTGATGGGCCTCCTTCTCCAACCACTGCAGTCCTTGCGCTGATGGTGCTCCCACAGGGGCGTTAGGTCGGGAGTTCCAGTGACAGAGAAGGAACACCGATATATGTCCACGTCAGGATGGCCTGTTGATTCGGAGGGAACTTAGGAGATGATGGTGTTGCCAAGGCATTGTTGCTCTTGTCGTCATGCCCTCTTGCTTTCTTGGGCTGTGATGGTAAATAAAGAGCTAATAGGAGTGAATCCTTCCCTCCCTCCCTCCATGGAACCTGGTCTCAGTACAATCCCATAGCGACTGATGTTAGGGCAAAGTGACTTCAAGGGCACAATATTCTCCAAACTTTTTGATCTTTGTGGGATTGATCTTTCAAAGCCTTGTTCCCCCAAATTCTCATGGTTTTTGCATCATTGCCTTCCTTCAGCTTGCTCAGCAGCTTGTGGCCTATTGCCTTTCTGTCTGCTGGTGGGTAAAGGCTCCACCTGATGTGCTCAGCCACACAGACCGGAGAGTTTCAGGTTTGAGCCCTGGTCTGCGCCGAGTGAGCCGATCGCAACCACCGGGAAACAGTGCATTTGGCCGCAGTGCCCGTGGGCGATGGAAGGGGAAACAAACTCAGCCAAGGTCCCCAATCCTGATCACTCAACAGTGATCCCGGCTTGTGCGTGCGGATCGAATACGGACAGGATTGGGCCGACTGCGTCACCCTCTGGACGGGCACTGCCACCTCCGGCTCACTGTGTGCACGCACAACCTTGCCATGTTTCGGTGCCATTGTTGGTGCTTTGAGATTGGCCCCAAACAGCAGCCGCAATAATATAAGGTTAGGCCACAGCTGGAGTACTGCGTGCAGTTCTGGTCGCCGTATTATCGGAAAGACGTGATTGCACTAGAGAGGGTGCAGAGGAGATTTACTAGGATGCTGCCTGGAATGGAGAATCTTAGTTTTGGGGACAGATTGGATAGGCTGGGTTTGTTCTCATTGGAACAGAGGAGGTTGAGAGGAGACCTATTGAGGGGCCTGGATATAATGGATAGTAAGGGTCTATTTCAATTGATGAATGGGTTTATTACGAAGGGGCATAGTTTTAAGGTGGTTGGTGGAAGGTTTAGAGGGGATTTGGCGGGGGGGGCTTCTTTATGCAGAGGGTTATGGGGATCTGGAACTCATTGCCTGGAAGAGTGGTGGATGCAGAAACCCTAACCACTTTTAAGAGATGGCTTGATGGACACTTGACACCTGCAGGGTTACGGACCTAGAGCTAGTAATTGGGATTAGACTGGATGACCTTTTGTTGGACGGCACAGATATAATGGTAAGTACTGCAGGGAATAGAATATGGCCAGGGTGATCTCCTGGACTAGTTTCAATCACCTGGATGGGTCGGAGAGGAATTTTCCCAGATTTTTTCTCCTTAAATTGGCCTGGGTTTTTATCTGGTTTTTGCCTCTCCCAGGAGATCACATGTCTCCAGTTGGGGTGGCGTGTAGAATGTTTCAGTATAAGGGGTGTCGCAGTTGTGTGAGGCGGACTGGTTGGGCTGGGTGCTCTTTGCCTTTCCATCATTGTTTATAGGTTTATATGTAAACTTTAGGGCTGCTGACCAAGGGCCATGCGGCTCTTTGTCGGCCGGCGTGGACACGATGGGCCAAAATGGCCTCCTTCTGCGCTGTAAATTTCTATGTTTCTATAAGAAATAGGAGCAGGTGTAGGCCTTATGGCCCCTCGAGCCTGCCCCGCCATTTAATACGATCATGGCTGATCTGATCATAGACTCGGATCCACTTCCCTGCCTGCTCCCCATAACCCCTTAATCCCTTATCGGTTAAGAAACTCTCTATTTCTGTCTTAAATATATTCAATGACCCAGCCTCCACCGCTCTCTGAGGCTGAGAATTCCACAGATTTACAACCCTCAGAGAAGAAATTCCTCCTCATCTCAGTTTTAAATAGGCGGCCCCTTATTCTAAGATTATGCCCCCTAGTTCTAGTCTCCCCCATCAGTGGAAACATCCTCTCTGCATCCACCTTGTCAAGCCCCCTCATAATCTTACACGTTTCGATAAGATCACCTCTCATTCTTCTGAACTCCAATGAGTAGAGGCCCAACCTACTCAACCTTTCCTCATAAGTCAACCCCCTCATCTCCGGAATCAACCCAGTGAACCTTCTCTGAACTGCCTCCAAAGCAAGTATATCCTTTCGTAAATATGGAAACCAAAACTGTACGCAGTATTCCAGGTGTGGCCTCACCAATACCCTGTATAGCTGTAGCAAGACTTCCCTGCTTTTATACTCCATCCCCTTTGCAATAGAGGCCAAGATACTCTTAATCAGGTTTCGTCTCTGGGACAATTGAATAAAGCAAAAAGCAAAAGATTTTAAAACACGTAAATCAAATTTTTTTAAATCCCACAATGGTTATAGTGCTGCGGCACAGTTATTGAAATATTGCACTAGTATATATTTGTAGCGTCATTCACTGTTTATATGGATGCTCCAACAAAGTTCCTCAAACAACAATATGTCATGTCGCTAGTTTCTAATAGTCCACTCTTGAAGGAGCTGATTCACGCTGGTACACACTTCCATAGCCACCCTCGGGTACCTCACTTCATGCATGAGGCTATTTGACCACGGAACCCACAGAATTGAGTTTGAACTAATTTAGGGAGATTGTCAATACTGAGTAGGACTGCAACAAATTACAGGAGGTCATTAAGCGAGGAAAATTGTCCTCTGCCACACTTGGAATACTGCGAACAGTTCTGGTCACCAGATTATAAAAAGGATATAGAGGCAGTGGGGAGGGTGCAGAGAAGATTTACAAGGATGATACCAGAAATGCGAGGGTTACATATCAGAAAAGGGTGAATAGGCTGGGTCTGTTTTCTCTTGAAAAAAGGCTGAGGGGTGACCTAATAAAGATCTTTAAAATTACGAAAGGTTTTGATCAAGTGGATACAGAGAGAGTGTTTCCACTTGTGGGGAAGAACAAAACTAGAGGTCATCAATATAAGATAATCACCAAGAAATCCAATCGTGAGTTCAGGAGAAACTTCTTCACCCAGAGAGTGGTGAGAATGTGGAACTCACTGCCACAGGGAGTGGTTGAGGTGAATAGTATCGATGCATTTAAGCGGAGGCTGGACAAACACATGAGGGAGAAAGGAATAGAGGGTTATGCTGATAGATTTAGATGAGGAAAGACGGGAGGAGGCTCGAGTGGAGCATAAACGCTGGCATGGACTGTTTGGGCCAAATGGCCAAATATCCCGTGTAATCCGATTAAACCTGTCCTCACTCAACATGCACAGGTCACGCACTTCCAGCATGGGCCAGTGATAGTGATCAGGAGCAGGAACCCCAAGCGGATTTTTCTGCTTTTGCTACAGCCGAGATCATCTAATTCAGTACAAATTGTGGATCTTCCTGGTGTGTCAGCCGGGGCTCAGCGGGTAGCCGTCTCGCCTCGCAGTCAGAAGGTTGTGGGTTCTACTCCCACTCGACACACTTGGGAACATAATCCGGGCCGATGCTCGGGTGCAGTACGATGGGAGCGCTGCACTGTCGGAGGTGCTGTCTTTCGAATGAGATGATAAAACAAGATCCCGTCTGCTCTCTCAGCCGCACGTAGAAGTTCCCACAGCGGCACTATTCGCAGAAGAGCAGGGGAGTTCTCCCCGGTACAAAAACAGAAAATACTGAAAATCTCAGCAGATCTAACGGAGTTAAGACGAAGGGTCATCGACTTGAAACGTTAACTCTGTTTCTCTCTCCACAGATGCTGCCTGACCCGCTGAGATTTCCAGCATTTTCTGTTTTTATTTCAGATTCCAGATCCACAGTATTTTGCTTTTGTATGAGAGTTCTCCCGGTGTCCTGGGGCCAATATTTATCCCTGAATCAATATCACAAACAGATAATCTGGACATTATCACATTGCTGTTTGTGGGAGCTTGCTGTGCGCAAATTGGCTGACGCTTCTCCTAACTTACAACGGTGACTACATTTCAAAAGTAGTCTGTAAAGTTCTATCTGCCGCTCTCTCTGTCCCACATGCATTGAGCCACCAGTTAGGAAACCTCATCTAAATTAATAAAAATGTAAAATACTGCGGATGCTGGAAATCTGAAATAATAACAGAAAATGCTGGAAATCTCAGGGGGCCAGGCAGCATCTGTGGAGAGAGAAACAGAGTTAATGTTTCAGCTCGATGACCCTTTGTCAGAACTGACCTGAAGTAAGCAGGTTTCTTGGGAATTCTTTGCGCATTGGTACTGGACACTGAAACCCAAGGTTGATGGTCTCTGGCCAAGACATTACCAGCTCATGTTGGAGAGCAATCAACTCAAAGTGCCGACAACAGAGAAGATGGGTACAGCATGCTGCAACCAGCAGGAGGCAATTCTAATGGCGATTACGTGGAAATGACAGGCAGTGGAAGAATAGGAGATCACAGTGTGAAAAAGAAAATGAGCTTGTTATGAGCAGAAAATGGAAATACAGTGGCAGATAATCACAATCTGTACAGTCTGGCGATGTGACGTTGTGTTCAAAAGGAGGGCTATAAAAATTGCATATTGAATATTTGCCATAGACCGGCCCCAGAAGAGGGACAGTTTCGATCTCCACATTCTCCCTGCAACAACCCAACGACACATTACATTTAGAGTATCTGAACATCAACAACAACAACTTGTATTTATATTGCGCCTTTAACGTAGTGAAACGTCCCAACACACTTCACAGGAGTATTATGCAAAAAATCTGACACCGAGCTGCACAAATAGAAATTAGCGCAAGAAGAGGTAGGTTTTAAGGAGCGTCTTGAAGGAGGAAAGAGAGGTCGAGAGGCGGAGAGGTTTAGGGAGAGAGTTCCAGAGCTTGGGACCCAGGCAACAGAAGGCACGGCCACCGATGGTGGAGCGATTATAATCAGGGATGCTCAAGAGGGCAGAATTAGAGGAGCGCAGACATCTCGGGGGGTTGTGGGGCTGGAGGAGATTACAGAGATAGAGAGAGGCGAGGCCATGGAGGGATTTCAAAACAAGGATGAGAACTTTGAAATCGAGGCAATGATTAACCGGGAGCCAATGTAGGTCAGCGAGCACAGTGGGTGATGGGTGAGCGGGACTTGGTGCGAGTTAGGGCATGGGTCAGTGAGCACAGGGGGCAATGGGTGAGCAGGACTTGGTGCGAGTTAGGGCACGGGGCAGCAAGCACAGGGGGTGATGGGTGTGCGGGACTTGGTGCAAGTTAGGACACGAGTCAGCAAGCACAGGGGGTGATGGGTGAGCGGGACTGGGTGCGAGTTAGAACACGGGGCACAGGGGGTGATGGGTGAGCGGGACTGGGTGCGAGTTAGAACACGGGGCACAGGGGGTGATGGGTGAGCAGGACTTAGTGCGAGTTAGGGCATGGGTCAGTGAGCACAGGGGGCAATGGGTGAGCAGGACTTGGTGCGAGTTAGGGCACGGGGCAGCAAGCACAGGGGGTGATGGGTGAGCGGGACTGGGTGCGAGTTAGAACACGGGGCACAGGGGGTGATGGGTGAGCGGGACTGGGTGCGAGTTAGAACACAGGTCAGCGAGCACAGGGGGTGATGGGTGAGCGGGACTGGGTGCGAGTTAGAACAAACGCTGAAATGCAGGGTTTATAATTTCCTTATGTCAATGCAAACCAGTTTCAGCACCACGGGCTTGAAGTTAGGCAATTGGAATAGTATCAGTCGGCTAGAAAATGGAAACACTGGAAACGTGCCGGTAACACTGGCGGCCACGGATACCGGCTGTACCAGCATTTGGTTACCGCCTGCTCCTTATCATCAGCGCGGCGGGGGATTTATTGGCGCAAGGCGCTCTGTACAACAATGTCAGGAGGCGGAAGGTTTGTCTGTCTCCCACTCTCAGTGTTGGGGAGCGGGGAAGAAAGGACGACCCCATCAGTGCTCCGAAAAATATCAGCTGCCGCCCAATATTTGTCGATTTTTTTTGTGTGTTCATGACACGAATGCAGCCAAAGGAGATCTTGTCACTGATCATCTTCAATCATTGCAATAGAGTTCAGCCATTAACTTACTGACCCACAAACACCGCAGCCCTCCCGGGAAGCTGCCACAAAATGCAACCCCCCTCCCTGCCACTGATCGGCAAAAGTGAAAGTTTGATGGAAGAACCTCGTCAAAGGAGGCATTTGAAGCTCCGGTGTCCATCCCAAGTCCTGCCAGACTCCTCCAGCCCATTAACGCTGCCGAAAGACCTTTTAGCAGCAGCACTCACTGGCATGGATTAGCACGGGCAATGCAAGCGGTGAACCCCAAAATGGATCAGCTGATGTCAACACGGCGTTGCACCACCTCGTTAAAATACCCTCGCCGATAGCCGGTAACGGCAGCGCTGCCGACCTGCCCAAAATAGCAGCCGCCGCAGTACCCGCCACCGGCTGGCGGAAGAGCGCCGGACATCTGGTTTTTATCATGGTGCTAATGGGTGACACAAACCACCTGCATTCTAGACCATAGAATCATACGGCACAGAAGGAGGCTGTTGAGTCAATCCTGCCTGTGCCGGCTCTGTTGATCCAATTGGTCCCACTCGTCCTGCTCTTTCCCCATAGCCCCGCAAACCTTTTCCCTTCAATTATTGATCCAATTCCCCTTTAAAGCCACAATTGTATCAGCTCCCACCGCCCTTTCAGGCAGCGCGTTCCAGATCACAACTCATTGCGTAAAAATGTTTCCTCCTGTTGCCTCTGGTTCTTTTGCAAATCACCTTAAATCTGTGTCCTCTGATTGCCAATCTTTCTGCCACTGGACAAAACTTCTCTCTATCTACTCTATCATAACCTTTCATGATTTTGAACACTTCTATCAAATCTCCTCTCAAGCTTCTCTGCTTTGAGAACAATCCCAGCTTCTCCACATAGCGGAGATCCCTCATCCCTGGTATCATTCCAGCAAGTCTCCCCCGCACCTTCTCTAAGGCCATGACATCCTTCCCGATAGTGCAGTGCCCAGAATTGGACACAATACTCCAGCTGGGGTCTAACTAGTGGTTTAGAAAGGTTTAGCACGACTTCCTTGCTTTTGTAATCTATGCCTTTATTAATAAAGCCCAGGATCTTGTGTGCTTTTTTAACAGCCTTCTCAACCTGTCCTGCCACCTTCAGAGATTAGTGTACACCCCCAGGTCTCTCTGTTCCCACACGGCGACGTTCCCGTGAAGCTGAGCGGCCAGTGATCTGGAGGTCCAGTGCAGGCCGCTCAACAGCTTTTCAATGGAAGTAACCGCGCATGCACGAGAAACCGAACGGGCCGCGCAGCCCGTTAAAGGGGTCGCACACCCGAAAAAAATTAGCGGGAACATTGCTGCACACCCCTTTAAGAGATTAATGCAATAGTTAAAATGGACATTAGCTTGGATGATGTGGAATCTATATGGGTAGAACTGCAGAACACCAAAGGGCAAAAAACGTTAGTGGGAGTTGACCTCCAAACAGTAGTAGTAATGTTGGGGAGGGCATCAAACAGGAAATTAGGGGTGCATACAATAAAGGTGCAGCAGTTATCATGGGTGACTTTAATATGCACATAGATTGGGCTAACCAAATTGGAAGCAATACGGTGGAGGAGGATTTCCTGGAGTGCATAAGGGATGGTTTTCTGGACCAATATGTCGAGGCACCAACTAGGGGGGAGGCCATCTTAGACTGGGTGTTGTGTAATGAGAGAGAATTAATTAGCAATACCGTTGTGCGAGGCCCCTTGGGGAAGAGTGACCATAATATGGTGGAATTCTGCAATAGAATGGAGAATGAAACAGTTAATTCAGAGACCATGGTCCAGAACTTAAAGAAGGGTAACTTTGAAGGTATGAGGCGTGAATTAGCTAGGATTGATTGGCGAATGATACTTAAGTGGTTGACTGTGGATGGGCAATGGCAGACATTTAGAGACCGTATGGATGAACTACAACAATTGTACATTCCTGTCTGTCATAAAAAATAAAAAAGGGAAGGTGGATCAACCGTGGCTATCAAGGGAAATCAGGGATAGTATTAAAGCCAAGGAAGTGGCATACAAATTGGCCAGAAATAGCAGCGAACCCGGAGACTGGGAGAAATTTAGAACTCAGCAGAGGAGGACAAAGGGTTTGATTAGGGCAGGGAAAATGGAGTACAAGAAGAAGCTTGCAGGGAACATTAAGACGTATTGCAAAAGTTTCTATAGATATGTAAAGAGAAAAAGGTTAGTAAAGACAAACTTAGGTCCCCTGCAGTCAGAATCAGGGGAAGTCATAACGGGGAACAAAGAAATGGTGGACCAATTGAACAAGTACTTTGGTTCGGTATTCACTAAGGAGGACACAAACAACCTTCCGGATATAAGAGGGGTCAGAGGGTCTAGTAAGGAGGAGGAACTGAGGGAAATCCTTATTAGTCGGGAAATTGTGTTGGGGAAATTAATGGGATTGAAGGCCGATAAATCCCCAGGGCCTGATGGACTGCATCCCAGAGTACTTAAGGAGGTGGCCTTGGAAATAGCGGATGCATTGACAGTCATTTTCCAACATTCCATTGACTCTGGATCAGTTCCTATCGAGTGGAGGGTAGCCAATGTAACCCCACTTTTTAAAAAAGGAGGGAGAGAGAAAACAGGGAATTATAGACCGGCAAGCCTGACATCGGTGGTGGGTAAGATGATGGAATCAATTATTAAGGATGTCATAGCAGCGCATTTGGAAAGAGGTGACATGATAGGTCCAAGTCAACATGGATTTGTGAAGGGGAAATCATGCTTGACAAATCTTCTAGAATTTTTTGAGGATGTTTCCAGTAGAGTGGACAAGGGAGAACCAGTTAATGTGGTATATTTGGACTTTCAGAAGGCTTTCGACAAGGTCCCACACAAAAGATTAATGTGCAAAGTTAAAGCACATGGGATTGGGGGTAGTGTGCTGACATGGATTGAGAACTGGTTGTCAGACAGGAAGCAAAGAGTAGGAGTAAATGGGTACTTTTCAGAATGGCAGGCGGTGACTAGTGGGATACCGCAAGGTTCTGTGTTGGGGCCCCAGCTGTTTACACTGTACATTAATGATTTAGACGAGGGGATTAAATGTAGTATCTCCAGATTTGTGGATGACACTAAGTTAGGTGGCAGTGTGAGCTGCGAGGAGGGTGCTATGAGGCTGCAGAGCAACTTGGATAGGTTAGGTGAGTGGGCAAATGCATGGCAGATGAAGTATAATGTGGATAAATGTGAGGTTATCCACTTTGGTGGTAAAAACAGAGAGACAGACTATTATCTGAATGGTGACAGATTAGGAAAAGGGAAGGTGCAAAGAGACCTGGGTGTCATGGTACATCAGTCATTGAAGGTTGGCATGCAGGTACAGCAGGCGGTTAAGAAAGCAAATGGCATGTTGGCCTTCATAGCGAGGGGATTTGAGTACAGGGGCAGGGAGGTGTTGCTACAGTTGTACAGGGCCTTGGTGAGGCCACACCTGGAGTATTGTGTACAGTTTTGGTCTCCTAACCTGAGGAAGGACATTCTTGCTATTGAGGGAGTGCAGCGAAGGTTCACCAGACTGATTCCCGGGATGGCAGGACTGACCTATCAAGAAAGACTGGATCAACTGGGCTTGTATTCACTGGAGTTCAGAAGAATGAGAGGGGACCTCATAGAAACGTTTAAAATTCTGATGGGTTTAGACAGGTTAGATGCAGGAAGAATGTTCCCAATGTTGGGGAAGTCCAGAACCAGGGGTCACAGTCTAAGGATAAGGGGTAAGCCATTTAGGACCGAGATGAGGAGGAACTTCTTCACCAAGAGAGTGGTAAACCTGTGGAATTCTCTACCACAGAAAGTTGTTGAGGCCAATTCACTAAATATATTCAAAAAAGTTAGATGTAGTCCTTACTACTCGGGGGATCAAGGGGTATGGTGAGAAAGCAGGAATGGGGTACTGAAGTTGCATGTTCAGCCATGAACTCATTGAATGGCGGTGCAGGCTAGAAGGGCCGAATGGCCTACTCCTGCACCTATTTTCTATGTTTCTATGTTTACAATTGTATCATTTCATTCATATTGCTTCTCCTCATTCTTCCTACCAAAATGTATCAGTTCACACTTCTCTGTGTTAAATTTCATCTGCCATGAATGGCTGACGTGATCGTCTGTCGCTCCTTCCTCTGCTGGTTTAATGGAGGCGGTATGTACTGCTTTCGTTGGCTCTTTGAAATAATTAAAATTTACCCAGCATTGGAACACCGATGTGCAGAGTTCTATTTGTGTTGAACCCCGCACTACGTACATGTAACTGCGCACCGCATGTCTGTATAACCCCGCACTACATGCATGTAACTCATCATCATAGGCAGTCCCTCGGAATTGAGGATGACTTGCTTCCATTCTAAGAGTGAGTTCTTAGGTGACTGCACAGTCCAATCCGGGAATTACAGTTCTCTGTCACAGGTGGGACAGACAGTGATTGAGGGAAAGGGAGGGTGGGACTGGTTTGCCGCATGCTCCTTCTGCTGCCAGCGCTTGGTTTCTGCATGCTCTTGGCGACGAGACTCGAAGTGCTCAGCGCCCTCCCAGATACGCTTCCTCCACTTAGGGCGGTCTTTGGCCAGGGACTCCCAGGTCTCGGAGGGGATGTTGCATTTTATCAGGAAGGCTTTGAGGGTGTCCTTGAAACGTTTCCTCTGCCCACCTTGGGCTCGCTTGCCGTGCAGGAGTTCCGAGTAGAGCACTTGCTTTGAGAGTCTTGTGTCAGGCATGCAAACAATGTGGCCTGCCCAACGGAGCTGGTCGAGAGTGATCGAGTATGTAACTGTGCACTGCATGTGTGGGTAACCATGTCAGGAATTGAAATGATGTGCATCGTCTCCCTATCTGGGAAGCTCTCCATCTTGTCTCTCTGTTTTACCAATGCCACGACAGTCACTGCTCCTGTGAATTCTTCTCTTTCTTCTTCATTAGCTCCAGATACGTTCCACATCTTCACTGTTAAAATCAAACCTTGGAACTCCTCATCTCCCTCAACTTTCCCTTCCTTTCACAACCTGCAGGTTTTTATAACCCCAAACTGTAACTAATAATTTCCTGATTTTTTATCATTTTCTCTCCTACTGTTATCAAACTTGATAGTGTCCCGAGAGACTTTTGCCGAGATTGCTAACTAATTGGGTTTTCTGTGATGCATTAACTAAAGCAAACCTTGAATAATCTCACCCAGTAAGCTCGAGACACTTTCGAGACTTAAAACTTTCTTTGGATCAGAGACCATGTGACGTCTATTGCGATACTCTCTTCAGGCTATTTCGGTTCCTTCTGAAGTCTTCTCATTTCATGCTGATTTCATTTTTTAAAAACAGGAGCTTGATTATGAGTGGGTGAAGCGCACTGCTGTGGGAATGTTCCGGATGCTCTGTAAATTCCAGGTTGGTGGTCCAACCGCAGACGAGAGGCAGAGAGTCCAAAGCGCCTTAATGGGATAGGAGCCAACAGGAGACTGTGCTGAATCTCTCAGCTCACACAGGAAGACCTGCAGGGTATCCATTAAGCAGAAATTATTAATAAACTAGAATGAAGCATTTGATCAAATGGGTTGTTTGACTACATTTCTAACTGGGTTGGTGAGATTTCT
This sequence comes from Pristiophorus japonicus, assembly GCF_044704955.1. Taxonomy (NCBI): domain Eukaryota; kingdom Metazoa; phylum Chordata; class Chondrichthyes; family Pristiophoridae; genus Pristiophorus; species Pristiophorus japonicus. The sequence continues at coordinate 65,075,993 of NC_091997.1, forward strand.
GGCCAGATCCTCATTACCCAAATCCTTCTTCTTAGTTTCAAGTGAACAATGTCCCTTTTCTCCCAGCCAATATTATCCCTCCTCTTCAAGACACTGAGGAGTGGATTTCCGGGTGTTTTGCACTCTGTTTTTCGTCCCGGAGCGGCGGCAATGCCTGCTGCGCCCGCGGGGATCTTCGGGGCCGGTTTAGCGGCAACGTGGGGTATTACCACCTGGAAGAGCTACAACGCCTCTGGTTGCGACACCAGCGCAAGTTTTGACTTCAGCCCAACCCGTCCGCCCTGAAGCGCGCCCTGCAGTGACCTCCTGGGAAATCAGGCGGTCCAACAATACCAGCTGCAGAGAGGGTAAATAATGCCGTCCTGAGGCAAGTATGATTGGTTTTTCTTTTAATTTTTTTTGCGATTTATGTTGTGGTGATGTGGGTAATGTTTTGGGAATGTTTTTGTGTGGGGGGGGGGGGGCGATTCTCCCCAGGCATCTCTGGGAGCGCTCCCAGCCCGGCTCTTTAGCTCGGGAGTTTCCCCCGCTAACGCCCAGGAGAGGGGTACAACGCCTCCCTTAGCGCTGCGCCCCCTGACTCAGGGTCCAGGTGCCCAATGTTACTGACTGAGGCGCAAACTGTTCTGCCCTGCCGTCATTACCGCCCCAAAATTAGCAAAGCCGAAAACCCAGCCTCCGGACTTGCAGGGATAGAGTGCCACTGTGCCCCCCCCACCCCCCCCCCCCCCAAATGCCTACGCTTCACATGTGGAGTCCAGACAATGAATGTGAGCGAGTTATTACATCAACGATAGTACCACACCCGAGCCAAATGCTCCCTTCAATCCCAAGTCCATGCACTTTCCACTGGCCGGGGGGGGGCACCTGACAGCAGTCAGCCACAGAAAGTCTCCGGATGCAGGTGTATAATGTATGTAATGCCTCGGAGTGCTTATACAACCCTCCAATTGAAGCAGAGAAGGATGGTATGAAATCAGAGTGCAAATTCTCCAATATTTAGTATCTCCCACATCTTTCTTGTGGGGGACCAAATGTGTGTGGACTTAATTAGATTTTTATCAAATATCTAAAATTTCTGACAAGCCATTGCCACCTTTGATGCAAGGAAGAAATTAATTTAATTTCACGTGCTTCACTGTAAGTTACTGAATGTTAAAAAGATTTAGGATTGGAAATGAATGCGTGTTTTGACAGCTGTCGGATTTTGTATTCCTTTCTCGCTGCGCTCATAGCTTCTCTGCTCGTATATATTCATGTTCGGCCTCCATTTGATCTCGTTTATTATATTCTGATCAGCTCGGTTTCCTGGAAATTGCATTTTTCAGCGTTAAAGCTACTGAATCATCTATTCATGATTGCTGTCACTCTTCAGGCTGTTGCTGTAACAGCTACCTCTTTTGGATATTTTTCTGTTACATAAGTTATTTTGCAAACAAAGATGTTGTCTCCCCTTCTCTCCTGAAGGCGCAGCCTCTCACAGTGCAACGCTATCACAGTACCTCTCATACCTCGCACAACTGCCCATTTTTTCACGTGTGTGCCTGATAACCACGTGCGTGTTAACCAAGATATACATCACAGTCAAGTCTGATCCTATCCTCATAAGATTACACACACACGAAGACACATGTATGCACGCACACACACATACACAGACACACACACTCTTTCAAATAAGAGTGACTGGAAAACGATCGGGGGGAGGAATTGAGCTGAGCTTTCCTACCTGCCCCTGGGCTAACATACCACTGCTATCGCTGCCCAAGTAAGGTCAGCAAACTGGGCACAGACGGATGCTGGGACTGCCTGGTCTGTGTGGGTTGCAACAATACTGCTTCTCATGGAATCCGAGAATGATACAGCATGGAGGAGGCCATAGGGCCCATCGCGCCTGTGCTAGCTCTATGAAAAAGAGCAGTCGTGTTTAGTTCCACACCTCCACTCTTTGTCTGTAACTCTCTAACATAGAAAATAGGTGCAGGGTGTAGGCCATTCGGCCCTTCGAGCCTGCACTGCCATTCAATATGATCATGGCTGATCATTCACCTCAGTACCCCATCCCAGCCTTCTCTCTTCCTCACCCTCGAGTACTTGTCCAACACCCTTTTAAGATTATTATGGAATCAGCTCCAACCACCTTGCCAGGTAGAGCCTTCCTGATGCTGTCGGCTATTTTTGAAAATGCCATCCAATTAATCCTGCTTCCCCGCTCCTTCCCCACAGCACCGCAACTTCTTTTCCTTCAAGTCCTTGTCCAATTCCCTTTTGAAAGTTGCGACTGAATCTGCTCCCACCACCCTTTCAAGTCGTGCATTTCAGATCACAACAACCCACTGCGTAACAAGATCTTGTGACGCACGAGGAAGGCAGAACACCGAGTTACACGGTGTTCTGTCAAAGCCATTACAATTCAAGATTTTTTAAAAAGGCACTAAAGGCGGTAAGCAGCTGTTACGGGCTGATTCCTGTTTGAAGTCCACATACCAGATCCAGACTGACAACTTAATCTGATCTCCTCTCCTGCACCAAACCCAAGCGCTACAATTTATTTCATTTTGGAATGATCTGACTGTCTAAACCTGGAAAGATGAATTATTAGTTATGACAATAAGAGGTAATTCTACATTTGCTGTCTGTAACAAAGGAACTGAATTTACAGCCTAGCAACACAGGCAGATTTAACAGCTCAGTCTGCCACTGCCCGCCTCTGCGTTATCCGGCAATTATATGACCATCCCTGAATCAACACCAAACCACTGGCATAACTATCGTCTGATGTAAATCCAAGTCGATATTGGACTGTGCCACCTTAGCTCAGTGGGCAGCACTCTCGATGAGCAGTCACAAGGTTGTGGGTTCAAGCCCCACTCCAGGATTTAAGTACGCAATCCAGGCCGACACTCCAGTGCAATATTGCGAGAGAGCTGCTCTGCCGGAGGTGCCGTCTTTCGGATGAGACGTTAAACCGAGGCCCCATCTGCTCTCTCAGGGGGCCGCAAAAGAACTCCAGCACTATTTCGAAGAAGAGCAGGGGAGTTATCTGTGTAAACACAGGTCTTTCTTTCTAAAGAGCCTTTCACACGTCAAACATTCCACAGTAGGTCAGAGGGCACTGTGCAGGGAGTGAGCGTGAGCTTACAAAAGATGACTGAAGGTGCTATTGAAGAGATAGGGTTTGAAGGTGGGTGGAGGGGTTTAATAGGAGCGAGTCTGAGATGCAGGGTAATTATGACTGAAAGGCCAACCACCAATGGAGAAATGGAGGGCTGGAGGCAAGGAGGGAAAGGGTAAGACGACACATAGAGGGCAGGAATTGGCTGGTGTGTAGGCTGGGATTATAATCGGAGAAGACTGCAGAGGTGGAGTGAGATCTGAAAAATTTGAAAACAACAACTTGGATTCTGCTGAGATGGGTAGGCTTTGGAGGTTGGTGAGGATGAGGTGGAGTTATTGGAGTGCGGACTGAGTAAGGGAATGAGGGGATTTGTAATATATTTGCTTCATTGGTTCTTTGCTTTTAGAATTCATAGCAACACATTGCTATTAAGAATGAGTTGGTTTATTAGCAAAGGTTTATCACACTACACATTACCGGTTCATCCACCAGGCTCACAACCACCTGCTCCATCGTGGATCCCCTGAACGCAATTTTGAGTCTTGTGAACATCACGTGACTGGCTAAGCCACTCCCAACTCAACAGCTGTACAGACCTGTGAGCATACTCACATGTGCAGACAGTACAGGATTCACTTCAAACTTTTTAAATATTGTTACAGAGCTGGGGCTACCCCCCGCCCCGCGCCCCCCCCCCCCACCACCCCCCGCCCCCACCACCCCCTTTACATACCAGAAATGGACAGTAACATTCGATGGCAATCAGTCCCGACTGCTTGTCACCTATAAATTGCCCTCGAGCTTTGTGGCTTTGGAGCCACTGGCCAAAGGTCCACCTCAAGCAGTACTTGAGGTCGAGGTGGTTTTGCATGAGGTGGCTGTAAGTGCGAGGGATGGAGTGAGGAACTGAGTAAGAGTGTGCTTGACTTTATGCGATAGTGTTGAACAGGTAATCACAGGTTGGCAGCCCATTCTACATCTCTCACGATCTTTATTTCTGTTGAAGTCAATGGGGGAAGAAATATGAGATAGGCTGCCGAGTCATTATACTCGTTTCACACTTTTGCACAAAGTCAAGATCGAAACCAATGAGAGGAAAGATACAGAAATAAATAGGGAAAGTGACAATGAGACTGACAGTGAGAGCTACAGAGACATGAGACAATAAGGTGCTTGCTGTATAATGTATTTGCTTAATTCATAGCAACACATCGCTATTAAGAACTAGTTGGTTTATTAACAAAGGTTTAACAATCGGACTACACATTTGCAGTTCATCCACCAGGCTCACAACCACCTGCCCCATCGTGGATCCTCCAAATCCAACTGGCTGGGGTTTTATTGAGTCTTGTTAACATCACGTGGCTGGCTAAACCATTCACAATGCAACAGCTCCATAAACTCACAGGTGCATACATTACATGTAATGTGAGAGAAAAAGATACAAGGAGTAAGATTGTGAGACACAAAGAGAGAATGAGAGTGAGGGAATGTAATAAACAGAGAGAGGGCAAGATGGGACATGCACAGTGAGAGGGAGACACGATATAGATTGATTCCTGGGATGAGAGGGCTGTCTTATGAGGAGAGATTTAGTAGAATGGGCCTTTATTTTCTGGAATTAGAAGAATGAAAGGTGACATGATTGAAATATAACATTCTTGGAGGACTTGACAGGGTATGTGCAGGGAGGCGGTTTCCCCCGGGCTGGGGAGTCTAGAACCAGGGGTCACAGTCTCAGGATAAGGGGTGGGCCATTTGGCACTGAGATGGAGGAGAAATCTCTTCACGTAGAAGATTGTGAATCTTTGGAATTCTCTGCCCCAGAGGGCTATGGAGGCTTAGTTGGTGAGTATATTCTAGGCTGAGATCGATAGATATTTGGACACTAAGGTCATCTAGGGCTATGGGGATCGAGTGAGAAAGTGGAGTTGATGTATAAGTTCAGCCATGATCTGATTGAATGGCGGAGCAGGCTCGATGGCCCAAAGGACCGACTCCTGTTCCAAGTTCTTATATTCTTATGAATGTGGGGTGCCTGAGAGACAGAGATAGGCGTCACTGTTGACAAGTGCTTTTCTGTCAACTGAAAGTTAACTGGATGTCTTGCGAAACTGAATAAAAACATTGAGATAATTAATTTAATTAATGAGAATTTTTCTTTGAAATTACATGGTGTCTTTGATCAATTAAATATAACTACATTTTACCTCAGGACAGCCTTGCATGTCAGCCCAGGAGAAGAAATTTAATTATGACTCCCTGACACACTAAATTAGAGAGTACACAAGAAGCCTGCGATGAGACCCAGTAGATCTGATTTTGTGATCACGTCAATGAAAGTGGCCGCTAATTGCCTTTGTCAATTATTCCAGGAACCTTAAGCTTTCTTATTGGCCACATTTGAGGCACTTTGTCAAATGCCTCAAACATAGAAAAGAAAGAAAGACTTTCATTTATATAGCACCTTTCACAACCTCGGGACATCCCACAGCACTTTACAGCCAATGAAGTACTTTTTGGAGTGCAGTCACTGTTGTAATGTAAGAAACGTGGCAACCAATTTGCGCACAGCAGCTCCTTCAAACAGCAATGTGATAATGACCCGATAATCTGTTTTAGTGATGTTGATTGATGGATAAATATTGGCCCCAGGACATTGACCATTATCTGAGCTCCCCTGCTCTTCTTCGAAATAGTGCCGTGGGATCTTTTACATCCACCGAGACCTCGGTTTAGCACCTCATCGGAAAGACGACACCTCCGACAGTGCGGCGCTCCCTCAGTACTGCCCCTCCGACAGTGCGGCGCTCCCTCAGTACTGCCCCTCCGACAGTGCGGCGCTCCCTCAGTACTGCCCCTCCGACAGTGCGGCGCTCCCTCAGTACTGCCCCTCCGACAGTGCGGCGCTCCCTCAGTACTGCCCCTCCGACAGTGCGGCGCTCCCTCAGTACTGCCCCTCCGTCAGTGCGGCGCTCCCTCAGTACTGCCCCTCCGACAGTGCGGCACTCCCTCTGTACTGCACTGGAGTGTCAGCTTAGATTTTTGTGTTTTTGGTGATCATTTTCTAACAGTCTATCGACTCTGGATCAGTACCTATGGACTGGAGGGTAGCTAATGTAACACTACTTTTTTAAAAAGGAGGGAGAGAGAAAACGAGTAATTATAGACCGTTTAGCCTGACATCAGTAGTGGAGAAAATGCTGGAATCAATTATTAAGGAAGAAATAGCAGCGCATTTGGAAAGCAGTGACAGGATCGGTCCCAAGTCAGCATGGATTTATGAAAGGGAAATCATGCTTGATGAATCTTCTGGAATTTTTTTGAGGATGTAACTAGTAGCGTGGACAAGGGAGAACCAGTTGATGTGGTGTATTTGGACTTTCAAAAGGCCATTGACAAGGTCCCACAAAAGAGATTGGTGTGCAAAATCAAAGCACATGGTATTAGGGTAATGTACTGGCGTGGATAGAGAATTGGTTGGCAGACAGGAGACAGAGAACAGGATAAACGGGTTCTTTTCAGAATGGGAGCCAGTGACTAGTGGAGTGCCGCAGGGCTCAGTGCTGGGACCCCAGCTCTTTACAATATACACTAACGATTTGGATGAAGGAATTGAGTGTAATATCTCCAAGTTTGCAGATGACACTAAGCTGGGTGGCGGTGTGAACTGTGAGGAGGATGCTAAGAGGCTGCAGGGTGACTTGGACAGATTAGGTGAGTGGGCAAATGCATGGCAGATGCAGTATAATGTGGATAAATGTGAGGTTATCCACTTTGGTGGCAAAAACACAAAGGCAGAATATTATCTGAATGGCGACAGATTAGGAAAAGGGGAGGTGCAGCAGGACCTGGGTGTCATGGTTCATCAGTCACTGAAAGTGGGCATGCAGGTACAGCAGGCAGTGAAGGCGGCAAATGGCATGTTGGCCTTCATAACTAGGGGATTTGAGTATAGGAGCAGGGAGGTCTTACTGCAGTTGTACAGGGCCTTAGTGAGGCCTCACCTGGAATATTGTGTTTGAGTTTTGGTCTCCTAATCTGAGGAAGGACGTTCTTGCTATTGAGGAAGTGCAGCGAAGGTTCACCAGACTGATTCCGGGATGGCTGGACTGACATATGAGGAGAGACTGGATCAACTGGGACTTTATACACTAGTTTAGAAGGATGAGAGGTGATCTCATAGAAACGTATAAGATTCTGACGGGACGGGACAGGTTAGATGCGGGAAGAATGTTCCCGATGTTGGGCAAGTCCAAAACCAGGGGACACAGTCTTAGGATACGGAGTAGGCCATTTAGGACTGAGATTAGGAGAAATTTCTTTACTCAGAGAGTTGTTAACCTGTGGAATTCCCTGCCGCAGAGAGTCGTTGATGCTAGTTCATTGGATCTATTCAAGAGGGAGTTAGATATGGCCCTTACGGCTAAAGGGATCAAGGGGTATGGAGAGAAAGCAGGAAAGGGGTACTGAGGGAATGATCAGCCATGATCTTATTGAATGGCGGTGCAAGCTCGAAGGGCCGAATGGCCTACTCCTGCACCTATGTTTCCATGTTTCTACTACTGCACAGGGAGTGTCAGCCTGGATGTTGTGCTCAAGTCACTGGAGTGGGAAATTTATATTTATATAGTGCCTTTAATGTAGTGAAACATCCCAAGGCGCTTCACAGGAGTGTTATAAGAAACAACATTTGACACCGAGCCCCATAAGTAGAAATGATGACAGGTGGCCAAAAGCTTGGTCAAAGAGGTATATTTTGAGGAGCGTCTTAAAAGGAGGAAAGAGATAGAGAAGCGGAGAGGTTTAGTGAGGGAGTTCCAGAGCTTAGGCAACAGAAGGCACGGCCACCAATGGTTGAGTGATTATAATCCGGGATGCTGAAGAGGACAGAATTAGAGGAACGCAGACATCTCGGGTGTGGGGGGGGGGGGGGGGATAAAGTAGCTCTCCTGAATAGCTCAAGTGTGGTGACCCCAGCATTATTTCTGGCTAATGAGCAGGAGGGGGAACTCTGGCTGACCTTCCTCTCCGTATCCCAGTTGAGATCAAATAACACATCACAGACTGGGGTCAAACCTTCCTGGTCAATATAACTCATTGCCACACAAAGTGAGGAATCAGATTTGTTTTTTACTTTTCAGTGTTATACATTTGGTGACATTTTAATTCATGATAATTACGTAACAAAGTTTAACTGTGAAAATAAAGGGAGTGACAAATGCAGTGGACACACTGTCGACTGGGGAAATGGTGCATAGGAACTTTCTGTACAAAGCTAAAAGGAAAAGGTAATGGTCTCAACGGCGGGTGTCAGCCCAACCCACTCACCTCTGCAGGTCAGGGACAGCTAATCACAAGCACAATCTCAACACCACAGATGCCATCTTTTTAAAACAACATTTAATATATAAGGCTATTGTGGGATATGCCTGCAGTTATGACCCGTGCTGTACCTGCCCTGGGCCTGGGAGTGTTTGATGGGACAGTGTAGAGGGAGCTTTACTCTGTATCTAACCCTGTGCTGTACCTGCCCTGGGAGTGTTTGGTGGGACAGTGTAGAGGGAGCTTTACTCTGTATCTAACCCCCTGTACCTGCCCTGGGAGTGTTTGATGGGACAGTGTAGAGGGAGCTTTACTCTGTATCTAACCCCCTGTACCTGCCCTGGGAGTGTTTGATGGGACAGTGTAGAGGGAGCTTTACTCTGTATCTAACACCGTGCTGTACCTGCCCTGGGAGTGTTTGGTGGGACAGTGTAGAGGGAGCTTTACTCTGTATCTAACCCGTGCTGTACCTGCCCTGGGAGTGTTTGATGGGGCAGTGTAGAGGGAGCTTTACTCTGTATCTAACCCGTGCTGTACCTGCCCTGGGAGTGTTTGATGGGACAGTGTAGAGGGAGCTTTACTCTGTATCTAACCCCGTGCTGTACCTGCCCTGGGAGTATTTGATGGGACAGTGTAGAGGGAGCTTTACTCTGTACCTAACCCCGTGCTGTACCTGCCCTGGGAGTGTTTGGTGGGACAGTGTAGAGGGAGCTTTACTGTGGATCTAACCCTTGATGTACCTGCCCTGGGAGTACTTAGAAGCTTACCACTGTATCTAATCTGTGCAGTACTGGACCTGGGATTATTTGATTTTTGTGTTACACAGAAACATAGAAATTTACAGCGCAGAAGGAGCCCATTTCGGCCCATCGTATCCGCGCCGGCCGACAAAGAGCCGCACGGCCCTCGGTCAACAGCCCTGAAGGTTACATATAAACCTGTGAACAATGAACAATGGCGGAAAGGTAAAGAGCACCCAGCCCAACCAGTCCGCCCCAGACAACTGCGACACCCCTTACACTGAAACATTCTACACTCCACCCGGAGCCATAGAGAAACTCAATTGATTGGCCAAAATCCATAGTGCAAGACACCTTCAATGTTGAAGAGTAGGTGATGGGGTAATGCTGGGGTAAGACAGTTCTGAGGTCCTGAGAAAGAATGAGTTAGAAGTAGGAAATGGTACAATGAGTCTTGAATTCGACATCGCAACGGTGCAGGCAGGCGGAGGTGTGTTGGGCACCATATTAATCGAGACTGATTTACTCCTTTCAAATTAGTACAGTATCCTGTATTCGCTGCTCACGATGTGATCTCCTCCACATTGGGGAGACCAAATGTAGATTGGGTGACCGCTTTGCGGAGCACCTCCATTCACTCCGCGAGGGTGACCCCAAGCTTCCGGTCGCGTGTCACTTTAATTCTCCGCTCCACTCCCACTCTGACCTCGCCATTCTCGGCCTCCTGCACTGTTCCAAAGAAGCTGAATGCAAGATCGAGGAACAGCACCTCATCTTTCGTTCAGGCACTTTACAGCCTTCCGGACTCAACATCGAGTTCAACAATTTCAGACCATAACTTCTGCCCCTATCATTTTTTTCTCTTTCCCACGGCAGCTGGTGAGGATTCCACCATTCACACCCCATCCAGACTCATCTTTTGTTTCCTAACTTGTCCCGTTACCGTCTAATTTTCTACCCGTCATCTCCTTTTGTCTCTCTAATCTCTCCTGCCTTCCATCTTGTGACAGACCTTCCCCTTTTGTTCTTTCCGTCACTGCCCCCTTAACAATCTGTTACATCTGGAACTTTTCCAGTTCTGACAAAGGGTAACAGACCCGAAACGGTAACTCGGTTTCTCTCTCCACCTGCTGAGGTTTCCAGCATTTTCTGTTTTTATTTCAGATGCCTGCATCCGCAGTATTTTGCTTTTGTGGTGGAGACTGATGTTCGAGTGACAGAATTGGGAAAGTTGCATCCTGCAGCAATGGCATCCCACACACGAGCAGCGAAAAGAAATGTGTACCGTGGCCGATAAACTGGCTCACAATTAATAGGAGGACAAGGTGATGTTTTAAATGGAGGCCATTAACCTTTGGGTCTGTACTCGGCTGTATGTCGTGACTGCAGGCATATCCTACAATAGCCTTAGCTCAAATGGGGAATAAAGATTGGCATCTCTCGTGTTGAATTATATGCGGTCACTTCAGTGCTGGGACACTTTAAAAGCTTATTGAAAACGGTTGTCTAAAATGATTGTCTATTAATTATTTGTTGAACACCTGATCCACTTAATCAAATAAGTTATTAATGAAGAAATGAGCTGGAAGAGTGAAAGGTCACCAACAGGGAGGAATGTGTACATCGTGTGAAATTTATGCTGGCTCAGAGCCTGGCACAAACTGCAAAAGTACACTGCAGATGACGGGACCCTGGGCAAATCACTTGAGCTCTGACCTCACTGTTTATGATGCCTTCAGTATCCTTTGATTGGACCACATCATCTTTAATGCCCCCTGATTAATAAGACAGCTCTATTAATACCCGTTATATCACAGCTCTGCCTTCAGAGCCAGTGCCATGATAGGATCGAGAGAGCGGACATGCCTCAGGGGCAGGGGGCTGGTTATTTGTTCCTGACTCCAGCGGCAAATGTCCACCAATAGCGAGGGTAGTGGTGCACCATTTTATTCCGCTTACAAATGGAGCTCGCAGCCCTTACACAATGAGACACAAAAGCAGTTTCTACGTGGCCGGGCCGTAACCTGCACACGTCGCCGGGCCGTACGCTCTACACATCGCCGGGCCGTACGCTCTACACATCGCCGGGCCGTAACCTGCACACGTGGCCGGGCCGTACGCTCTACACATCGCCGGGCCGTACGCTCTACACATCGCCGGGCCGTAACCTGCACACGTGGCCGGGCCGTACGCTCTACACATCGCCGGGCCGTACGCTCTACACATCGCCGGGCCGTACGCTCTACACATCGCCGGGCTGTAACCTGCACACGTGGCCGGGCTGTAACCTGCACACGTCGCCGGGCTGTAACCTGCACACGTCGCCGGGCCGTAACCTGCACACGTGGCCGGGCCGTACGCTCTACACATCGCCGGGCCGTACAACCTGTAGGACTAAAATCGACGTCACCTCCGCTGGACACTCTCTGCCCACATAATACTCAAAAAGAAAATCAGCCCAAATTCTTTAGTTATTAGGACCGAGAAAAGGAACTGGGGCTCTTTGCATTGGAAGACAGAAAGTTAAGAGTATCATCTGGTACAGATAGTCAACAAAGTAATGGGTTTGGATGAGGTAAAAATAGAGGGTGGTGGATGCAAAAACCATAATATATTTTAAAAGGGAAGATAATGATTTGAAAAATGAAAAATATATGAGAGTTGGGACAGGTATAATACCAAGTGGATAGCTCTTTCAGAGAGCTGGTGCAGGCATGATGGGCTGAATGGCCTGTTCCATCATTCTACTCTATTCATCACATATACACCACTACCCCTCATATCCAATCTCTTATTTATATCAACCCCACTTTACCTCCTGCTTCCAACAGAGGAAACATGTTCGAGGAATGATTCATTGCCTGCGAAAGAAGCCAGCAGAAAAGAAAGATATTGAAGCATTGTTTTGAAGCAGCAAATCACTCCTTACAGGCAAACAATCCTGAGCTGTGGGAAAGAGCAAACTGAAATATTCATGGCAGGATGCGAGTTGCAGTCAGCACCTTAACACCCTCTAACAATGAACATAGACACCATCAACTGTGTGAAATACATTCCAGCCCAGATATTGTTTGTGGAGCTATGTAACGGGTTCTCAGACGTCATGTAGCATTCAACGCCGCACTGAACTGTTTAACTGGTTAAAGTCTCTGGTCAGGAGACTTGCAGCAGGATGTAATTGCTTCAGAGGTAGTGCAACCAAGATTAATCCCTGGGGCGAGAATGTTGTCCTATGACGAGAGATTGAGCAGAATGGGCCTGTACTTTCCGGAGTTGAGAAGAATGAGAGGTGATCTCATTGAAACATACAAGATTCTGAAGTTGATTGACAGGGTAGATGCAGGGAGGATGTTTCCCCCGGGCTGGAGAGTCGAGAACCAGGGGTCACAGTCTCAGGATAAGGGGTCGGCCATTTAGGACTGAGATGAGGAGAAATTTCTTCACTCAGAGGGTGGTTCTCTGGAATTCTCTGCCCCAGAAGGCCATGGAGGCTCAGTCATTGAGTATATTCAAGGCTGAAGTCGACAGATTTTTGGAGTCCAGGGGAATCGAGGGATATGAAGATCAGGTGGGAAATGGAGTTGAGGTCGAAAAACAGCCAGGATCTTATTGAATGGCGGAGCAGGCTCGAGGGGCCAAACAGTCTCCACCTATGTACTATTTTCTCATGTTCCTGTCACATCCAGCGTCATTATCATAATTCTGCCCTCTTGAGCATCCCTGATTATAATCGCTCCACCATCGGTGGCCGTGCCTTCTGTTGCCTGGGCCCCAAGCTCTGGAACTCCCTCCCTAAACCTCTCCACCTCTCATTCCTCTTTCAAGGCACTCCTTAAAACCGACCTCTTTGACCAAGCTTTTGGTCACCTGCGCTAATTTCTGCTTATGCGGCTTGGTGTCAATTTTTTTAATCGCATAATACTCCTGTGAAGCACCTTGGGACATTTCACTACATTAAGGTGCTCGATAAATACAAGTTTTTGTTGTTGTTCCTCCAGCCTCTCAGTTACACATCTAACAGCAAGTGCATTGAGTGGAGCTTGTAGTCGGATGCATAGCACACATGTAGGTGCTAGTGTAAAGCTGTATCGTAAAGGTTCACCAACAACGGCACACATCCAAGATGCACTCACTGCCTCGTTTAGTGTATTTGTCTGACATAGGATACAAATTACCAGCTCCAAATCACCCCCACACACACAGCCTGTCCATCTCTCAGATATCACTCCTCCATCACCCCCTCACACACTCACTCTCATACCACTCCTCCATCACCCCCACACACAACCCGTCCCACTCTCACATACCAGCTGGTCTATTATCCAAAACAGAACCTGCATCCCCTTCCCAGAAGCACAGGACTCTCAGCCTGAAGAGAAATGGGATAATTCCAACCCTGAAATATCAACTGACATTATCTCAAAATGAAGCTGTTTCTCAGTATCCAGGTGCGTTCCAGTACACAGAGAACACTGTAGGATGCTGACACTGGGGGTCATTTTAACCTAACCCACCTCCCCCCTAGGATAACTGACACCATTAGATGGGCGCCTGTTTTACCCGTCACCTGATGTGTCAGATAGAAAGTTAAATGGGGTGGTCGATCTGATGGCGTTAGATTACAATTAATCTCTTCACTCTGAACTGCATTAATTGCTGACACGGGACAACAGAGCCCCCTGCTGTCCAACCCTATACTTGCATCTGTCGGTGCTGTGCTGTCCTGGGCTCTCTTATTTTTAGCATCTTCCATTGTCAGCCGTGGCTCAGTTGGTGGCACGCTTGCCCGAGTCGTGGGTTCAAGTCCCACTCCAGAGACTTAAACACAAAAATCTAAGCTGGCACTCCAGTGCAGTACTGAGGGAGCACCGCACTGTCGGAGGGGCAGTGCTGAGGGAGCACCGCACTGTCGGAGGGGCAGTGCTGAGGGAGCGCCGCACTGTCGGAGGGGCAGTGCTGAGGGAGCACCGCACTGTCGGAGGGGCAGTACTGAGGGAGCACCGCACTGTCGGAGGGGCAGTACTGAGGGAGCGCCGCACTGTCGGAGGGGCAGTGCTGAGGGAGCGCCGCACTGAGGGAATGCCGCACTGTCGGAGGCGCCGTCTTTCGGATGAGACATTAAACCGAGGCACTGTCTGCTCTCTCAGGTGCACGTAAAAGATCCCGTGGCAGGGGAGCTCGCCTGGTGTCCTGGCCAATATTTATCCCTCAATCTACATCACTAAAAAACAGATTATCTGGTCTTTATCATACTTCTGTTTGTGGGAGCTTGCTATGCGCAAATGTGCTGCCGCATTTCCTACATTATAACAGTGACTACACTTCAATAGTGCTTCATTGGCTGTAAAGTACTTTGGGACATGGATTTTGTGAAAGTCGCTAAATAAATGCAAGTCTCTTTGCTTTCTTGTCTCTTCAGTAATTTTTCTTTCAATTTAGCTTCTCTGTGGAAAGTTTTCTCGAAGCATAGCTTGTAGTCACTCCCCTCCCCAGCGACTCGGGTAGATGGGTTGAGGAACGGGGGTATTATCCAGTCAGTAGCCGAGTAGCACAGAGCAGGACTGTCCAGGTTCATTGCCTAGTCTGTACTGAGCAGCTGATATCAGGGCAGCAGGAGGGCCTACAAATAGCATTAACAGCCTGGGCTCGGCAGGACAATATCAGCCAGGGCTCTTGGTGCTGATTACTATTCAGCAACTCCCCCTAAAAAGTGCGAGCGGATACAAGTTAAGCAAAGTACCCGGCCCAGCTGTGATGCCCTCTATGGAAGAATAGCGCATTGACACTCACTGTCAAGTAGAAAAGGGGAAGGCCTCGGTTTAGATGCTGCAAATGGATAAAATGTTAAGCTGATACATTAGACGGTGTTTTTCTGCAGTTGGGGGCTGAGGTACATTGCTGGAACAGTGCAGAGGGAGCTTCACTCTGTATCTAACCCCGTGCTGTACCTGCCCTGGGAGTGTTTGATGGGACAGTGTAGAGGGTGCTTTACTCTGTATCTAACCCGTGCTGTACCTGCCCTGGGAGTGTTTGATGGGGACAGTGTCGAGGGAGCTTCACTCTGTATCTAACCCCGTGCTGTACCTGCCCTGGGAGTGTTTGATGGGACAGTGTAGAGGGAGCTTTACTCTGTATCTAACCCGTGCTGTACCTGCCCTGGGAGTGTTTGATGGGACAGTGTAGAGGGAGCTTTACTCTGTATCTAACCCGTGATGTACCTGCCCTGGGAGTGTTTGATGGGGACAGTGTCGAGGGAGCTTCACTCTGTATCTAACCCCGTGCTATACCTGCCCTGGGAGTGTTTGATGGGGACAGTGTCGAGGGAGCTTCACTCTGTATCTAACCCCGTGCTGGACCTGCCCTGGGAGTGTTTGATGGGGCAGTGTAGAGGGAGCTTTACTCTATATCTAACCCCATGCTGTACCTGCCCTGGGAGTGTTTGATACTGAAGCTCGGTGCCCGAAATGAAAAGCGTATTCCCTGCACCAACATCCCTCACCTTGATAAACACAAAAGGGCAAAACTACGGTCCTGAAAGCGACACGTTCAAGGTTGCAACGAACAAGAGTCCTTTCACAGAGTTGGACATTGTTTAATAAGCTGAAAGACACTAGAGACAGCTCAATTATTCCCTCATGTAAATATATGCGCAGCAAAGAGGATTTGTGGATCAATACTCAGGACTCCTACTTACCATCCACAAGGCAAGGCTTGTCGCTGCACAACGTTCTAATCCGATGTTCACCAGCACACTGCCTGCTGATTAACCTGCACTCTCCCAGTGAGGCTGAGTGCCAAACAGGAGGGGCTCAGGATGCTGTTCCCAGCTCTGATTCGTGTATTGGCATCTGGTCCGTGCCTGAAAATGGTTTAAAAATGTGTCACTTTCCTGATAATGGAGAATGCTGGAAAGAGAATTCCTTCAATGTTAATTTCCTCCCCTCCACAAGCACCCCAGGGAGGTTCCACCATGCTGCCCAGCCTCTGGTACCAAGCAAGAAGCCTTAGTATGTTTGTTCAGGCAGTGAGTGCTGGCATATTCTACTGTGGAGGACCTCACACCCGAGCCCGGCTCTGTCCTCGCCTGACATATACACACACATATCAGGGCCAATGTTGGTCTGAGCTGATGACATTGCTTTGGCCACGCAAAACATGAATCTGTCCATCACCGAGGAGACTCTGACCAGTGATTTACAGAGGATGAAGGCCTACTTCCGCCGATAGAGACTTTGGCCAAACCCACAAAAGACTGTCACCGCGACATTCCACCTCAACGCCCATCAAGCAAACCAAGTTTTGAAAGTCTCCTTTTGCGGGGCAGAGGTAAACTGTGCCCAAAAACCCTCCTATTTAAGAGTCACGCTTGTTGCACCCTATCATATAGACAACATCTCCAGAACTTTGGGAAGAAACAAAAGAGTCAGATCAACTTGATCCAGAAACTGTCCAGATCCACATGTGGAGCAGACGCCCAAACCCTCTGTACGGCAGCACTCGCCCTGGTGTACTCTGCAGCGGAGTACAGCTCTCCGGCAATGCTATCAAGTCCACGTCAAATCCGTTGATGTCCAGCTGAATTCTACTCTGAGAATTATCCCCGGGACACTTTTATCGACACCAACACCGTGGCTGCCCGTGCTTGTAAACATCGCACCATCACAGCTACGCTGCAAATATGCAGCCTCCAGAGAATACAGCCACTACACCAGCAAAGACAGGCCGATCCAGGCCGACATTAACAACCTACCACCAACCTGTCTCAAATCTAGAAGACCATTTCGGACTGTCGCCAAAGCCCTTCAGCGATCTCCCCTCAGCCTCGATGGCCGATGGCAAAATGCTTGGATGAACTGCGGCATACGAAATGGATTCCTTACAGAGGAGCCCACAGTACAACCTGAAGGATCAAACCTTCCTCGCAAACAGTGGGCAACCATCGACCGCCTCAGAACCGGTCACCATCGATGCTGCCACCTTCTCCATCGGTGGAAGATTAAAGCCTCCCCGTCGTGTGACTGTGGAGCTCCTAATCAGACCCTGGAGCACATCATCGAGCACTGCCCTCAGAGGGAATTCACAGGCAGCCTACAGGATATCCCCGCTGGTACACCGGGAGCTTTAGCCTGGATATCCGACTGAGATATTGACGTTTGCTTTCCTTTGGTACTACCACAATCACAGTGGTGAGACCACAATCATGGTGTGGAACTTACCGCTCCACTCCCACTGATGTCCCACGCCATTTTGAAGCCGGCCAGGAAATAATTGGCCACGTGCACCCCTGAAACAGGCAGGAGCCTGACTAATACTCACAATGCGATGCACGCCACACATGCTGCCAACTCTTGCCCAGCGGAGCCGACTGTAGAATATACGAAATCGGAGCAGGAGTAGGCCATTCGGCCCCTCGAGCCTGCTCCGCCATTCAATACGATCGTGGCTGATCTTCGACCTCAACGCCACTTCCCCGCCCAGTCCCCACATCCCTCGATTCCCCTGGAGTCCAGAAATTTAGCGTTCTCGGCCTTGAATCTACTCCACGACTGAACATCCACAGCCGTCTGGGCTAGAGAATTCCAAAAGCAGCCCGCAAAGCGGGCCTTAAAGGGCCTCCGGAAATGCCCCAGCTAAGTCCCATGGAAACTTTCCCACCAGCTGCCGATCCATCTGTACCAGCTCAGCTCCACATCGGGTATACCGGATTTACTGCCCCCCTCCTCACCGATCGGCCTCCAAATGCACCAAACATGCCGATATTCCACTGAGGCCCAGTCAGGCAAACAGTTTCAGGCCTCTGGGGGAATCCAGCAGGTGGACAAAAGTCTGTCCGTCTCTGTCTGTCTGTCTGTCTCTCTCTCTCTCTCTCTCTCAGGCAGTCCCTCAGAGTCAAGGATGACTTGCTTCCACAGTAATGAGTTCTCAGGTGACTGATGGTCCAATGCGAGACCTACAGTCTCTGTCACAGGTGGGGCAGACGGTGGTTGGAGGGACGGGTGGGTGGGGGGCTTGGGTTGTGGTGCGCTCCTTCCGCTGTTTGTACTTGGCCTCTGCGTGCTCCTGGCGAAGGGACCCGAGGTGCTCAGCGCCCTCCCGAATGTTTTTCCTCCACTTTGAGCGGTCTTGGGCCAAGGATTTCCAGATGTCGATACGGATGTTGCATTTTTTTTTAAAAAGGAGGCTTTGAGGGTGTCCTTGAAGCGTTTCCTCTGCCCACCTGGGGCTCGCTTGCCGTGTCGGAGCTCGGAGTAGAGCGCTTGTTTTGGGAGTCTTGTGTCGGGCATGCAGACGATGTGGCCCGTCCATCGGAGCTGATCGAGCATGGTCAGTGCTTGGATGCTGGGGATGCTGGCCTATCCTGTCAGATAACAGAGTCAGTCAAAAATTGACCCCTCTGAACTTTCCAGCGAAGGTCATTGGATAGCAATCAGATGTCAGATTCAAGCCTGAACTCACTCCCAAGTACCTATTGTATTCTATACATAAACCATCCAAAACTCTCAATTAGGTTCTAGTCTGTAATTCACTCCCATTATTCCTCATATTAATCTTCCAATTTGAATAATCTGTCCATCTCAGAGGAGCTTTCACTTCAACAGCTGTGCCGGTAATGAAGAAACTGACATCTATTTCTAACCGCCCCATTTGAAATCGCTTTGGGCTCTATTTCCTCCCTTTTCTGTGTCTAATTGTAGGACACAAAGAAAGAGATAAAATGAGCGTTTATATAGCGCTTTGCACTCCCTCAGGACATCTCAAAGATATACACACAGACAGCAGGGGTGGGGAGACAGAGGGTGGCTGGGCCAGATGCAAGTATGCACATAAGTGGAAGGGAGAGGGGGGTTTTAATCACACAGACAGACAGAGGAGGTCTGGGACACATACAGGCAGACACAGATGGGTGAGCAAGCAGTGAATCCTTGCAGGATTTGCCAAAGGAAAGAAATTGTTGCAATCTTCACAGTTCTTGTTATAAATAATTTGAAATGAAGTCCAGGAAGAGCGGTGCCTTATAAAAGATGCTGGCGAGGGCAGAGTGTGGGAGATGAAGTTGTGAGGAATTATTGAATCAAATCCATCATATTCTGCATTACCCGTCCCCAGGGCAAGCAACCCTATCTGTCAAAGCAGACACATTAACTTGTCCTTTTTGCAGATCCCGATGCACTGTTGCCACAGACATAGAAACATAGAAAATAGGTGCAGGAGTAGGCCATTCGGCCCTTTAAGCCTGCACCACCATTCAATATGATCATGGCTGATCATAGAAACATAGAAATATAGAAAATAGGTGCAGGAGGAGGCCATTCGGCCCTTCTAGCCTGCACCGCCATTCAATGAGTTCATGGCTGACCATGCAACTTCAGTACCCCATTCCTGCTTTCTCGCCATACCCCTTGATCCCCCGAGTAGAAAGGACTTCATCTAACTCCTTTTTGAATATATTTAGTGAATTGGCCTCAACAACTTTCTGTGGTAGAGAATTCCACAGGTTCACTACTCTCTGGGTGAAGAAGTTTCTCCTCAGCTCGGTCCTAAATGGCTTACCCCTTATCCTTAGACTGTGTCCCCTGGTTCTGGACTTCCCCAACATTGGGAACATTCTTCCTGCATCTAACCTGTCTAAACCCATCAGAATTTTAAACGTTTCTATGAGGTCCCCTCTCATTCTTCTGAACTCCAGTGAATGCAAGCCCAGTTGATCCAGTCTTTCTTGATAGGTCAGTCCCGCCATCCCGGGAATCAGTCTGGTGAACCTTCGCTGCACTCCCTCAATAGCAAGAATGTCCTTCCTCAGGTTAGGAGACCAAAACTGTACACAATACTCCAGGTGTGGCCTCACCAAGGCCCTGTACAACTGTAGCAACACCTCCCTGCCCCTGTACTCAAATCCCCTCGCTATGAAGACCAACATGCCATTTGCTTTCTTAACCGCCTGCTGTACCTGCATACCAACCTTCAATGACTGATGTACCATGACACCCAGGTCTCGTTGCACCTCCCCTTTTCCTAATCTGTCACCATTCAGTTAATAGTCTGTCTCTCTGTTTTTACCACCAAAGTGGATAACCTCACATTTATCCACATTATACTTCATCTGTCATGCATTTGCCCACTCACCTAACCTATCCAAGTCGCTCTGCAGCCTCATAGCATCCTCCTCGCAGCTCACACTGCCACCCAACTTAGAGTCATCCGCTAATTTGAAAATACTACATTTAATCCCCTCGTCTAAATCATTAATGTACAGTGTAAACAGCTGGGGCCCCAGCACAGAACCTTGCGGTACCCCACTAGTCACTGCCTGCCATTCTGAAAAGTCCCCATTTACTCCTCATCTTTGCTTCCTGTCTGACAACCAGTTCTCAATCCATGTCAGCACACTACCCCCAATCCCATGTGCTTTAACTTTGCACATTAATCTCTTGTGTGGGACCTTGTCGAAAGCCTTCTGAAAGTCCAAATATACCACATCAACTGGTTCTCCCTTGTCCACTCTACTGGAAACATCCTCAAAAAATTCCAGAAGATTTGTCAAGCATGATTTCCCTTTCACAAATCCATGCTGACTTGGATCTATCATATCGCCTCTTTCCAAATGCACTGCTATGACATCCTTAATAATTGATTCCATCATTTTACCCACTACCGATGTCAGGCTGACCGGTCTATAATTCCGTGTTATCTCTCTCCCTCCTTTTTTAAAAAGTGGGGTTACATTGGCTACCCTCCACTCCATAGGAACTGATCCAGAGTCAATGGAATGTTGGAAAATGACTGTCAATGCATCCACTATTTCCAAGGCCACCTCCTTAAGTACTCTGGGATGCAGTCCATCAGGCCCTGGGGATTTATCGGCCTTCAATCCCATCAATTTCCCCAACACAATTTCCCGACTAATAAGGATTTCCCTCAGTTCCTCCTCCTTATTAGACCCTCCGACCCCTTTTATATCCGGAAGGTTGTTTGTGTCCTCCTTAGTGAATACCAAACCAAAGTACTTGTTCAATTTTAGTACCCCATTCCTGCTTTCTCTCCATACCCCTTGATTCCTTTAGCCGTAAGGGCCACATCTAACTCCCTTTTGAATATATCTAACAAACCGGCCCCAACAATTCTCTGCGGTCGAGAATTCCACATGCCCACAACTCTCTGAGTGAAGAAGTTTCTCCTCATCTCAGTCCTAAATGGCTTACCCCTTATCCTTAGACTGTGACCTCTGGTTCTGGACTTCCCCAACATCGGGAACATTCTTCCTGCATCTAACCTGTCCAATCCCATCAAAATTTTATATGTTTCGATGAGATCCCCTCTCATTCTTCTAAATTCCAGTGAATATAAGCCTCGTTGATCCAGTCTTTCTTCATATGTCAGTCCTGTCATCCTGGGAATCAGTCTGGTGAACCTTCGTTGCACTCCCTCAATAGCAAGAATATCATTCCTCAGATTAGGAAACCAAAACTCAACACAAAATTCCAGGTGAGGCCTCACTAAGGCCCTGTACAACTGCAGTAAGACCTCCCTGCTAATATACTCAAATCCCCTTGCTATGAAGGCCAACATACCATGTGCCTTCTTCACTGTCTGCTGTACCTGCATGCCTGCCTTCAATGACTGATCTACCATGACACCCAGGTCTCGTTGCACCTCCCCTTTTCCTAATCTGTCACCATTCAGATAATAATCAGCCCTCCTGTTTTTACCACCAAAGTGGATAACCTCACATTTATCCACATTATACTTCATCTCAGACAGCAAGTATTCACTTATACTGAACACATTAACCCATCCAGTGGCCTATGACACCAAAGTAACTTAACCCTGTCCTAGCCAGTCTCTTACGCACATGGCTTTCATGATGCCACCTCCTGCCAAGCTCAACTGCTGACTCTGTGGGCCAGGATTGGAGCTCTGTGATCGGGCGGGATTGGAGCTCTGTGATAGGCCAGGATTGGAGCTCTGTGATAGGGCCAGGATTGGAGCTCTGTGATAGGGCCAGGATTGGAGCTCTGTGATAGGGCGGGATTGGAGCTCTGTGATAGGGCGGGATTGGAGCTCTGTGATCGGGCGGGATTGGAGCTCTGTGATCGGGCGGGATTGGAGCTCTGTGATCGGGCGGGATTGGAGCTCTGTGATAGGGCGGGATTAGGGTTGGGTTCTGACGTTTGTTTTGCCGCTGATGAAAAATGAATTGAAAACCTGACTAACTTGTGTCTTCACAGGATGTGGAATTAAGTAGAGTTCTGTTAGCAAAATATTTTGGGAAACAATTTTAATAAAACACTAGTCAAGGTTCCGTGGCATTGCACACAGTATGAGGGAGAATTTCCTCACTCCCTACGTATCTGTTCTGTCTTCATGTTGCTGTTTCTCTCAGTCCCCCTCTGCTGCTTCTGCCTCTCTTTCTTTAACATCTCTCTGTCCTCTTCTGATTTTCTCTCTATTTTATCTTTTCTCTTCTCTGTTTGGCTGGGAGCTGGTGGGTGAGCAGTGTGGTGTAAATGGGCAATGTAGTGTGGGTGGGTATAGTGTGGGTGTGGGTGGGGGGGCAATGTGGGTGTAGTGTGGGTGGGTGTAGTGTGGGTGGGTGTAGTGTGGGTGGGTGTAGTGTGGGTGCAGCGTGGATGGGCAGTGTGGGTGGCTATAGTGTGGTGGTGTAGCGTGGGTGGGTGTAGTGTGGGTGCAGCGTGGGTGGGTGTAGTGTGGGTGGGTATAGTGTGGGTGGGGGTGGGGGGGCAATGTGGGTGGGCAGTGTGGATGTGGGGGGGCAGTGTGGGTGTGGGGGGGCAGTGTGGGTGGGTATAGTGTGGTGGGTGTAGTGTGGGTTGAGGTGGGGGGCAATCTGGGTGGGCAGTGTGGATGTGGGGGGGGCAGCGTGGGTGGGGAAAGGCTGCAGTTTGGGTGGCCCTTACTACCTCTCCCCTCCCTGTCCAACTTTCTCCCATTCCCGTGTTCGCAATACCACCTCTACCTCTTTCCCTTTGAACTCCACTCGCAACCCATGTAGCCACGCCTCGCCCTTGCTCCACTGTTTCTCATCTCACCCTTCACCCTCAATCCCCAAACTTCTGCATGTTCTCAAGAGAAGGCAGTGAAAGACAAGATGCTTCCTCGCGCTCAACTGGTTTTATTCACTTATGTCCGCCCTGTTTCCTTCAAATTGGTTTTGCTAGCTTTTGAAAAAAAACATTTATACATGAAATCAATTTATAATGAGGGAATGCACTCTCTCCTTCTCTCTCTCAGTTGTGAGCAATTTTGACAATTACCATTTCTAACTGAAAGCAAAACACAAAAGAGGTAATTAGCTGGTTTCAAAATTAAACTGGTTTTGATTTTTGAAAAATGAACTTACATTGCTTGAGCAAAGATACATACTTTATCTCTTAGCTTAATATACTTTCTGAAATTCATAGAACACAACACAAGATGTACAATGTGTGTGCAATTATTATACTGGGATTTTTCTCTCTCTCTCTTCAGAATGCACAAAAATATACACATGGCCTCTCAGTTTTTCTTTGAAAAAAACACACACACTCAATATGACTTAACCTGAATAAAGCTTCCGAATTTTCCCCTCTAGGTTATCTTCAAATAATTTTAGAAAAACAGCTGATAGAGAGCTGGAAGTTGAAGGCAAATATTTTGCCAGTGTAGCTGGCTGAACAGTGCTGTTGCGTCCTGCAAAATACGGTTTAGAATAGAATCACAGAACGGTTACAGCAGAGAGGGAAGCCATTCGGCCCGAGTCTGTGCCGGCTCTCTGCAGGAGCACCTCAGCCAGTCCCACTCCCCCGCCCTTTCCCCATAGCCCTGCAATTTTTTTTCTTTCAGATACTTATCCAACTCCTTTTTGAAAGCCATGAATGAGTCTGCCTCCATCATAGGCAGTCCCTCGAAACGAGAATGACTTGCTTCCATGCCAAAAAGGGATGAGTTCACAGGTGTTTCAATGAAGGACCTAATATTCCAGATCCAGAACTACATGTTGAAGGTTGGAAGATTCCTGTGCGTGGATTTTTTTAACGTGGGGTGGCCGTTGCACACCAGCCACCACACGGGCTTGACAGAGCGAGGTCTTGGTCCAGTGGCAAGGGTTAACCAGGACAACTGGAGATCAGCTCTGCTGCATGGAACTAGTGCGCCCACATATCGCAGCGTGGGCTGGGCCCGTGCTGCCCCTGGGCCCTCGCCTCTCCTGGGCCCCGATCACTTGCCGCTCCTTCGCCCCGACCTCGCCACTCCTGCAGTACCTGCCCACGCTCCAATCAGCGACCTGGACCTTGGTGACATCCAATCTAGTCGCCCTCTTCACAGCCGTCGCTCTCCAGCATGCGCTGTACCTTGAAGTGAGGTGCTCCTTTGAAGGGTTCTAATGAGCAGCAGGTAACTCGCTCTCCTTGACTCATCTTCTCTATTCAGTCTGCCTCCACCACCCTTTCAGGCAGCGCATTCCAGATCCTAACCAATCGCTGCGTAAAAATGTTTTTCCTTGTGTCGCCTGTGGTTCTTTTGCCAATCATCTTAAATCTGTGCCCTCTGGTTCTCGACCCTTCCACCAATGGGAACGGTTTCTCTCTATCTACTCTAACCAGACCCCTCATGATTTTGAACACCTCGATCAAATCTCCTCTCACCCTTCTCTGCTCCAAGGAGAACAACCCCAGCTTCTCCAGTCTCTCCACGGAACTGAAGTCCCTCATCCCTGGAACCATTCTAGTCAATCTTTTCTGCGCCCTCTCTAAGGCCTTCACATCCTTCCTAAAGTTTAGTACAGGCAGCAAACTGATGGAGCGACTCCCTACTCATTAGAGCACTGCTTCTCAAACTGGGGTCCGCCGATCAGGAGAGACCTTCCAGGGGGGGTCCGCGAGCTAAACTGCCTCCATCACACGTTTCACTGATTTGAGGATATTAATAAACCCCAATGGGTGATGGAGAGCGAGCCGGGCGGAGCGGAGCAGAGCAGCCGGGCACCGCTGAACGGGGCGATGAATGGTTACCGTGGCGGCAGCGGCAGTGGCTGTGCGCCGGAGGGAGGGAGAGAGAAAGAGCATAGGCCAGCGGCGGATGCAGTGCCACCGCCAGCAGCAGGAGGCGGAGGTGGGAAAGCACAGGCCCAGCTGTGCAGGGAGGAACCGACCGTCTGTGAACAAAGATTGCGTTGTGACAACCAGCGGCAGCTGCACCCGCTGGGAGACGGCCAAATCCAACAAGCGCCGCAAATCGGACACACGTTACACTCGATTGGTCGGTCGGTCAACGGTCAAGGGCTGGCCAGGGAACAAATCTGACACATAATCTGGCAGCACTAGAACACACTGAATAAACAACGCATTTGTAATTCTAAGAAATCAATGCAGTAAAATCACGATCATTTTATACACGCATACTTGTTTCGTAAATGTCACCATAGCCATGTTGCAATACACTGAAGTGCTTTCATGCAGCACTTTCATATTATGAGTACTGTATTATATAGTATATTTTAGATGGAGGGTCCATGATTACTAATCCTTTTGAAAAGGGGTCCTTCAAGCTAGGACATTCGAGACCCGCTGCATTAGAGAACTGGCCTGGTATTTATTTGCAGGCGTGTACAATGGGCGAGTAATCCACTCCAGCAGTTTGTTGGTCAAGTGGAGGTGGTGAAAACTTCTCCCCAGCAGTTGGGGAATTGGAAATATCACACCCCCGGTACTGTATGGCATGCCCTTCTGACTTGTACTGCATAGACATATAATGCCTGTCAAACCCAAGTGAGCGAGAACAACTCAATCCTCGTGGACAAATTTGACTGTTGTGGCTTGGAAATAACGAATTCTGTAAACAGTTTTGCCCTTGATCGGATAAAATGAGCTCTTTATTCACTGGAATGTGCTTTTGTTTGTGAAGAGTGGAATTTATTGTATTATTCATGACTGCACATAGCTATTTCAAGGCTATTCGGAGACTTTATGATGGTGTACTGTCATTTTAACTGCACGGTGGAGCAGGTTTATGGAATTTTGCTCATGGCAAATATCCCAGAAATGTTACTAGCTTATCAAAACAAGTATTGGAAAGTTTGAGCTGCCCTCACTGTGATTAAAATATGTTTCGTTTAATGACTGGAGCAATACTTGACCTGCGGGCAAAAATTACATCTATCGGAAAAAGACAAACGACTAAACAAACTGAAGTTGTGTCATCTTCAGTTGGTAACCTATGCAGGGAGACAGAGGGAAGGAGAATGGGGGCTGAAGCAAAAGATAGAAAGAAGAAAAGTAAAAGTGGAGGACAGAGAAACCCAAGGCAAAAATCAAAATGGGCCACATTACAGCAAAATTCTAAAGAGGCAAAGTGTGTTAAAAAGACAAGCATGAAGGCTCTGTGCCTCAATGCGAGGAGTATTCATAATAAGGTGGACGAATTAACTGCACAGGCAGCAATTAACGAATGATATAATTGGCATCACAGAGACATGGTTCCAGGGTGACCAAGGCTGGGAACTCAACATCCAGGGGTATTCAACATTCGGGAAGGATAGACAGAGAGGAAAAGGAGGTGGGGTAGCATTGCTGGTTAAAGAGGAAATTAACGCAATAGTAAGGAAGGACATTAGCTTGGATGATGTGGAATCGGTATGGGTGGAGCTGCGGAATACCAAGGGGCAGAAAACGCTGGTGGGAATTGTGTACGGACCACCAAACAGTAGTAGTGAGGTTGGGGACTGCATCAAACAAGAAATTATGGACGCGTACAATAAAGGTACAGCAGTTATCATGGGCGACT
The DNA here is from genome assembly GCF_044704955.1 of Pristiophorus japonicus. Lineage (NCBI taxonomy): Eukaryota > Metazoa > Chordata > Chondrichthyes > Pristiophoridae > Pristiophorus > Pristiophorus japonicus. Next base: position 65,102,957 of record NC_091997.1, read on the forward strand.
TTAATCTATATATGGATTGGGCTAACCAAACTGGTAGCAATACGGTGGAGGAGGATTTCCTGGAGTGTATTAGGGATGGTTTTCTCGACCAATATGTCAAGGAACCAACTAGAGGGCTGGCCATCCTAGACTGGGCGATGTGTAATGAGAAAGGACTAATTAACAATCTTGTTGTGCGAGGCCCCTTGGGGAAGAGTGACCATAATATGGTAGAATTCTTTATTAAGATGGAGAGTGACACAGTTAATTCAGAGACTAAAGTCTTGAACTTGAGGAAAGGTAACTTTGAGGGTATGAGACGTGATTTGGCTAGAATAGACTGGCAAATTATACTTAAAGGGTTGACGGTAGATAGGCAATGGCAAACATTTAAAGATCACATGGATGAACTTCAACAATTGTACATCCCTGTCTGGAGTAAAAATAAAACGGGGAAGGTGGCTCAACCGTGGCTAACAAGGGAAATTAAGGATAGTGTTAACTCCAAGGAAGAGGCATATAAATTGGCCAGAAAAAGCAGCAAACCTGAGGACTGGGAGAATTTTGTAATACAGCAGAGGAGGACAAAGGGTTTAATGAGGAGGGGGAAAATAGAGTATGAGAGGAAGCTTGCTGAGAACATAAAAACTGACTGCAAAAGCTTCTATAGATATGTGAAGAGAAAAAGATTAGTGAAAACAAACGTAGGTCTCTTGCGGTCAGATTCAGGTGAATTTCTAATGGGGAACAAAGAAATGGCAGACCAGTTGAACAAATACTTTGGTTCTGTCTTCACGAAGGAAGACACAAATAACCTTCCAGAAATACTAGGGGACCGAGGGTCTAGTGAGTAGGAGGAACTGAAGGAAATCCTTATTCGGAGGGAAATTGTGTTGGGGAAATTGATGGGATTGAAGGCCGATAAATCCCCGGAGCCCGATAGTCTGCATCGCAGTGTATTTAAGGAAGTGGCCCTAGAAATAGTGGATGCATTGGTGATCAGAGTCGATAGACTGTTGGAAAATGGAGGGTAGCTAATGTAACCCCACTTTTTAAAAAAGGAGGGAGAGAAAACAGGGAATTATAGACCGGTTAGTCTGACATCAGTAATGGGGAAAATGTTGGAATCAATTATTAAAAATGAAATAACAGCGCATTTGGAAAGCAGTGACAGGATCGATCCAAGTCAGTATGGATTTATGAAAGGGAAATCATGCTTGACAGATCTTCTAGAATTTTTTGAGGATGTAACTAGTAGAGTGGACAAGGGAGAACCAGTGGATGTGGTGTAAAAGGCTTTTGACAAGGTCCCACACAAGAGATTGGTGTGCAAAATTAAAGCACATGATATTCGGGGTAATGTACTGACGTGGATAGAGAACTGGTTGGCAGACAGGAAGCAGAGAGTCGGGATAAACAGGTCCTTTTCAGAATGGCAGGCAGTGATTAGTGGGGTGCCGCAGGGTTCAGTGCTAGAACCCCAGCTCTTTACAATATACATCAATGATTTGGATGAAGGAATTGAGTGTAATATCTCCATGTTTGCAGATGACACTAAGCTGGGTGGCGGTGTGAACTGTGAGGAGGATGCTAAGAGGCTGCAGGGTGACTTGGACAGATTAGGTGAGTGGACAAATGCATGGCAGATGCAGTATAATGTGGATAAATGTGAGGTTATCCACTTTGGTGGCAAAAAAACACAGGCAGAATATTATCTGAATGGCGGCAGATTAGGAAAAGGGGAGGTGCAACGAGACCTGGGTGTCATGGTACATCAGTCATTGAAAGTTGGCATGCAGGTACAGCAGGCGGTGAAGAAGGCAAATGGTATGTTGGCCTTCATAGCTTGGCGATTTGAGTATAGGAGCAGGGAGGTGTTACTGCAGTTGTACAGGGCCTTGGTGAGGCCTCACCTGGAATATTGTGTTGAGGTTTGGTCTCCTAATCTGAGGAAGGACGTTCTTGCTATTGAGGGAGTGCAGCGAAGGTTCACCAGACTGATTCCCGGGATGGCAGGACTGACATATGAGGAGAGACTGGATCGACTGGGCCTGTATTCACTGGAGTTTAGAAGGATGAGAGGGGATCTCATAGAAACATATAAAATTCTGATGGGACTGGACAGGTTAGATGCAGGAAGAATGTTCCCGATGTTGGGGAAGTCCAGAACCAGGGGACACAGTCTAAGGATAAGAGGTAAGCCATTTCGAACCAAGATGAGGAGAAACTTCTTCACTCAGAGAGTTGTTAACCTGTGGAATTCTCTACCAGAGAGTTGTTGATGTCAGTTTATTGGATATATTCAAGAGGGAGTTAGATATGGCCCTTACGGCTAAAGGGATCAAGGGGTATGGAGAGAAAGCAGGAAAGGGGTACTGAGGGAATGATCAGCCATGATCTTATTGAATGGTGGTGCAGGCTCGAAGGGCCGAATGGCCTACTCCTGCACCTATTTTCTATGTTTCAGTTGGTGCGACCCCGATTGCAAACTGCATGTGTGTGGGGGCATTGAGTGAGACTAGGATTTAGCTCAGCTGTGACAGTCGCTGAAGATCAAACAGATTATCAACACGCACTGCTGAGGCTCACAGATGAAGGACAAGGAGCCGAAGTTCGGCCAATGGACAATCTTCTTCCGTACGGTCGTAGCAAAGCAAATCAAACGTCAATATCCAAGTCGGATATCCAGGCTAAAGCTCCCGGTGTAACAGTGGGGATATCCTGTAGGCTGCCTGTGAATTCCCTCTGAGGGCAGTGCTCGATGATGTGCTCCAGGGTCTGATTAGGAGCTCCACAGTCACACGACGGGGAGGCTTTAATCTTCCACCTATGGAGAAGGTGGCAGCATCGACCGGGACCGGTTCTGAGGCGGTCGATGGTTGTCCACTGTTTGCGAGGAAGGTTTGATCCTTCAGGTTGTACCGTGGGTTCCTCAATAAGGAATCCATTCCGTATGTCGCAGTTCATCCAAGCATTTCACCATCGGCCATCGAGGCTGAGGGGAGATCGCTGAAGGGCTTTGGCGACAGTCCGAAATGGTCTTCTAGATTTGAGACAGGTTGGTGGTAGGTTGTTAATGTCTGAGGGGAGATCGCTGAAGGGCTTCGGACAATGACAGTTCAGTCATCATCATAGGCGGTCCCTCGTATCGAGGATGACTTGCTTCCATGCTTAAAAAGGGTGAGTTCACAGGTGTTTCAATGAAGGACCTAAAAGTCCAGGTCCAGAACTACATGTTGAAGGGTGGAAGATGCCTGTAGATTTTTTTTAACATGTGGCGGCCATTGCACACCAGCCACCACACGGGCTTGACAGAGCTAGGTCTTGGTCCAGTGGCAATGATTAACCAGGAAGCCTGGAGACCAGCTCTGCTGCACGAACCTCGTGCGCACACATATCACAGTGTGGGCTGGCCCGTGCTGCCCCTGGGCCCTCGCCTCGTCTGGGCCCTGAACTCACACCTCTCCTGGGCCCTGATCACGTCGCTCCACCATCACTCACCGCTCCTTCGCCCCGACCTCGCCGCTCCTGCAGTACCTGCCCACGCTCCAATCACCGACATGGACCTTGGTGACGTCAAATAGTCACCCTCTTCACAGCCGTTGCTCTCCAGCACGCGCTGTACCTTGAAGTGATACGCTCATTTGAAGGCCCCGATCCGCTGATGGTCCCCGCAGGTCTCGAGTGACCGTCACAGCTCAGTCGGGAGTCGGCAGCCACTGCGGCAGAGGGGCAGAGTTCCAGGGGTGGAAAATCCAATCATCTTCAATTTTCCCCATTTCTTGCTACGCAATAGTGTCCGAGCAGTGAACCAAATTCCAGTTCTTCTCTGCAGCACAGAGTATGCAAGAAATAATTAGCTCAAAATAGAAGAGAGGGGAAAATCTTTCACAGAGCTCAGGTGAGGGGAGAGGTTCACAATAAGCAGTTACATCTCTGCCAAACTAAAGGCAAGCGCAGGCGACAAGGTGGAAGTGGTCAGGGACCTTATTCCGCAATGAATGAAGAATATAGCTGCTTGGTATTAAAGCACATCACTTGCTCTATTTCCAAGAGGCAACCCGGTATCTGTAATGTATTAGTGTCCAATTTGCAGCTGAAGAATAGAAGCGAATCACACATGTGAACTATGAATCATATCTGTTGTATCTCAGTCCCTCAGCTGCTGATAAGGCGTTCCTGCTTCTTGGTCAGAATTGTATTCATCCCTCACTATTTAGAAAAACAGCAATTAAACCCGAGGCAAAATAATACAGATAAAACTGCAATTATTCTATTATTTTACAATTGTCTGTTCTACACTTTAATCTTCAATAACGTGATAGTTAAATGCTCTGAATGGCTCATTTGATAAATGCACTACCCCGAGTTGTAGTGAAGCACAGAGAGCGGGAAAGTGCCTGGTTTGATCGCCGGGCTGTGCCAAATTAAGCTAAGGTTGCAGGAAGGCTGCGATAATTAGTCTCAGCTCTCTTGGGCAAGGGTGCGGAAAGCAACCAGGCTTGATGCTGCTGGTCACTACCCAACCAACGTGTGTGTGACCATTCGGCTGTTGAGCGAGAATGACTTAGGCTTGCCTGCAACGCATGCCTTCAGAAATCATCGAGAACAAAGGGGTGCAAATTGGGTTGGATAGCGCCCCTCGCGAGGGTGGGAACAGGACCGCTAAAGGGTTTGTAGCCGCAAGCACCGGCGTTCGCGCTGTGTGGAAAATTCAGTTTGCCAGTGCTGGCGGCGCTGAGGAGTATCACCAGGGAGCGTAGCACCAGTGTGCAACGCCCCTGGTATCGACACACTTTCACAATTTGGTTTGCGCTGCACCTGCAGTGCCCCCTACTGACCCCGCCAGAGAGAGCTGACGTGCAGAGCTGTCTCGGGGCGCTAAGGGAAGGAATGACTGCATTCTTTGGGATGAGTAATGTATTGGGAATGTGTTTTGTGCTTTTTGTTCACAATATTTGTTTTGCAGGGAGGCCTCTCTGGGACGCTAGTTTTCTCTCAGCTGTTTTCATTTCACCTTCAATTTGCTGAGCTCCCAGCTCTTTAGCTTGAGATGTTCAGTTGCTCACCTAGCCTAGTGTCCTACAATAAGTGTGGAAAGCTTCCCGCAGTGTTCCACTCCACTGCCAGGACGCAAAAACTGAATTTTCTGGATGTTGACGCAAACGATTTCCCACCGCTAAATTTAGCCACCGCCTGACATTAACGCCTTTCAACAAATTTCCAGCCCTTAAAGCGTTTCATGAAAATTAGAATTTTAATTTCCCCAGAGGGCAATGCAGAATAATTCTGGGTAGCTGTAAGATACCTTAGCAAAACTTGCTGTCATTATTGGAACTCCCATTGTTGGTGCTTTAATCACACCTCTGAGGGAAAGTCATCCACTCAATCAAACTCCTCTTACATCTGTGCAAGTAGAAACGTGAATATTGTAGAAACAAGCTGCTGATAACTGGCATACAAGGGTACAGGTCCGTGGGTTACCCCAACTGTCTGTTCTTTTTATGTGAGTGTCAACAATAATCGTCAGCAAACTATTTGTGCTTTGGCTATGTTGCTGCTGTAATGCAGGGACTGGGTGCTGCAGCACATTACACAACGGCCTTTTTACCTCAGGGAACCCAGCTTGAATCGAGGAGACAGAATGGGGATGAAAGCCCCTGCTAACTGCAAGTGTTCAACGAGGCAGCCTTTGGAGTGTCTCAAACCAGTGCATGGTGGATATGGGCCCACAACACAAACCTGCCCAATGGGAGTGTTTGATGGGACAGTGTAGAGGGAGCTTTACTCTGTATCTAACCCGTGCTGTACATGCCCTGGGAGTGTTTGATGGGACAGTGTAGAGGGAGCTTTACTCTGTATCTAACCCGTGCTGTACATGCCCTGGGAGTGTTTGATGGGACAGTGTAGAGGGAGCTTTACTCTGTATCTAACCCCATGCTGTACCTGCCCTGGGAGTGTTTGATGGGGCAGTGTAGGGGGAGCTTTACTCTGTATCTAACCTCGTGCTGTACCTGCCCTGGGAGTGTTTGATGGGACAGTGTAGAGGGAGCGTTACTCTGTATCTAACCCCCTGTACATGCCCTGGGAGTGTTTGATGGGGCAGTGTAGAGGGAGCTTTACTCTGTATCTAACCCTGCTGTACCTGCCCCGGGATCACAAGAACATAAGAAATAGGAGCAGAAGTTGGCCATTCGGCCCCTCGAGCCTGCTCCGCCATTTAATAAGATCATGGCTGATTTTTGACCACTTACTTCACCTTCTTGCACTAAACCCAGAATCCCTTGATTCCCTTAATGTCCAAAAATCTATCGCTCTGTTTTGAATATACTCAATGACTAAGCTTCCACGGCCCTCTGGGGCAGAGAATTCCAAAGATTTACCACCCTCCGAGTGAAAAAATTCCTCCTCATCTCGGTCCTAAATGGCCGACCCCTTATCCTGAGACTGTGCCCCCTGGTTCTAGACTCCCCACAGCCAGGGGAAACGGGTTCCCAGGAGTGTTCGATTCTTCACTGAGTGCCTGAAGTTGGAATGTGGTCTGTTCAGCAGTCCAGGGTACTGATAATCATCATCTTGGAGATAGAAAAAGCAACACAGGATCTGCAACACAATACGCTGGAAATATGGTCACATTCATTTCAATTTCCATTTGGTTTGGTCGGGCTGTGCACTCTTGTATGTAAGATCATGCTCCACATGGATTGGCTTGTTAAAGTGGACAATAAGAAACATTTGACACCTGTAAAAATGTTTTTGTTTGGCCTCTCCTATCCACCGATTATCCTCAGAAATGCTCATTGATTTTTCCATGTAGTCTTTCGCTAACTCCTACAAGATATTGGACAGCTTATTGAATTTGCACCAAACAAACTATTTTTCTCACAGCTGTTTTCATTTCACCTTCAATGTGCTTACCTCCCATGTCTCACATTTTTTGAGCAAACTTACAGGAAGTCCAGGCTGCAGAAATCAAAAGCATTGATTGAATTCAGTCACAGCTGTTTTGGGTTGCAGCCAACTTGTGATGTGAAACATTTGATAATGGGACTCTGAAGATGGCCACCAGGGACCTGGAGTCTCTCAAAGCCGGGCCGGGCATGCTGGTGTATTTTAACCAAGCCACCAGTACAGCATTGATACATATTATGTCCCCCGCCCCTCTCTGCCAAAGGCACCAACTCTCACTGGGTGAAGCTTCCACAGATGGTCTCCTGCACATCACCCGAGCAGTCATTAATCACAGATGAGTCCCGATAGTGCCAGCCGTGGATCAGTGGGTAACACTCTCGCCTCGGAGTCAGAAGGTCGTGGCTTCAAGTCCCACTCCAGAGTCTTAAGCACATAATCCAGGCTGTCACTCCAGTGCAGTGCTGAGGGAGTGCTGCACTGTCGGAGGTGCCGACTTTCAGATGAGACATTAAACCGAGGACCCGTCTGCTCTCTCAGGTGGGTATAAAAGATCCTATGGCACTATTTCGAAGAAGAGCAGGGGAGTTCTCCACTGGGCCAATGTTATTCCCTCAACCAATATCACTAAAACAGATTATTTGCTCATTATCACATTGCTATTTGTGAGAGCTTGATGTGCACAAATTGGCTGCTGCATTTCCTATATTACAACAGTGACTATACTTCAAGTGTACTTCATTGGCTGTGAAGCACTTTGAGACGTCCTGAGGTGGTGAAAGGCATTATATAAATGGAACTCTTCCTTTCTTTATCGTGAGTTACGGCAAACCATTTAAAAATGAGGGCATCAAAGTTGAACTCAATCCGATCCTCACACAGCAGGATCGTCATCAGAGTTAGCAACCCGGGCTGATTTTCTCCTCTCTGAGACCAATTGAAGAGCCTGTATTGCCCCTACATGTAGTATGTGTATGACATTTCGTTGGACAGATTCAGAAGGCTCCAGGTTCAATCCCCGGTCTGTGCTGATGTTGACTGGGGCAGCAGTTGGGATACTACAATGCACCTCAGTATGTCTGAGCCAAAGAGGGAACCAGAAAGAAAGACCAATCAGTACCAGAAAGAAAGACCAGTCTTCCTTTTCCAAGTCATCATCCAGGAACTCCCCCTGGAAGGGAAGTATGTGTGGGTGTCGGGTGAGAACAGAATGGCCTTCGACGTGAGGTCCACCAGAGTTAAACAACACATCAATCCTCATTGCCCAGGGTCACGCACAATGAATGGACACCTTCAAGGCTACTGTTTCCTGTACGTTCAGGCGAAACGGGGATCGACACAATCCAAAGATTTTTTCCATCATCCTCAGAAGACAATGGCCAAGAAATGTGGTTGTGTAGTGCCTGTTTGCCGTACGTTCAATGGCCAACTAAAGTCCCAATATGGCCGGCAGGAAGCGGGTGCACATTACCAGCCGGATTATGCCACCTGCCATATTGGTGAAGGAGCACACATTATTTGCCAACAGCAGAATCATTTACTTAAAATAGGGTCCTACGCTCTTGCAGACAAGCTCTTCCTTCTCCGGAGCCCACCGGCTGTCTTGAGCTGTGTGCCATCTTCTTCCGCAAGAAAGAAGGGAGCGTGTTTGTTAGAGTCTTGAGGTGTCCAGAGAAAGTACTTGTCGTGATGAAGCAGCAAATAGTTGAGCGTGTGAGATGTGAGTTGTGAGCTGTGGGTAAGTGTGGGTTGTAATTGTGTGTGAGGGGAGAAGGAAGTGTAGTTAAGTGCCGTGCGGTGATTGTAGGAGAGTGAAGGGAAATGGGGAAGAGGAGTATTGAGAGGCTGGTGATTAGCGAGTAGGGTGGTGCATGAGTGAGCTGAGTGTGAGAGAGCAGTATTCTTACCTTGACAACCCTAGGGAGGTCATTGAACTTATTCCTGCATTACAGCCACGTCCCGGGTGCTAAACACCGGGAAATGATATGCTCTGCAACCTCCTCCCACTGTTGGCGGAGTTGATGCCTGGAGGCTGGGGGGGCCAGGATGCCTTTCCTCCTGTCCATCGCCTGTGCTAGAGTCTCCAAGGCCACTTCACAGATCCTTGGTACTCTCAGCGCTTGTTTCAGCCATTTCTCTCCTTGCAAGTTTGTCCCTGGTGTCTGCAGCCAGAAGGGGCCTCCCCTTTTGGAGACACTGGCTGCCTTTTAGTGGCATGAGAGGCGGCAGATATCCAGCCCTGCCAACAGGTGGCAGCCAATGACTACACGTTGCAAATGCTCGGAGACCACCAGAAGACGATTGCACGTATCGGCGGTGTAAACCGTGCCAATGAACCCCACCTGCTCCCAATGGCGTCTCACTATTATGGTTGATTGCTCATATCTGTTGAAAGAGGTTGCCGTTAGCTCCTGCAGTAATAATTAGCAACGGAAATTGTTTAAAGACAAGCAACATCTGATTTGCTTAAATTTACCAAATCAACAGATGCTTAAAAGGCTTCCAGCAATTAGTGCTGATTGGGAACGGATTGCTGATACGGTATTTAATGCAGCTGTGCTTCCATTGAGATTTGTTTCTCAGTGTGATGCCTAATGTTGCCCTTTCAATGAAATCCCTTTTCCTCTGATCTTACATTCAGTTGCAACCCATTTAAACTCAGAGATCAGGCTGTGTGAAGGGTGGCCACGATTGCAGTTAACCTTAAGCAAAGATGCCAAAATGGTGTCACAGAAATCAGTCACTGGAACATTCAGGAACAGGAGAGAGTCCTGGGGTCCTGCAATGCCTTCCCTTTCTGATTGCTCAAACCCACCTATCTGCCTTCTCACCCCATCCTTCAACACTCACTCCCTCCACCACCGGCGTCTACAAGATGCACTGCAGCAACTCGCCAAGGCTTCTTCGGCAGCACCTCCCAAACCGTGACCTCTACCGCCTAGAAGGGCAAGGGCAGCAGGCGCATGGGAACACCACCACCTCCACGTTCCCCTCCCAGTCACACACCATCCCAACTTGGAAATATATCGGCCGTTCCTCCATCGTCGCTGGGTCACAATCCTGGAACTCCCTCCCTAACAGCACTGTGGGAGCACCTTCACCACACGGACTGCAGCGGTTCAAGAAGGCGGCTCACCACCGCCTTCTCAAGGGGCAGTTAGGGATGGGCAATAAAAGACAGCCTTGCCAGCGACACACACATCCCGAATGAATCGAAAAAATAAATCTCTTCCATCGGGATTCTCTGGATAACTCTGTCGGCCGGCGCAGACACGATGGGCCGAAATGGCCTCGCTCCGTGCTGTAAATTTCTATGATTCCCTAATAGTCTCATGGATCCATTTATATTGACCAGATCAATATCCTTCTTTTCAAAGAAGCTCAGTGTAAGCCCGAGGAATAGCATCTCATCTTTTGATGAGGCACTTTACATCCTCCCGGACTCAAGACTGAGTTAACAATTTCACATCATAACCACTGCTCCCATTTTTTTGGACAGCAGGTGATGATTCTGCTGTTGCCGTTTACTCCGCCTCTTGACCCATCTATTGTTTCTTTAATTGTTCCATTACCATCTCGTTTCTCCTTGCACCATCATCTCTTTACTTGTTTAAAACCTGCTGCTTCTATAACATTTTCCAGTTCTGCCGAAGGGTCACACATCCCTGAAACGTTAACTCTCCCTCTCCCCACAGATGCTGCCTGACCTGCTGAGTGTTTCCAGCATTTTCTGTTTATATTCCTTCCATAGTAACTGATTCTAGAATCATAAATATGCTTCCTCTTGAATCCCCTGGGAATTAAGCAGAAAACAATTTGTCTGAATTAATATTTCCAGAATCTTGAAGTCTCCCCATATCCAACGAAAACAGGCATTCTATCAAAACCTTTCCTCATAACTAAAATTGACAAAAGCTGAAAAAATCTTCTTTGATCCCCGCTGTCACTACTCCAGGGATGTTTTACAGGATTTATTTACAAGTAGAATAGACAGATGCAACAAGACCCTGCAAGATAGAGGGGACGAATATGTCCTTTTTTATAGCTCCATTTGCGCCTCTGGTGGGGGGGCGGGTTATTGCCCGAGGGGAGGGGTCGATAGCACCACTGGGGAAATTGCCCTGGAGATTTTGGGGGGGGTGGGGGTGTACGGTTATCGCCACATTCACTGATTTGTGCCCTGGCTAGCGCAAGCCCGGCGATTACGTCATTACTGTGCACGCCGATCCCTCACTGTCCCATGCTGTCCCCTTTGCCGTCCCGTGGGGGAAATTGCCCCGTGGGCGTCGAGGGTGACACTGGCCAATGTCACCAGGGCATCCCTTAAAGGGGAGGTCCATCTGCGCCATGGGCCGTCACATTTTTCTGTCGCCCGACTCTTCTGTCGGCCCGACAATGGTGGACCTCTCCTCGACCGGGCCGCCATCCTGCCCCTCCGACAGTGCGGCACTCCCTCAGTACTGCCCCTCCAACAGTGCGGCACTCCCTCAGTACTGCCCCTCCGACAGTGCGGCACTCCCTCAGTACTGCCCCTCCGACAGTGCGGCACTCCCTCAGTACTGCCCCTCCGACAGTGCGGCAGTCCCTCAGTACTGCCCCTCCGACAGTGCGGCTCTCCCTCAGTACTGCCCCTCCGACAGTGCGGCTCTCCCTCAGTACTGCCCCTCCGACAGTGCGGCACTCCCTCAGCACTGCCCCTCCGACAGTGCGGCACTCCCTCAGCACTGCCCCTCCGACAGTGCGGCATTCCTTCAGCACTGCCCCTCCGACAGTGCGGCACTCCCTCAGCACTGCCCCTCCGACAGTGCGGCATTCCCTCAGTACTGCCCCTCCGACAGTGCGGCATTCCTTCAGCACTGCCCCTCCAACAGTGCAGCACTCCCTCAGTACTGCTCCTCCGACAGTGCGGCACTCCCTCAGCACTGCCCCTCCGACAGTGCGGCACTCCCTCAGCACTGCCTCTCCGACAGTGCGGCGCTCCCTCAGCACTGCCCCTCCGACAGTGCGGCACTCCCTCAGCACTGCCCCTCCGACAGTGCAGCACTCCCTCAGCACTGCTCCTCCGACAGTGCGGCACTCCCTCAGCACTGCCCCTCCGACAGTGCGCCGCTCCCTCAGCACTGCCCCTCCGACAGTGCGGCATTCCTTCAGCACTGCCCCTCCGACAGTGCGGCACTCCCTCAGTACTGCCCCTCCGACAGTGCGGCATTCCCTCAGCACTGCCCCTCCGACAGTGCGGCGCTCCCTCAGTACTGCCCCTCCGACAGTGCAGCACTCCCTCATTAGGCTGTTGGCCTGGTTGAGGGCGTCACTGTGGCGGTCACCTAAGGGACTGTAGGGCACGTAGCAGCCCTGCCCTTTAATTGAAGGGGAAGCGCATTCTGTCACGTCTTCACTACGCAGAGCGTCCACGTAGCGCTGATGTTGCTCGCTGGGCGCTGGGCTCCGGAGCGTGTGCTGGACTCAGTGCTGCCCTACCGCCGGGGGAACGCCCATCCATGGACGCAGAGCATCTCCTATAGCGCTCCGTTTCCGTTGATTGGCGGAAGGGCCGAATTTCCGTTTCCATTTATCATCCGGCCCTGAAGTTCAGCCTCCAAATGGGGCGCGGGGCAATTTTGCTGCCAGAGTGTAATTTTCCCAGAATGTGCTGGTGCTATGGAACACTGCCCGCTGGTAGAACACCCACCGTTTTCTGATGCGTGCTGTTGGCAGACACACAGTACTTACTCACAGTTTGTCAGCCGTGGCTCAGTGGGTAGCCCCCTCGTCTCGGAGTCAGAAGGTCGTGGGTTCAAGTCCTGTTCCAGAAACTTGAGCACAAAAATCTAGGCCAACACTCCCTGAGCGAGCGCCACACTGTCGGAGGGGCAGTACTGAGGGAGCACCGCACTGTCGGAGGGTCAGTGCTGAGGGAGCGCCGCACTGTCGGAGGGGCAGTACTGAGGGAGCGCCGCACTGTCGGAGGGGCAGTACTGAGGGAGCGCCGCACTGTCGGAGGGGCAGTACTGAGGGAGCGCCGCACTGTCGGAGGGGTAGTACTGAGGGAGCGCCGCACTGTCGGAGGGGCAGTACTGAGCGAGCGCCGCACTGTTGGAGGGGCAGTGCTGAGCGAGCGCCACACTGTCGGAGGGTCAGTGCTGAGGGAGCGCCACACTGTCGGAGGGTCAGTGCTGAGGGAGCGCCGCACTGTCGGAGGGGCAGTGCTGAGGGAGCACCGCACTGTCGGAGGGGCAGTGCTGAGGGAGCGCCGCACTGTCGGAGGGGCAGTGCTGAGGGAGCGCCGCACTGTCGGAGGGGCAGTGCTGAGGGAGCGCCGCACTGTCGGAGGGGCAGTACTGAGCGAGCGCCGCACTGTCGGAGGAGCCATCCTTTGGATGAGACGTTAAACCGAGGCCCCTTCTGCCCTCTCTGGTGGATGTAAAAGATCCCATGGCACTATTTCGAAGAAAAGCAGGGGAGTTCTCCCCAGTGTCCTGGTTAATATTTGTCCCTCAACCAACATCACTAAAAGTGATTATCTGGTCATCATCACGTTGCTGTGTGTGGGAGCTTGTTGTGCGCAAATCTGCTGCCGGGTTTTCTACATTGCAACAGGGAAGTACATCATTGGCTGCAAAGTGCTTTGGGGCATCCCGAGATCGTGAAAGGCGCTATATAAATGCAAGTCATTCATTCTTTACTTGGGAAATTACCCGAAGTACCGCCCCAGCCTTGCCAGCTAAATTGGGCTCACCGCCCCCGAGGTGAAGTGGAGCGCTAACCGCGGGAATTTTCCAGCGAGAGCACAGGGCCCTCCTCTTCTGTTAAAGGGGAGGGCACACTGCAGAGTCTGCATCGGGGAGAAGGGGCCACCACTACACCACTGCGGAGCGAGGTACCATGTCTGCAACATCGTGGCACAAACCCGCGATTTCAAGAAGGCAAGGCCGCAACCGGTAAGTCGGTCATTTATTTTTAAAAAGTCAGCTCCGCAACTCCGGTTTAATTTTCGTCCCGCGAGCGGACTGAAGCCCGGTCGGTTCGCGACCCGCGAGGCTGGTGCTGACAGCGCCCTGACAAGGCGCTACTGAACTTTCACTCCAGGGCGACGATGGGTCGCTGCGCAGCGGCACGGGATGCTACCGGTCCCGCGTGAGTCGGTAGCGGCCCCATGTCCCGGGCAATGAGTCATATGCGCCCCGTTAGTGCCCCCACAAATGACACAAATTTCTTCCCCTACATCACTTCGAAAACAATAAAGACAGAATCATCCCACTTCTTACGCTGCTCGATCGTCAACAAGAGGTTTTTGGTTACACAGTATGATACAATGTTGGATTTGCGTGGCGGGATCCTGAGTCAATGCACAGAGTTCAGATCCCCCAGCAACTGAAGCTGTAAGCAACATTCAATGTTATTTATATCATGGGAATTCTTCCATAGCAGAGCCGGACCTTTGAAGTCAGCTCTTGTATCTTATGAGGTATGGTGTTAATGTCTTGGTGTTGCTGCCTTTCTTTGAACTTTTCATTTTCATGGTCACAATCAGACAAATTGGATTGCTCTATACCCAGTCTGTTCACGTTTTTTGTCTTAACTTCTGAACACTGGCAGGAACATAAAGAATGACACTAATTAGACCGTGAAATTTGGTAGCGCCCCGTTTGGGGGCAGTAACAGCCGCAGGGTGGGGTTTCCTGTGCCAGGCACGGACGTCCTGCCCCGCGAGCGATATATGGGTTACCGCCCCCGAGGGCAAGTCAAGTGCAAAATATCACGCTCCACTTCCTGTTGGGGGCGGGAGCGGGGCGCAGAGCTATGCGGTGTGACGCGTAACGCCGGCTTGTAGACAGGGCCCTTCCCTTCATTAAAGGGAAACCAAGCCATTGCTAGACCACCGGGGAGCGGCACACAAGCGGAGTGCCGGGCTGTGAGATCGCGGCACGGACCCCACAATCAACTGACAAGGCGGCTGCGATCGGTAAGTGGGACATTTTTTTTTTTAAGATTGCACACCTCCCCTTTAATCACCGCCCCGCAAGCAGCCTACACCCCAGTACGCACCCCGTGAAGCTAACGCGGGCATCGCTCGCGATGGCCTCACGGGGTGCAAACGGGTCGCACGGTGATGACATCGGCATCGCCATCACTAGCGGAGCGGGAGCACCAACAGTTACTGTCCCAAAACTCCCGCCAAATTTTGCGGGAGTTGGTAGCGGCGCCATGCCCGGGCAAAAATTGGTTTGTGTCCTGTTAGCACCCCCTCCCCCCTCCCCCGGAGGCGCTAACACCCCAAATTTCTTCCCTCTGAGCTTCCAATAATGATTGTGGCTGAAGCTTTTTTTTTTTTAAAAAGTAGATTTATCTAAAATTATATAACATATGGAAATCTCCCTGTGTTGCCACAATGCCATCTGACCACTGGCCAATACACCAAGACTGCCAACTCATTTGTACTCTGGCCCTCTGCTATTGCACCCAGAACCTGGGTTTGCCGTTTTTATCAAACCCTGGGCTGTAATTTCAGAGTTCAGATGAAATCGTTCCATAAAATGAGTAGGCTAGTGTCATTGACACTACGGAGCCCGGGTAATAATTTCTACACCTCCGTTCAGTCCGCGAGCATGACCTCGAGCTTCCGGTCACCTGTCACTTTAATTCCCCGCTCCACTCTCACTCTGACCTCTCCGTCCACAGACTCCGACGCTGTTCCAATAAAGCTCAGCGTAAGCCCGAGGAACAGCACCTCATCTTTCTATTAGGACTTTACAACCTTCTGGACTCAACATCGAGTTCAACAATTTCAGACTATAACCTCTACCCATATTTTTGACAGCAGTTGATGATTCTGCCATTCCCATTTACACCCTCTCTAGACTCATCTTTTGTTTCTTAACTTGTCCCGTTACCATCTCCTTTTGCCTCGCACCATCAACTTTCTCGTCATCTAATCTCTCCTGCCTTCCACCCTATCACAGACCTTCCCTTTTGTTCTATCCTCCCCTCCCCCCTTTCCCTGCCCCTGCACTTGCTTAAAAACCTGTTACATCTCTAACCTTTTCCAGTTCTGACAAAAGGTCAGTGACCTGAAACGTTAACTCTCTTCCTCTCTCCACAGATGCTGCCTGACCTGCTGAGTATTTTCAGCATTTTCTGTTGCGGATGAATAATTTCCACCATATTGCAGCCAGCAGTGCTGAAGGTATCCAATCAGTGTGAAGCTGACACTAACATCGGGCGATGGGAATATACATGACATTCATGTACAAGCACATTGTCAATCAAGTTCGGAGACACCCCTCAAGGGCTTATCATCATAAACTGAAACCGCTTATTTTAACCCCATATAAATCATTGTTGAACAGACACTTGGTATACGGTGCCAATCCGATGCACCCTGCCTTCAAAACGGCACTGATGAATTGGGAAGGGCTCAGAGAAAAGAATGAAGGTGATTTCTCTGCTCCCACATCCCCAGTTGCCTTTTACATCAACAATGTACATTGGAACTGGCCCCTTTAACCCAGCAAAATCTCCCAAGGTATTCCACAAGAAAGAAAATGACTTGCATTTCTATAGCGCCTTTCACAACCACCAGACATCTCAAAGCACTTTACAGCCAATGAAGTACTTTCGGAGTGCAGTCACTGTTGCAATGTGGGAACCGCGGCAGCCAATTTGCGCACAGCAAGCTCCCACAAACAGCAATGTGATAATGACCCGATAATCTGGTTTTGTTACATTGATTGAGGGACAAATATTGGCCAGGACACAGAGGATAACTCCCCTGCTCTTCTTAAAAATAGTGCCTTGGGATCTTTCAGAGCCACCCGAGAGAGCAGACGGGTTTAACATCTCATCCGAAAGATGGCACCTCCGACAATGCAGTACTCCCTCAGTACTGCCCCTCCGACAGTGCGGCGCTCCCTCAGTACTGCCCCTCCGACAGTGCAGCACTCCCTCAGCACTGCACTGAAGTGTCAGCCTAGATTATGCGCTCAAGTTTCTGGAGTGGGGACTTGAACCCACAACCTTCTGACTGAGAGGAGAGAGTGCTGCCCACTGAGCCACAGCTCACACCACAAAGGGGAATCCAATCTTGGGAGGGTTTGGGAGATGATCGAAAGGAAGGTCAAAAAGACTGAGGTTGGGGAGGGAGGTGGCATGGTGAGAGGAGTTTAGGGAGTGAGTATGGGCCACGATGCCTGAAGCCTCAGACACTGACAGTGGAGTGAAGTGCTCCTATCTAACTTTACATATCTACTGGTACACTGCCAAATGCTAAACACAGCCAAAACTGTGCAGACACATTGGTTCTATTTTGATAAATAACACTGTAAAGTGTTTCATATGTAGCAATTTAAAAGAATCAAAAATCAGTCATGTAAAAAGATCAATAGCAACACAAAAATAGGGCTGTAGAAACCACGCAGTCTGATTCCCATTGTATTGATGGCATGGGACAAGTGCCGAATGAAAGACAGACAGACTTGCGTTTCTATAGCGCCTTTCACAACCTCAGGACATCCTACACACTTTACATCCAATGAAGTACTTTTTGAAGTGTAGTTACTGTTGTAATGTCGGAAACACAGCGGCCAAGGGGAGGTCATCGGCCCTGGGGGGGGGGGGGGGGGTAGAGGGCCCGGGGTGAGGGGGGTGGAGGAGGGGGAAGGAGATCGCTAGAGGTCGGTGGGGGGGTGGGTGGAAGGTTGGCGGCCCAACAAGTGTCTGCGACAAGCGGCCAGGAATAGTGCCGCACAAGGGAGACCTGGATAAGAGGGGTTCAACCTGTACTTCTGCATATCGGTACATTAGTGTATATAGGTACTTCTATAGGTACATGAGTGTATATAGGTACATTAGTGTGTATAGGTACACTAGTGTATATAAGTACTTCTGTATATAGGTACATTAGTGTATATAAATACATTAATGTGTATATAGGTACTTCTGTACCTATATACACGAGACTCCCAAAGTAAGTGCTCTACTTGTAACTCCTTCTCGGCAATGAGTGAAAGAAGGACAGAGGAAACGTTACAGGGACACCCTCAAAGCCTCCCTGATAAAGTGCAACATCCCCACCGACACTGGGAGTCCCTGGCCAAAGACTGCCCTCAGTGGAGGAAGAGCATCCGGGAGGGCGCTGAGCACCTCGAGTCTCATCGCTGAGAGCATGCAGAAACCAAGCGCAGGCAGTGGAAAGAGCGTGCGACAAACCAGTCCCACCCACCCCTTCCCTCAACGACTATCTGTCCCACCTGTGGACAGAGTCTGTGGCTCTCGTATTGGACTGTTCAGCCACCAAAGAACTCACTTCAAGAGTGGAAGCAAGTCTTCCTCGATTCCGAGGGACTGTCTATGATGATGACATTAGTATATATAGGTACTTCTGTATATAGTTACATTGGTGTATATAGGTACATTAGTGTATATAGGTATAAACAAATGAATCTATTTTCCTCGGTCTTGTTTTTCCTCTCTTATTGTCGATTCTATTCAGCCTATTTGGGATGCCTTATATATTTTTTCCTACATTTATTTGGGGGCCTATGTTCTTTGGTGGGCCTGGGGCTGTAGCCCGATCTGCCCATGGTTAATCTGCCCCTGCTTACCGTGTTGAAATCAAAACTCTTAGCACAATCTCCTACTGCTTAACTCATTATTTTCCCTGTCCTCAATACAGTCTCCTTTTATCCTGAGAGCGCTACGATGCAGAAATGGGCATGTGATAAGTCTTCGTTCCAGCACAATGAAGATTTGGGGAGGAACCAGAATGCACAGGAATGGTGTGTTTGGAGTCTGCGAGGAGGGAGAGAAGGAAGTTTAATTTGAGCAAACCGTATCACCCACAGAATACTGCGCTGAGGTGTGAACCTGCAAGATATGAGGCTATGAATCATGTTTCAATTATGTATTGATTGTGACAATGCAAAAGATTACAGCATCGAGGGGAAAGACATCAACAAAGGCGATGATGATCATTTGCAACAGATACTCCAATAATTCATGCAGTGAAGCCAAGCATTCTATAGCCATCAGCTGTGGAATTGTTAACTTGTGACTTGTGAATAGGTCAGTGCGTTTACATCATGTGGTATTATATTTGATGGCAGACTGAGAAGAACAGAGATTTAAATGCTCATGTTAACCTGAGATCAATTCCATTAATTACACTGGTTGTGGTTTGCCACGGTATAGCCATATTGGGGCCTTGGTCTTTGAGGGTTCAGTGCTACCCTCTGGTGGCAGCTGCAGCTTAGGGGGAAAAAGCAGTAAAGAGTGAGCTGTTCTTTTACTGAGTCCCATTCCTGCCTGAGGAGTTTTACACAGGATCAGTGGGTTACTCGATCAGTCACACTGCTGTGTGTACTGTGGGAGGTGGTAGAACCAACTCTCAAATCCGTGGCTCTCAAGAATAGAGAATGACTCCTCCTCCTACATCAACAACTTGTATTTAAATAGCGCCATTCTGCCTCCTCCCACGGAGAATAGCGATTAGTTGGTTGTCAGACATAGGAACTCAGCCCCTCGAGCCTATTCCTCCATTCTATCTGATTGTGGCTAATCGATACCTTAAGCTCGTTATATTTCAATTGGACCGACAACTGTGCTTTAGGGGGAGAGAATTCCAGATTTCAACTACCGAGGGAGTGCCTCATTGTCGAAGGGGCCGTCTTTCAAACGAGACGTTAAACCGAGGTCCCGTCTGCCCTCTGAGGTGGGTTTAAAAGATCTTATTGGCACTATTGCGAAGAAGAGCAGGGGAGATGTCCCTGGTGTCCTAGGTCCAATATTTATGCTTCAATCAACATTAAAAAACAGATTATCAGGTCATTATCACATTGCTGTTTGTGGGAGCTTGCTGTGCGCACATTGGCTGCTGCGTTTCCCACATTACAACAGTGACTCCACTCCAAAAAGTGCTTCATTGGCTGTAAAACGCTGAGGTCCTGTGGTCGGGAAAGTCGCTGTATTTCTGTGTGTGTGAAAAGGCACTTCATGATTTTACTCCTGAATGACCTGACTGTAATTTTGCTGAAACCTGCTTGTTCTGGATTCCCTGGGCAAACTGGGGCTCGATCCCTCGCTGGGCAGTCTGCAGGTACCAGGAGCACGGCGTGGCAAGGTGCAAGAGAGCCCCTGCCACCATCCTATAGCACACGCCAGAACCACACCCAATGGATAACGTGCAGAGGTTCAGCTGCAGCCGGTTACTTTGCTCCAGTGCATTCGGGGCAGGCACTGAGCCCTGGATTTATGACAGCCTCTTCTCATGCCAGCCCTCCAGGCACTGTCATTCCGAATCCACAACTGGGTCTGAAAGAGGATGCATCTAATTGATTAGGATTACCAGCTCCCCTAGCGGGGAATCTAACCGCACTCTGTATTAGAGCGTGTCAACACCGTGCTAGAAAGTCCTGTCAGACTGATTCTTGCATTGGGACTATATTTTGATTGGCAGCTTGGCCATCTGAGAGTTCATTTTTCATTTTCCTTTGTCCCAATTCAGCTTGCGAGCCATGGCTGGACGCTCAGCTGAGCTGGAGTGATAGCGCTGGCTTTTGGCCTGGCTAATTTTATTTCTCAATACACCGGAGCTGTGGATTGTGGTGTGCCAGAGTGTTAATTGTCCGTCAGTTGCAAAGTGCAAGGCCTCTCGCACTGTCGTCACTCAGCATATTAGCAGTACAGGAGGATTTGGGTACACCAGGGGCAATCTACACTAACAATGCATTTAAGGTCAAGCCTCGGTTTACTCTTTGCGGTTTCAGCAATGGCCTTTTGTGCAGGAGCTTGAATCATCACAGAGGCTTCAACGCGCATAAATAGCATAAGGTAGATAAATGCTGAACACCAGTTCAAACGAAACCATTACAGTGAGACAAAGGCACGCAGATTGAAACCAGATCAATATGTGGAGTAGAGGCTTCAGGGAGACGAGTAGAACAAAAGTCCTGCAATGGTCTAACAAAGCGCTGAATGATGAGACTGAGTGGCGGCGTGTAAGTTCTTTCTGGATGGATGAGCTCGGATGAGATTGGGCTTCTTCATCCACATCCAAACCTGATCTTGTATCATCGTGGAGCAAGCCCACCATCTAGTGGAACAGAAATGAAAGTGCAGCATTGGGTGTTCAGGAATAATTCTGTGAACAAAATCCAGGCTCTGGTTTGCATGCAGCCAATGAAAAGACAGACTGGTATTTTTTTTTAAATACCACCTGTCACTGTTGTAATGTGGGAAACGTGGCAGTCATTTGTGCACAGCAAGCTCCCACAAACAGCAATGTGATAATGACCAGATAATTTGTTTTTTTAGTGATGTTGGTTGAGGGATAAATATTAGCCAAGATACCAGGCGTAACTCCCCTGCTCTTCTTCAAAATTGGGCCATGGGATCTTTTACGTCCACCAATGGAGTGACATTGGACTCGCTCAAAGCTATTGGGAGGTCACCACTAAAACACAAATGGCTCAATAAACTAAAAATGCAGGCAAGGGGCAATTTAGACAAGCCTTG
Organism: Pristiophorus japonicus; assembly: GCF_044704955.1. NCBI lineage: Eukaryota > Metazoa > Chordata > Chondrichthyes > Pristiophoridae > Pristiophorus > Pristiophorus japonicus. The sequence continues at coordinate 65,124,353 of NC_091997.1, forward strand.
AAATTAAATGAAGCGGTGTTCATTTTACAGGCATTACATCGGCATCACAGTGTCCAAAATGGCAGGCACGTATAGGCCAGACCGGGTGAAGAAGGGTTGGGTCTTTAATTGACACTCCAACAGAATGAGAGGGGACCTCATAGAAATGTTTAAAATTCTGACGGGTTTAGACAGGTTAGATGCAGGAAGAATGTTCCCAATGTTGGGGAAGTCCAGAACCAGGGGTCACAGTCTAAGGATAAGGGGTAAGCCATTTAGGACCGAGATGAGGAGAAACTTCTTCACCCAGAGAGAAAGTTGTTGAGGCCAATTCACTAAATATACTCAAGAGGGAATTAGATGAAGTCCTTACTACTAGGGGGATCAAGGGGTATGGCGAGAAAGCAGGAAGGGGGTACTGAAGTTGCATGTTCAGCCATGAACTCATTGAATGGTGGTGCAGGCTAGAAGGGCCGAATGGGCTACTCCTGCACCTATTTTCTATGTTTTCATGGTCACTTTTACTGATACCAGCTTTATTAAACTGAATTCAAATTCTCAATCAGCGATGGTCGGATTTGAACTGGAGTATTAGTCCAGGCCTCTGGATCGCTAGCCCAGTAACACAAACTACACTATCGTACCTTTATGAGAGCGCAGTTCAGAAGCTTGTCATCACCCCGTACTCCTGTGGACTTCGGTCAAATACTTACGGCTGGATTTTTGGCTTTGCTAATGTCAGGGTGGTAATGGCGGCGGGGCGGTAAAGTTAGTGCCCGAGAACAGTTTGCGCCTCAGTCTGCAAAATTGGGCAGCTGGGCCCTGAGTGTGGGGCGCAGCGCTAAAGGAGGCGTTGCACATCTCTCTATGGGCGCTAGGCCGGCTGAGCATGGGAAAGTCCCGAGCTAAACAGCCGGCCTCAGAGCACTCAGAGGTTTGGGGAGAAAAAAAACTTGAAAAAACCACCAAGAACACTCCCAATACTTACCCACACCACCACAACATAAATCCAAAAATAAATAAAAGAACAATCACACTTACTGGAGATGGACATTACTTACCGCACTGCAGTCGGTATAGGTCGGACCGCCCGTTTTTATCAAGCGGTCCCAGCAAGGCGCGCTGCAGGGTGTACAGGTCGGGCAGGAGTCCAAAATCGACCGGTGTCGCAACCAGGGGCATTGCATACCGGCTCAACTCTTGCGGGCGTTGCTGCTCCGAAAACCCCTGCAGGGTGCTGGAAGCTGACTGCCTGCCCAGATGGGCTCACTGTCACCGGGGCAAAAACAGAGGCAAACATCACCGGAAACTCTGGCCCCTTGGAATTTGGAGATAGCTAGCATGGAACATCAAATTGCACTGGGGGCCTGTAGATCTGACACTCATACCTGTGTACATAAAGGTGTTGAATTTGCACAGAGGCCCTCTCGCTCATTGATCGCAGGATGGCCCACGATAAAGGCACATGGGCAGGTGCAGGACTTTCAGGAGATGACAGCAGTGAAAACCCTGTAAAAACAGCGTAATGTCTGTATCACTGGCAAAGGACTGTCAGCTGAAATACTTTGGTTATGGTCTACCCCCAACTTCACAATCCATACCTGCCCACAGTGCAATACATCTTCCTTGGAAATTTTCCCCAAGGGAGAGAATTAACTATAGCCAGGGAAGCCATTAACTAGGAAAATAAATGCCTACTTGTGGAGCTTTCTCCTGGAGAGGCAATCAGAACAAAATTGACATCAATCAGATCAGCCAAAATAACAGATCTATTTGCATCCTTCAGGGGAATAGATGACTTAACAAACAGGAGTATACACCTGTCTATGTTCATAATTGGCAATTGCTGGCCATACTGAACGCATGTACCACATTATCGGAGGGCAGAATCTGTTGACGATATTTCAGGGTCGATGATCATAGAATGGTTGCAGCACAGAAGGAGCCGTCCAGCCCATCGAGCCCGTGCCAGCCCTCTGCAAGAGCACCCAACCAGTCCCAACCCCCCACCCCCTCCCCGCAGCCCCGCAACTCTCCCTCCCCTGGGCACTCATCCAATTTCCCCCCGAACGCCACAACCGAATCCCGCCTCCGCCAGCCCCCCCGGGCAATGCACTCCAGACCCGAACCACCCACCGCGCAAAAACGTTTCTCCCCCACGTCGCCCCCGCTTTCTCCGCCAACCACCCCAAATCTGCGTCCCCTGGCTCTCGACACCCACCAAATGGGAATACCCTCTCTCCATCCACTCCGTCCAGACCCATCACTATCCTGAACACCTCCATCACATCTCCTCCCAATCCTCCCCTCCCCAAGGAGAACAACCCCAGCTTCTCCAGTCCACCCACGCAACCAAAAGTCCCTCATCCCTGGAACCATTCCTGCAAATCTTATTCTGTACCCCACGACCTTCTTATCCTTCCTAAAGTGCGGTGCCCAGAATTGGACACAATACACCAGTTGAGGCGGAACCAGTGTTTTATAAAGGTTCAGCATAACTTCCTTGCTTTTGCACTCTCTGCCTCCATTTCTGAAGCCCAGGATCCCGAGTGCGTTTAGCAGAGCTTGCCTGGGTGCAGCCCGAGTGATGGCATATTCTACATGCACCAGAGCCCTGGGGTAGTTAGCATAAAATCTGACGGTCAATGGAATGAATGCAATCAGGATTGCCTATTAATGGAGAATGTGGCAGCTTTCTTGCTCGCCCGCGACTTCTGTCCAGCTGTATGGAGTGCTGATTGGTCAAGGGACCATGTGCAATTCGACAGCAGAGGCTGCTGCTTCTACAGTGAAAGGAAAGCTCTTTGGAGACCGGTAATGTAGGTCCACAGAGCCCGTGGGCAGCTTACTCCTCACCGGGGAGGGGGTGCATCATAAGGCGGTCAGGCAATTATCTGGGCAAGTTACTTTACCCCAGGGTGTTAAAGAACAGTTTGAATCCATTGATGAATGGGCCTCTTGCAATGTATCAGAGGAAGTGATTTGTCGGAACTCCTCCGTGAATTCTGCACTCTGATGCCGAGCAAACCAGGCTGAACTGACATGACCACACATTACACTGACAAGGGGAGGCTGCACTTTGTGCCCAGTGGATACCCATAGTGGAAATTATACCCTAGTGTGTCTGCAATGTGTCTGGCTGAATGTTTTGTCCAAGGTGAATATGTGTTCACGTTTTATCACAAGTGGAAGCAGAGGGAATATATTAAGTCTAGGATTATACGTGGCATCTGATAAGTGATCTAGCAAATAGGGGTACATGGTAGTATAGTGGTTATATTACTGGACCAGTAATCCAGAGGCCTGGACTAATGATCCAGAGACCCGAGTTCAAATCCCACCACGGCAGCTGGGGAATTTAAATTCAGTTAATTAAATAAATCAAACTACAAAGCTAGTCAGTAATGGTGACCATGGGCTCAAGTTTCGGACCCCCGCTAGAATGATGCACATCGGAGAGGCCCACCTAACTTGTAGAACTGATAAAGCACCAAATACTTACCTCGCGATTCTCCGATATCTGTAGGGCCGTTTCCAGCTCGGCGCGACACAGCAGGAGCTGCTAGGGGCGGAGCTACAGCCCTGCGTCAAAAACAGTAGCTGCGCGCGTGCGCCGTGGAGGCTGAGCAGTAGCTCCTGGCCCTCCGGGCGACGACTCTATCCCAGGCCGAAGGGATGTCGCCCCTATCCCGGGACGAGTGGCCTGACAGTACTTACCTCGTTGGCGGGGCTCGCCCGGCATCTCCTGGGGGCAGGCCCCGCCCAAACTCCTCGTCGCCGGCAAGTCTAGCCCGGCATCTCGCTGGGGCGGGCCCAGCCCGAAGTGCTGCCCGACTGGCATCTCCTGGGGGGGCCCCCACCCCAGCACACTGTTGGAGGGCTCCCGGTGCTGCAGCCCAAGCTTGGGAGTGACCTAACCACGGCTTCCTGATTTACCACCTCCTCTCCCACTATTGCCAGTGCTGCTGGTCTCCCCCTTCACCACGGCCTTCAGCCCTTCCACAGGTTTCTCAGTAATAAAAACACACATCAAGGAGAGAGCATAAATGTGTGTGTTACTAAATGAATAAATATTGGGCGGGTGGATTGGGGATTAGCCTCCTTGGCAAAGTAGATAGGTATGATCGGATAGCACCAGGCTGATACCCAGGAAGTGAACAGACAATCGTGTTGAGAATCGGACTGCGACTCTTCAAGGATAATGGCTTTAGTTAGATTCTGCGGTAAGAAATGTAATGTTGCTGAGAATGGCAATGCCGATTTCAGATAAATGACGGTTCTGTAAACACACGACTGGAGCTCAGATGTTAATACTAGAGGGAAAACTTCAACAGATTATCACACAGCCGCCAGAGAAATTAAATCTTTCTCGGGAAAGATCTAATCTTCGGTCAAATTAGGAGGAATTGATTGACCTCTTTTTCGTTGCCGCCTGTGATTGGCTGTATTGATCTTAGCGGAATAAGCCTTCACCGATTCTTGTTTATCACCGTGCTGTGTTTTTAATTACTGCCCTTAATTACGGACTTTACGAAACGCAGACATAACAGGCGCAGATGTGCAGTGCAGAGTGAACCCAAATCCTAACCTTCCGAGGTGCCTTGGCTAAAGCCGAATGTTTACTGCCGTGCTCTCGCCACCCGAGACACTCAATCCTTTCATCGGGCAAATTTCAAAATGCCAATTTGTGGTGAACAAATTGAATGGCAGTCAATTGAAAACAGCCCACTAACAAAGGCTGGGGTTCTGATCACAATCGTTTCCTCCCCTTCCTGGAGCTGGTGACTCCTGCTGGGTACGATTTCACTTACCCAAGTGGGCATTCTTCATCCGTGACCCTACACAGTGACGGTTGATATGGCATATGACCCGAGGAGGCTTTACTGAGCCGTGTCCTGCCCTCAAACAACATCCACACATGTGCAGGGTCACTGGATTGTAATCAGGAGTGGGCATGCTGGCCAGTTTGCACCTCGTTAGTCGGAGGACACAGAGGTTAATTGCAGCTTCCAACTGCAGTCTTGGCTGCGATCAGCTTCCTCAACACAAACTGGGTATTGAACCTGGGACCTGACAGTCCATGTGGTTCGCTGCAATTCTGGGCTTTGTGATTAGCCACAACACCTATATTGAAGTCTTGTTAAAAGGAGTCCCAGAGGAAACACGGAAAACAAGTTGTAAAGAATGCTTACAGGTTTGTAGAGCTGTTGATGAAGGGGCTGTTCCTCAAATTTTGGCTGCACTTCAGTCCCACGCTCCTGATCTTTGGGTATCCTGTGTGGAGGGAAGCGGAAAGGTTGGAGGGCCTCCTTGTGGGACTGTTCCTGGGCCTGGCCAAGGTGGCCATGAACCAGTCCAGGTAGCGGGCGGTCGAGGGGGTCGTTCAGCCCGACTATCTGTCTCTCTTCCGCGGTTTCATTCGTGTCCCTGGAGATGGAGCACGCGGTATCCACCAGTACGCTCACAGCCTTCCGCGAGAAGTGGGCACCGGAGGGACTGGAGTGCATCATCACCCCCAGGAACAGAAATTTAATTTAATTTGACCGTTTAAAGTTCCCAGTTAATTTGGAATTGTGTGGGTTCTTGTGCCCTTACTAAAAGGGGTACTTGATTTTAGCTTCTATTTAAAATAGTGCAGAGCTGTTGAGTTGGGAGTGGCTTGGCTAGTCATGTGATGTTCACAAGACTCAATAAAACCCCAGCCAGTTGGGTTCGGGGATCCACAATGGGGCAGGTGGTTGTGAGCCTGGTGGATGAACTGATAATGTGTCGTGTGATTGTTAAACCTTTGCTAATAAACCAACTAGTTCTTAATAGCAATGTGTTGCTGTGCATTCTTAAGCAAAGAACCCATGAAGCCAATACATTACACAAGTATCTGTAGGATTCTCCAGCAGGATGTGAGGCACTCTACAAATCAACTAGCACTTGAAACAATCCCAGTTTGCATTGCCTAATATGTTTCCTTTCTGCCACGTATTCTGGAGATTCTATATCATTTGTTTGAACATCTTATTTGGGGAAAATAGGTGACCCAGTTGAAGTTTTTCAGAGTATAAAGGAGATTGACAATTTGTTCACCACAGTGAAGGATTCGCAGGTTGGAGGGCATAGGTTAAAAAGCCGGCAAGCTACGAGTAAGAAAGGAAGTCAGGCAGACTTTCCTTACCCCAAAAGCTATCTCACCGCTTGTCTCCTTGGAATTATCAAGGCAAGAGCTCCATGTTGATGACCAAAGGCAAGATGTCAGAGGACTTTGAAGCGCACAGTACCAGAGATCGTGTATGGTGTGTTTCTGGAGGGAGGAAGGATCGAGGAATATAGTAAGAAGGCAGATACATGGAGTTGAGATTTATTAAAAATTGAATTATTGGGTTTAAAGGCATTTTCCGGTTCCTAAAGATTGTTGTACTGTTGACTCCTTCAATTTGAGTTAGACCTTTAGCAACTTGTGTGTGCATAGGTGCATTTATGGCTAAGAATTTTCCAATGGAATGATCTGGGTAAACGAGTCTAACTTTATCAGTGATGTATTTTTTTCTCATTCCTCACTGTGCTAAACTCATCGACTATTTTTCATCGGAGTAGACTCTAGTTTCATGGAATACAGGAGTACCCAGCTTTGCACAGTATGGCCTTATGCCCCCACTTGTCCCCGCTTTATGATTCCCAAACCAAGGTGCTGGAGTTTTTGACAGACAGACAGGTTACAGAGAAGAGATTTACACAGAGTATTGACAGCACAGAAACAGGTCCTTTGGCCCAACCGGTCCATGCCAATGTTTATGCTCCACACGAGCCTCCTCCCACCCCTCTTCATCTCACCCCATCACCATATCCTTCTATTCCTTTCTCCCTTATGTCCTTAACTCATCATCATCATAGGCGGTCCCTCGAACGAGGATGACTTGCTTCCACGAGTTCACAGATGTTTCAATGAAGGACCCGATGTTCCAGTCCTGAACTCCAATTGAGGGGGTGGAAGATGCCTGTGCGTGGATTTTTTTAACATGGGGTGACCGTTGCACACCAGTCACCACACGGGCTTGACAGCTAGGTCTTGGTCCAGTGACAAGGATTAACCAGGACTACTGGAGACCAGCTCTGCTGCACGGACCTAGTGTGGATAAATGTGAGGTTATCCACTTTGGTGGTAAAAACAGAGAGACAGACTATTATCTGAATGGTGACAGATTAAGAAAAGGGGAGGTGCAAAGAGACCTGGGTGTCATGGTACATCAGTCATTGAAGGTTGGCATGCAGGTGCAGCAGGCGGTTAAGAAAGCAAATGGCATGTTGGCCTTCATAGCAAGGGGATTTGAGTACAGGACAGGGAGGTGTTGCTACAGTTGTACAGGGCATTGGTGAGGCCACACCTGGAGTATTGTGTACAGTTTTGGTCTCCTAACCTGAGGAAGGACATTCTTGCTATTGAGGGAGTGCAGCGAAGGTTCACCAGACTGATTCCCGGGATGGCGGGACTGACCTATCAAGAAAGACTGGATCAACTGGGCTTGTATTCACTGGAGTTCAGAAGAATGAGAGGGGACCTCATAGAAACATTTAAAATTCTGACGGGGTTAGACAGGTTAGATGCAGGAAAAATGTTCCCAATGTTGGGGAAGTCCAGAACCAGAGGTCACAGTCTAAGGATAAGGGGTAAGCCATTTAGGACCGAGATGCGGAGGAACTTCTTCACCCAGAGAGTGGTGAACCTGTGGAATTCTCTACCACAGAAAGTTGTTGAGGCCAATTCACTAAATATATTCAAAAAGGAGTTAGATGAGGTCCTTACTACTAGGGGGATCAAGGGGTATGGCGAGAAAGCAGGAATGGGGTACTGAAGTTGAATGTTCAGCCATGAACTCATTGAATGGCGGTGCAGGCTAGAAGGGCCGAATGGCCTACTCCTGCACCTATTTTCTATGTTTCTATGTTTCACATCGCAGTGTGGGCTGGCCCGTGCTGCCCCTGGGCCCTCGCCGCTTCTGGGCCCCGTACCCTCATCTGTCGCAGCTCCTCCACGATCTCTCGCCGCTCCTCCGCCATAAACATTCACCGCATCTCGCCACAAACACTCGCCACTCATCCGCCCCGACCTTCCCACTCCTCTGTACCTGGGCCCTGCCGATGTTCCTGCCCACACGCCAAAACGGCGACCAGGGTTTTGATGACGTCACCCAGTCGCCTATCTCAAAATCATCGCATACTTGGAGCAGCTCGCACTGGAGGTTGAAGTGGTTCGCCGCTCCAGCTTTTTTACTTCCCGACCTGCGGAGCTGTTCTCTCGGAGGTCAGGGTGGGGCGGGGGGGGGGGGGCCACGATGTCCCAGGGCCCGCCGCTCCTGCTGTTTTACTTCCCGACCTGCAGGTTCCCCTTAAATGCATCATGATTAGGCAACAACGCAAACAAAGCTATTGACTTGGGTCTTCTTTGTCCTGAAGAGAACACGCCGATTGTCCAACCACTGTGCTCCCTGTATATACATATCTGGTTGTTGCTTATCTTTCAAACAAGGAGTTCACCTGTCAGTAGAGAGTACAGTCATTTACAGTAGGGTGACATATTTCTGATGACTTCCAGTAGAGGAAGAAGAGTGGCCCAAATATACTGTCCTGGACAAGGATATTGAGTGTCCAGGGATACTTCTCTACACCTATCACATTGTAATAATCACTCTGTTGAACTATAAAACTCAACTTTGACATCAGCTAACCGCTATTTCCTGATTGACCTCATAATCTCTCCTCCCTCTTAAACTCACATTGTTCCTAGTTTTAGTAGATTTAATTATGAAGGAAGTGTCAAATGATTAAACTTATTTTTGCTATGGAAAAGACGAGAGGATACACATATCCTCAAAAAAAACCTAGAGGTGTATATGGACCTTCGTGGTCTTACCATCCCTATCTCTGGAGCCTTCTCCCCTCACCCTGAACCACAGGTGGTTGCAGCTTCAGCTACCTCGGCCCCACAGTTTGAAATTCGCTCCCTAAACCTTTTCACCTCTCCACCACCTTCTCCTCCTCTAAGATCCTTCTTGAGACCTACGTCTTTGACCAAGCTCTTGGTCACCACTCCTCATATCCCCTTTGGCTCCACGTCTATTGTTTATGAAGCACCTCTGAAGCACCTTGGGACGTTTTTCTACATTAACGGCACTATATACATACAAATGGTTGCTGAACCATGGAGGCTGAAGTTAACAGATAATTTAACTCTGACTGTGAGCAAAGGACTAGAGGACGCAAGGACTAAATTAGAAAAATTCCTCCTCGCCACTGAATCATGGGTATGTGGTAGATTCCCAGAATGGAGAGTTGATGTGATTAATTCACTTTTAAAAGCAAGCTGGGTTGATGTCTGTTCTGGGGCAGGATCGGGGTTTTAAAAAATTTGTTCCTGGGATGTGGGCGTCGCTGGCATTTATTGCCCATCCCTAACTGCCCCTTGAGAAGGTGGTGGTGAGCCTCCTTCTTGAACCGCTGCAGTCCGTGTGGTGAAGGTGCTCCCACAGTGCTGTTAGGGAGGGAGTTCCAGGATTGTGACCCAGCGACGATGAAGGAACGGCCGATATATTTCCAAGTCAGGATGGTGTGTGACTGGGAGGGGAACGTGGAGGTGGTGGTGTTCCCATGCGCCTGCCGCCCTTGGCCTTCTAGGGGGTAGAGGTCGCGGGTTTGGGAGGTGCTACTGAAGAAGCCTCGAGACATCAACAGTGCTGATTGTTTTTTTTAAAAAGGGATGATAGGAGAAGGAATGAAGTGTTTCTTAAAGTAGGGAATGGTGGTGGTTGTGGGGTTTCAGGATATATAATTATACATGAGCTTTGAGTACAGCAGGTTTGATATACTGGCTCGCCTTGCTATCTCCAGTCTTTCTTATCGTGTTCATCTTGGTAAGGTCCTACACTATAGCCACAGCTCTCCACCTACATTTCTTTATTAAGATTAATCTAGCATTTCTCTGTTTTTGATAAACAAAGCACTAATTTGCATTTAATCAGAGCACAGAAATGGAGGAGGTTTGTGTGATCCTCTCTTGATCATATTAAAGCCTGCTTATAAACAGCATTGAGTGGAGTCTTCTATTCCCTGTTAGTAATACCTCTTCTATTGTGGAATGCTTTCTGGCTCGGTACTGTTACCTGAAAACAAAGGGGAGCTACTCTTTGGCCACGATCAATGACAGATGACAGGTGACTGTGCATCCACAGGTAGGGCCAGACAAAGATTACCTGTGCTGAAGATCCCGGCTCTGATGACACAATCCCATTCTGTTGGGCTCAAAACATATGGGTCCCATCAAATTTTAATCTTGCTCTTTCAATTGGACAGCACAATGCGTTGGGAGAATGATCAGACCAGGACCTTGTCTCACTTCTTCATTTCTGTCATCAGAAACCAGCCGAAGCTGGATGTCAACAGCTCTGCCGAGTCGGTTAGTGATATCAGCAAACCAGGTCATCAATGGGTAAATAACACTTTGAACCCAGGTCCCAGAGTTGAAATGATGGTGTGCTAACTCACTGCACCAACCAAGATGTGGCACATGGCAGTGTTCTTTCCATCTAGAGGGGGAGGAGAGCTGGGTATCACTTTGATCACAAGTGTGTCGCCCGCAAGTGATGGGAGAAAACATTTTCAGTGCAACTTATGGACTTGCGTTACGTATAACAAGCAATAATCTCACTCTGGAAACTTGAGCATCTCGTCCAGGCTGGCAGTTCAATGCAGTGCTGAGGGAGTGCCGCACTGTCGGAGGGTCAGTGCTGAGGGAGCGCCGCACTGTCGGAGGGGCAGTGCTGAGGGAGCGCCGCACTGTCGGAGGGGCAGTGCTGAGCGAGCGCCGCACTGTCGGAGGGGCAGTGCTGAGGGAGCGCCGCACTGTCGGAGGGGCAGTGCTGAGGGAGCGCCGCACTGTCGGAGGGGCAGTGCTGAGGGAGCGCCGCACTGTCGGAGGGGCAGTGCTGAGGGAGCGCCGCACTGTCGGAGGGGCAGTGCTGAGGGAGCGCCGCACTGTCGGAGGGGCAGTGCTGAGGGAGCGCCGCACTGTCGGAGGGGCAGTGCTGAGGGAGCGCCGCACTGTCGGAGGGGCAGTGCTGAGGGAGCGCCGCACTGTCGGTGGGGCAGTGCTGAGGGAGCGCAGCACTGTCGGAGGGGCAGTGCTGAGGGAGCGCCACACTGTCGGAGGTGCCGTCTTTCAGATGAGACGTTAAACCGAGGCCCCGCCTGCTCCCTCAGGTGGATGTAAAAGATCCCATGGCACTATTTCAAAGAAGAGCAGGGGAGTTATCCCCAGTGTCCTGGGGCCAATATTTATCCCTCAATTAACATCACTAAGACAGATTATCTGGTCATTATCACATTAAACATAGAAACATAGAAAATAGGTGCAGGAGTAGACCATTCGGTCCTTCGAGCCTGCACTACCATTCAATAAGATCATGGCTGATCATTCCAAAAGTACCCCTTTCCTGCTTTCTCTCCATATCCCTTGATCCCCTTAGACTTAAGGGCCATATCTAACTCCCTCTTGAATATATCCAATGAACTGGCATCAACAACACCCGCTCAGCCACCAGGGGAACTAAGGCTAGGATTCTTGCGTGGCGAGATGTGGCTGTCTTAGGGGACTGAGTGAGCATGATTAGAGAGCTGTCACCTTCATAGTAGGAACGTGACTCGGTGATTGCGCCGTGTTCAACCTTCACAGCAATGTGACGCTAAGATTGAATCAGCTACCTGAGCTGCTCTGGAGGGAGCTTAACAGCCTTACATAAACACCCGAGCTGCTTTAAGGAATGTGGCTAGTTCAGGAAACCAATGATTCACTGAAACTACTGCCAATTAGAGACAGGGGGTTAAATGGGATAACTCTAAAAATGGACATGGGGATTGCATTACACGATTAACCCGCTGCCGTTCATTGTGATGTAGGCAGCACGTTAAATTCGTGCTGCCTACTGTTTTAAACAATTGCTGCATGCAGCCAGCGCTACCTGCGCTGTTCATTGACTGCACGCATCAGAAGGGGCCCCGATATGCTACTTAAGGGCAGCCTGCACCTCTTGAAGGGGAGGTACATTGTGACTGCAGGAAGCGGTGGGAGTCCTTTGAGAAGCGAATCTGTGCTGGGATACTTTGAGGAATGGCTGAACACGCGAGAGAGCGTGCACCAAGGTTTTCAGAGGCGCAACCCCTTTACACAGTTGGTGGCCTGCATACTTCCGATCTCGTACCCCATATTTGATCGTTATGTGGCCATGTCGTCCCTAAGAAATGGACGCTACATGGTCCAATTTAGTCGCCCAGGGAGGGGAAAGGTGGCTAAATTTCCCACATGGAAAAAAGATCATGTGCAAATGCACAGGCAAGTACGTATACACCTTGTTTAAAGAAAGCTTGAAACAACGTTCCTGCGAAGCTGCGCGGCTGTGCATAGGTCTGGAGGTCCCGCGCATGCGAGAACATTGAATGAACCACACAGCCAGTTAAAGGGCCCACCCACCAAAAGGAAAATTACAGGGCACATTGGTTTGGACATTAGAGATTCATATTTTTCTCGTAGATATAGCTTATTAATATTTCAGAAGGATATAAAATATACAACGCAATTCCAAAGCAAAATATTTGAGGTTATAAGATACATGCTGAATAAGAATAAACCCCAGAAAATTGTAACAACGAAAAAAAACACAAACCTATCCATTTCTGGTAGAAATAAAAATCGCAAATGGTGGAATACTCAGCAGGTTGGGCAGCCTCTTGTGAAGAGAGAATCAGAGCTAACGTTTCAGTAGACCCCATGTCAAAATTGTAGGAAATTACAGATGAACAGCATTTAAGAAACAAAAGAAAAGAACAGGGAGGGGAAATGTGCATGTATGCACACACACACGGCAGAAACACATGGTGCATGCACACGAGAATGTGGAACTCGCTGCCACTTGGAGTGTTCTAAGCTGTCAGATTTTCAACAGACCAATTGGACCATCACTGCCCCAAGATTTAGTTCAACACCCAATCACTCTCCCATGCCCAATCCCCCGTGTCCAGTTCACAGAGACACTCTATCCCCACCTCCAATGCCCCACCTTTTCACAGATATACTCTCTCGCTCCCCGGTCCTCCTAGTTTAAGCTGGCACTGTTGGACAAAGCCGTGAGGAAGAGCTGTTAATAAATCAGACACTCAATAAACATCTTTAGAAACAAGATTGAGTCAGTTTTCAGTGCACTAATCTCCATCAGTCTGACTTAAGTCTGTTGCTAGGCGCTACTGGAGACTATGAGTAGAACCCACTGATCTCCCAATCACAGAAACACAATTCATTAAATTGATCAACCGTTAAACGTTCCCTCTTATGAAGTGTCCATGTTAGATGCTTGTGATGTGATTGTCACAATGTTAATTCCCTCGGCAGACAGGCCCCAGTATTAATTACCCACTCAATGATGTATTATTTCTGGCACTCTATCTGACATCTCCCTGCAAGGCATACATACATCCCCTTTGCTAAACCATCTCTTTAATTTGCTTCAGTAAATGTTTTCAAATGGCTGTCGTATTTGTTTAATTAATTTTAATTAATTGATTTTCTCATTTCGATAATTATTGGTAGTGGTGGCAGATGGCAGCTAAAGCTAATCCTCCCAATCCAAACTTGGTTGTGTCTTGCTGATTGAGGGACCTTATGGGAGATCAATGTTGAACCTTCTGCTTAGAAAGACTCAGCCAGGCCAGGAGAACTCCAACCCCCCCGCCCCCCACTCCCCACCCACACACCATCGCCCTGCTCGTATCTGCTAGCAAGCTTTAATCCTTAAACAACACACTGATCACAACCCAGCTCATTAAACTTTAATCCCTAACTTTAACCCATGAGCAGTCTGTGTGTGGTTGGCACCACAAACTCCTCTCTTTTATCCCCATCCATTCTTGTTCCCCTCCAAGTATAATCACAGACCCTTTTTTCCAACTTCTCCTTTCATAATTGATCACTTCTGCCTGCAGCCGTGAGTCCGACTCAGAGATTGCTAACAACGTTCGGGAGGTTGAGGAAAAATAAAGTTTTGAGTGCCAGGGAGAAACATTTTAAACACAGGAGTGGGGAAACACATACAAACACTGTTGATGCATGCATCAGGTGGTGGGGAGTAGCCTGTACAGAAGGAAATCACTCAAGTCTGCTGGGACTTGTACCAATCTTCCCCTCCTTTTGTCCCACCATTGGAAACCATGCATTCAGCCTCCTCGGCCCCACGCTCTACAATCCCCTCCATAAATCCCTCTGCAACTGGAAGCTACGAAAAGGTTATCGATCTAAAAGGTTAATCCTACCTTCCTCTCTCCACAGATGCTGCCTCACCTGTTGAGTATTTCCACATTTTATGTTTGTATTTCCCATTTCCACCATCCGCAGTATTTGGGTTTTTGAAAAAGTATCCAGTTTTCCTGCAGCTGATCACTATCCATTCGTCTTCTAGTAGCAAAGGAAAGCAAACGTCAATATCTAAGTCGGATATCCAGGCCGAAGCTTCCGGTGTAACAGCGGGGATATCTTGCATTCAGTTTGTGAATTCCCTCTGAGGGCAGTGCTCGATGATGTGCTCCAGGGTCTGATTAGGAGCTCCACAGTCGCATGATGGGGAGGCTTTAATCTTCCACCGGTTCTGAGGCGGTCATGGTTGCCCACTGTTTGCGAGGAAGGTTTGATCCTTCAGGTTGTACTGTGGGCTCCTCGATAAGGAATCCATTTCGTATGCCGCAGTTCTTCCAAGCATTTCGCCATCGGCCATCGAGGCTGAGGGGAGATCGCTGAAGGGCTTCGGCGACGGTCCGAAATGGCCTCCTAGATTTGAGACGAGTTGGTGGCAGGTTGTTCAAGTCGGCCTGGATCGGCCTGTCTTTGCTGGTGCAGTGGCTGTATTCTCTGGAGACTGTGCATTCGCGGGATAGGTGTGGTGGTGCAATGCTTGCAAGCACGGGCAGCCAAAGTGTTGGTGTCGATAAAAGCGTACCGGTGATAATTCTCAGTAGAATTCAGCTGGACATCAACGAATTTGACATGCGGACTGATAGCCATGCTGGAGAGCAGTACTGCGCTGCAGAGTACACCAGGGCGAGTGCTGCCGTACGGAGGGTCTCCGTGCCGGAGTGTGAACATGTGCTAGCATGGGGTGATGACAAGATCAGGTTCATCCAAGTCCGAATAACCGACCACAGCCACTGTTCAGGGACCCTTCAGTGAAGTACGAGAGTGTTCCCCACACCTGTGGAACTAGTGCATCCCACATCTGCATCTTTGGGGGGGGGGGTGGGGGGGGGAAGAGATATTGTACTGCTTTGGAGTAAAACATTCTAGTTGTTGCAAGTACAACTTGTCCTATTTGCTATAGTCGTCCATGACTTGCCAATTCTTCAAGACTTCATGTGCTCATAGAAATCAGTGGGGTCAAACTATCCAGGCAACTCTCCATGTTGCTGTTCCCTCCGTCTACACTTTTTTGTGCAACCTAATAGTGAAAAAATATATAATTACCCATTAATTCATTTACATCCTCAAAGAAATGTTGGTAAGTGTGTTAAGCAAACATGTGCAGATATTGACAGTTTACTTTAAGTAGTACACTAAGATGAAGAACAAAGCACTTGCCTTTATATAGTGCGTTATCGCATCATTGAAACGTCTGCAAACACATCACACTGTGAATCAGTTTGAGTGCAGTGAATGTTGTATGTAGGCTGTGCCAGCAATGTCCCACAAGGAGGAGTGAGGTGATTGACCAGTAATTTGTTTCTTCTGTAGCATTATTAATGGAACAATGGTTTATGAAAACAAATTAACTGAGTGTCCTGGCCAACTTACATGCCTCAACAGATTGACTCGTTTCCCCCACTCTCTACCTGTGTTATTCTCGCTGTGTGTTATTAACCCACTTTCTCTCGGGAACAGCAAAGCAGCATTACAGACGGCTAAAGGCGAAGGTCCAACAAAAAACCCGGGACTTAAAGGTGGTGGATGGAGAAAGCACAGGAGATACAGCAGCTGGCCGATAGCCATGATGTGTGAGGATTCTTCATCGCAGTCAAGGCCACATGCAGACCAAACTCCCAAGGCCCCACCCCACTGCTGCCAAGAACAGGGAAACACTCATCAAGGACACCAAAGCAGTCAGGGCCCGCTGGAAGGAACACTTCGAAGATCTCCTCAACTGAGACTCTGCCTTTGGCTCGAGTGTTCGCGACCTCAGTGAGACCCCAATACTGAGGTAGAAAAGGCCATAAGGCAGCTAAAAAAACAAGGCTACGGGAGCGGATGGAATCCCTGCTGAGGCACTGAAGTATGGCGGAGAGGCACTACTGGCACGAATACACGACCTCATCTCTCTCATCTGGAGGAAGGAGAGCATGCCGGGAGATCTTAGAGATGCAGTAATCGTGATCATCTTTAAAAAAGGGGACAAGTCCGACTGCGGCAACTACAGAGGAATCTCTCCACTATGAACCACTGGGAAAGTCGTCGCTAGAGTCCTCCTCAATCATCTTCTCCCCGTGGCAGAGGAGCTCCTCCCACAGTCGCAGTGCGGATTTAGTCCCCTCCGGGGCAAAACGGACATGATCTTTGCAGCGTGACAACTGCAGGAGAAATGCAGGGAACAGCGCCAGGCCTTATACATGGCCTTCTTCAACCTCACAAAGGCCTTTGACACTGTCAACCCTGAGGGTCTATGGAGCGTCCTCCTCAGTTTCGGATGCCCCCAAAAGTACATCACCATACTCCACCTGCTCCACGATGACATGCAAGCCGTGATCCTTACCAATGGATCCATCACAGACCCAATTCATGTCCGGACCAGGGTCAAGCAGGGCTGTGTCATCGCCCCAACCCTCTTCTCAATCTTCCTTGCTGCTATGCTCCACCTGACAGTTGATTAGCTCCACTCCAGCAGGGAGCTTAACTACAGAACCAGTGGGAAGCTGTTCAACCTTCGCCGTCTCCAGGCCAGGTCCAAGACCACTCCAACCTCTGTCATCGAGCTACAGTACGCGGATGACGCCTGCATCTGTGCACACACAGAGGCTGAACTCCAGGACATAGTCGACGTATTTACCGAGGCGTATGAAAGCATGGGCCTTACGCTAAACATTAGTAAGACAAAGGTCCTACACCAGCCTGTCCTCGCCGCACAGCACTGCCCCCCAGTCATCAAGATCCACAGCGTGGCCCTGGACAACGTGGACCACTTTCCCTATCTCGGGAGCCTCCTATCAACAAAATCAGGCATTGATGATGAGATCTAACACCGCCTCCAGTGCGCCAGTGCAGCCTTTGGTTGCCTGAGGAAAAGAGTGTTTGAAGATCAGTCCCTCAAAACTGTCACCAAGCTCATGGTCTACAGGGCCGTAGTAATACCCACCCTCCTGTATGGCTCAGAGACATGGACCATGTACAGTAGACACCTCAAGTTGCTGGAGAAATGCCACCAGCGATGTCTCCGCAAGATCCTGCAAGTCCCCTGGGAGGACAGATGCACAAACCTTAGCATCCTCGTACAGGCCAACATCCCCAGCATTGAAGCACTGACCACACTTGATCAGCTCCGCTGGGCAGGCCACGTAGTCAGACACGAGACCCCCCAAAGCAAGTGCTCTACTTGGAACTCGTCCACGGCAAACGAACCAAAGGCGGGCAGAGAAAACGTTACAAGAACGCCCTCAAAGCCTCCCTGATAAAGTGCGACATCCCCACTGACACCTGGGAGTTCTTGGCCATAGACCGCCCTAAGTGGAGGAAGTGCATTCGGGAGGGCGCTGAGCTCCTCAAGTATCGTCGCTGAGAGCATGCAGAAATCAAGCACAGGCAGCGGAAGGAGCATGCGGCAAATCAGGCACCCTGCCCACCTTTTCCCTCAACGACTATTTGTCCCACCTGTGACAGAAACTGTGGTTCTCGTATTGGACTGTACAGCCACCTAAGAACTCATGCTAAGAGTGGAAGCAAGTCTTCCTCGATCCCGAGGGACTGCCTATGATGATGACCGGTGTTAGTAACTCACTCTCTTACTTGTGCAACATAGTATGTGGTACTGTCTAACGCTGCAGAATCCTACAAAATATTTTGCTGGAAACATTCAAGGCCTCTGGACTGTATCCTTATTTTGACTCCGAGAAACACAAAATATTCGAGTGTCTTAGGTTTGGAATTCTGAATCTAAGCTCACCAGCAACTGATTACAAATTCCTTCACCTGACAAGAGTCACAGATTGGTCAGCAGACTGTCAATGCCATGAGTGTTCATGGATAACATTAACAGGTGAGCACTGTTGGAGTGAGAAAGCTATCTTTAGTCAAACCTTATCTCAGGAACAACAAAGGTGATGCTTTAGCCAGTCTGGACATTACCAGACAAGTTAAATTGGTTCTATACTTGGATGCTTTACATAATCCCTTTGATTTAATCCCTGTACTCTTATTAACAATAGTCAGCATTAGATAAATCCACCTTCTTGAGTCTTCAAGTGCCACATTGCTAAGGCGTGTTTTAAGCAACAACCTTGTCGATTATCTGAGTTACATCTGATTATTAGAGTGACCTGTATAAAATCTGATCCTTAATGACACTATTCCTTCCTTTAACTCAACTACTGTAATGTAGAAAGATAAAATAAATTGGGAATTAATTTCCAAAAACGCTTACATGCTAATCGATGTAATGTCACGGCACTGTGAACATTGTGTGCTCTTCCACCAGCTCCTGCCCTCTGAAACCCCAGCCAGCTGCAGTTTTTTTTGCCTCAGGCCAATCCCGTTCTCATATAATGTCTACACATGTGCACTTACCACCAGGACCACACGGCAGTGATCTGGAGCAGAACAGTAACTGATTTTTTTTTTGCCTTAAAAAAAAACTTGCATTTATATAATTCCTTTCATAACCTCAAAAGGTCCCAAATGGTTTCACAGCTGAAGTAGTCTTCCTTTGAAGTGTAGTCACTGTTGTATGCACAGCAAGCTCCCACAAACAGCAATGAGATACATGACCTAATAATCTGATTTCGTGATGTTAGTTGAGCAATAACTATTGTGCAGTACACCGGGGAAAACTCCCTTGCTCTTCTTCGAATAGTGCCGTGAGTTCTTTTGCATCCATCCGAGAGAGCAGAAGGGGTTTCAGTTTAACATCTCATTCGAAAGAAGGCACCTCAGACAGTGCAGTACTCCTGGAGTGTCCATCTGGATTATGTGCAGAAGTCTCTGGAGTGGGTTTGAACCCTCGATTTTCTGACTCAGAAGTGAGAATGCTACCTGTTGAACCACTTGGTCTCCCTTAGTCTGGGAGACATCAATGAACTTGGTGAGGACCAGGGATTCAGAAGGGATGGGAGAAATCAGGAAGTTGTGGTCAGGTGGCACAAAGCTGGAGATTGCAGGAGCGAGAGAAGGCTGAGTGAGGTGAGGAGTGCCACAGTTTTGAGGCCCTGTGAAAGAACTAATTAGAGTAGATGGTGCCATGTGAGAGGTATGGTAACATAGTGATTATGTTACAGGAATGGTAATCCAGAGGCCTAGAGTAATAATTCAGAGAACGTTAGTTCAAATCCCGCCATGGCAGTTTCAGAATGCGAATTTAGTTTTTTTTAAATCTGGAAATAAAAACTGGTATCAATAAAAGTGAATGTGAAACAGTTGGATTGTCATCCTTACCCGGTCTGGCCTCAATGAGAGTCCAGTCCCACGTCAATGTGGTTGACTTTAACTGCCCTCTGAAGTATCAAACCACTTGGGCAACTAGGGATGGACAATAGATGCCAGCCTTGTCAGCGATGACCATATCCCGAGAATGAGTTCATTAAAAAGTCTTGATTTCAACACAGTGAAGATATAAGGAACAGTTTGTAGGATGGGAATATTTACAGCAAAACAAAAAGAAAAAAGTTCAGAGGAGCTGTGACTTCAATAAATGAGAGAGAGAACGAAGAAAGGTTACAAAAGGCTGCAAGCATAAAGGAACAAAAATCAAACTCTGGCCGAAGACATCAACCCTGAGTACTTACTCCTTCCTATCTCGCCTTCATTGGGAAAGCTCACCATGTAGGCACGCAATAGAAGAGATTGCAGAGAGTATTAATTCCAACACAATGAGGATACAGGGAGCAGGAAGGGCAAGGATGTTCAGAGGTGAGGAGGAGCGAGAGAGGAAGGTTCAGGGGAGCGATGACCGTAGTCGTATCAGTAAAACAGAGATAGGAGAGGCTCCAACAATTGAATTCAGTGGACTGGCACCAGAAACCTAAACGTGAAAGCTGCTGGATTGTCGTAAAAACTCAGCTGCCCTTCAGGGAAGGGAACCTGGCCCCCTTACCTGGTCTGGCCTCATGTGACTCCGATCCCAACTATGTGCTTGACTATTAATGCCTTCAGGGCACTTAAAGATGCGCAATGAATGTGGATCACATCCCGGGAAGCAAAAAATACAACTCTGCCTTGGTACCAGCTCTAGCACAGCTTATAATATATAGTAAATAGGTTTATTTACTATTTATTCTTGGGATGTGGGCGTCGCTGGCAAGGCCGGCATTTATTGCCCATCCCTAATTGCCCCTTGAGAAGGTGGTGGTGAGCCGCCTTCTTGAACCGCTGCAGTCCGTGTGGTGAAGGTGTTCCCACAGTGCTGTTAGGGAGGGAGTTCCTGGATTGTGACCCAGCGACGATGAAGGAACGGCCGATATATTTCCAAGTCGGGATGTGTGTGACTCGGAGGGGAACGTGGAGCTGGTGGTGTTCCCATGCACCTGCTGCCCTTGTCCTTCTAGGTGGTAGAGGTCGCAGGTTTGGGAGATGCTGCTGAAGAAAAATAATTCCTAGCCCACCTTATTTAACAACATAGATTTTCTACCCGTATGTTATTTTTGGGACCTTATGCTATTTTATATTTCTCATTAGGTGCAAATTCAAATTCATTGTCCAGTTCCTCAGGCTACACATATTTCCCTTTGTTTCCTGGTATTTTACTTTCTTCCCCAGTTTTTTTCCCGCCTCCCACTGGGATTTATGTGCATGGGCACCGGCAATCCCCCAGTATTGCCTGGAAGTGACCGCTTTATGCATGAGACTAGTGACTGTTAGCAGGCTATTTGACTACAGAGGTCTTCACAGTGGAGCACGATGTTGTCCTCACCTAGCGTTTGCGCACGTACATGTTATAGAGTCACTGGATAACGATCAGGAGTAGGAATCCTGGATGATTCTCTCCCTTGCTCAGGGGCACTGAGCCTAACTGCAGTGGGCCCCTGGCTAATGTCAGCGAACTCAGCAGAGAGCAGAGACCGAATTTGAGACCTTCCTGATCTGTACTGCACTTGCTGGTGCATTGATCCACTGAACCATCAGAGCAGCTACAGATAAAACAGCTTCATCAAAATCATTCCTGCATGAAACCCAGCTTACTTCAACAGTCAGACAGAGAAACACAACAATAACCAGAAGTGAATTTGCCTGTGTGGTTTTTTTTGAACTGCCTTCAGTATCCAAGTTCTATACAACTAAAATCTTGACCTCACTGAGTGGGGAATCACTGGCTAAAAAAACAAATGCTATTTTGTGGTACAGGTACTCAAACATTGCCCTGCTGCCCCCCACCCCCCCCTAAACCATGTCACCACCCTAAGCAGTGACTTCCTAAATGGCCAATCTCTCAGACCCATCACAAATCAACTCCATTTTTGCTTTAAAAAAAAAATCATCTCTCAAACCAACTTAAGCAATAAACCACGATGGGTGGGCTTTGGACTGAAGGTCAGAGAAGCATACAGCAGCAATATGCGTATTTGGGGCCAGCGAGTCTGCCCACAGTTCCACACACGCGCCGATGGATCCGTCCATGTTTAAGCCCAAAGCCTTGCCTGGTTTCAGATTGGACAGAAGGGCAGTCTTATTTATCAGTGCCAGTCTTCGTGGCAGATAACTGAGACCCAGCTTTCATTTAAGAAAGAAAGACATGCATTTCTATAGCGCCTTTCACTACCTCAGGACGTCCCAAAGCACTTTTGAAATGTAGTCATTGTTGTAATGTAGGAAATGCAGCAGGCAATTTGCGCACAGCAAGCTCCCACAAACAGCAATGTGATAATGACCAGATAATCTGCTTTAGTGATGTAGATTGAGGGATAAATATAATCCCTGCTCTTCTTCGAAACAGTGCCACAGGATCTTTTACATCCAGCTGAGGACAGACAGGGCCTCGGTTTAACGTCTCATCTGAAAGACGGCATCTCTGACAGTGTGGTGTGCCCTCAGTACTGCACTAGAGTGTCAGCCTAGATGTTTGTGCACAAGTTTCTGGAGCGGGACTTGAACCCACAACTTTCTAACTCATAGGCGAAAGTGTTACCCACTGAGATAGCAAACTGTGCACCATGATATCACTATTTCTAATTTGTTTAGCTCATTACAGTCATTACAGTCTTAAAGTAATATTTCCAGCACGTGGACTGTGGCTTCCCCATTGGCTGAGCCAGGAAGACATTGAGTTCGGCAGACTTGGTGTAGTCGTCAGTTTCCTCATCTTGCCCAGGGTGGTGGTAGGGAACCCTATAATTGGTCTTCGTACCCCTAAGTTAGGGCAAGGAGAGTGAGGCCCATTGCCCCACTCGCTATCTGGTGTTGGAAAGTGCACCCGGTTGGACAGGGTTGGGCATGGTTGTGACCCCCCTCCCCTTATGAATGAACGCCCTGCCAACACTCATGCATGAAGAGCGGCAAGTTGCACAAAGTAATCAAGACACATACTCCAACAGGAGAGGAGGGGAGAATAACCACAGGATCTAATAACAGACAATGCTGCGACTACATAACGGTTCTGTACTATCTGAAAATTACACAGTATTTACAGCACAGAAACAGGCCATTCAGCCCAATGGGCCCGTGCCGATGATGCTCCACACCAGCCCTCCATCGCACCCTATCAGCATGTCCTTCTATTCCCCTCTCCCTCATGCACTTATCCAACTTCCCCTTAAATGCATCTCTATTTGCCTCAACCCCTCCCTGTGGGAGCAAGTTCCACATTCTCACCCCTCTCTGGGAGGAAAGGCAATCTCATGTTTGGGTGCAGATACTTTTTCAGAATTTCAGGTTTACAGCATTTGCAGATTTCTCCCGGTCCCCACCTCCTCCTCCCACCTCCCCCTCCTCCCACCCACTGCCCCCCACCCCTCCCCCTCCTCCCACCCACTGCCCCCCACCCCTCCCCCTCCCACCCACTGCCCCCCACCCACCTCCCTCCTCC
The DNA here is from genome assembly GCF_044704955.1 of Pristiophorus japonicus. Taxonomy (NCBI): domain Eukaryota; kingdom Metazoa; phylum Chordata; class Chondrichthyes; family Pristiophoridae; genus Pristiophorus; species Pristiophorus japonicus. The sequence continues at coordinate 65,147,626 of NC_091997.1, forward strand.
TCCACCCACTCTCACGCACGGCCCCATCCTTTTTACTGGAACACGGGTTGTAAATTGTTTAACTCAGAGAGCCTTCTGTGTGAGCCGGGAAACGATGCCAGAAGGCCAGTTGGTGTTTTCAGTAGCTGAGGGGACGTCTAAATGATATCTGAGCAGATGAGTCCTGTCAAAGGGATCAAGGGAAGAGCAATCTGACAGTTATCTCCTCTCAGCCCTTACACAACGTCACTGTTGTGCTGATGACAGGAGGACACTCTGGTTATTGCTACACGCCAGCAGCTCAGAGGCCAGTGATCCGGGCTAATATCCAGCTATTGATACCATGCTGGAAAAAAAGGAGCACAAAGAACGACAAAGCCGTCCTTGACCTCTGACCTTCCTTAAAGTACAACATCAATACTCATGAAAGACAAGTAACTGAAGTAAGAACACACGTGAAACTTGCAGGCTGAGGTCAGATTATTTAACTATATCTTTTTGTTAATTATTAACACCAAACTGTCTTAATTATCCTTAAGTTACAACAGTGACTACGCTTCAAAAAGTACTTAATTTGCTGTAAAGCGCATTGGGACATTCTGAGGTCGTGAAAGGCGCTATATAAATGCAAGTTTTTTCTTTTAATACCTCTTCATTGGACTATCCTTACCAAAATCACTGGGGTTGTTAAAGGGGATGGCCAGCAGTAAATCTTAATTTAATGAAAGAGTTGCGGTAACGCTGCCGTCAGACTGAAATTCATTAGTCAATGGATGCTGTCTGAACCCCGGATTAGGTCACATTCTTTCACTCATTCTTTGACTTGTTTTTCCAATTTTCTCCGCATCTCTTCTGAAGGTATTGACTCTTGTTGGAGCTAGATGTCCTCCAGCAGCTCACAGAGGAAAATCCCAGCTTCAACCCCCATTGTGCCCGAGTAAATTGAGCGCAGCCAGGTTAATTGGCTGCGGGTTGGATTTTGGCGGGGGAAGAATCAGCCAGGCAGGGTTGACAGTTACCTTGTGGCGATGGTGGGGTGGGTGGCTTGTACAATGGTTCGGTTTGGGGCCCCTACGTTTTACTAGATGGTGATAGATTGAGTAGACTGGGTCTTTACTCGTTGGAGTTCAGAAGGATGAGGGGTGATCTTATAGAAACATTTAAAATAATGAAAGGGATAGACAAGATAGAGGCAGAGAGGTTGTTTCCACTGGTCAGGGAGACTAGAACTAGGGGGCACAGCCTCAAAATATGGGGGAGCCAATTTAAAACCGAGTTGAGAAGGAATTTCTTCTCCCAGAGGGTTGTGAATCTGTGGAATTCTCTGCCCAAGGAGACAGTTGAGGCTAGCTCATTGAATGTATTCAAATCACAGATAGATAGATTTTTAACCAATAAGTGAATTAAGGGTTACGGGGAGCGGGCGGGTAAGTGAAGCTGAGTCCACGGCCAGATCAGCCATGATCTTGTTGAGTGGCGGAGCAGGCTCGAGGGGCTAGATGGCCTACTCCTGTTCCTAATTCTTATGTTCTTATGTGATACTAAATACTTATCACTGGGGGGCCCGTGCGATTGCACGGTCCGAACGCTGAGCCTTGGAGACAGGGTTCCCACTCCTGATCACGATCCACTGCTGTAACGTGTGTCTGTGCGTGCACCAGGCAAGGACAGAATCGAGTTCGGCTGTGACAAGCAAGCTGGGATTTTCTGCTTCTGCTCACGCCAGTTGCGTTTCCCGTCTTGTGGAAATTAGGACTGGTGGGCTGCCGAGGACTCAATGGGGGAAATTTTAATCTAACCTTCCGGTCTAATCGGATGAGATCAGGTGCAACGATGGTTTTATACCCTGCCCGATTTTACCCGATCCAGTGAGCATGGTTAGAATTACACCCCAATGTCCAGGCTCAGGCACAAAAAAGGTCTCCCAGTGCCCATGGAAACGCATACATCTCTCAAAGGTGAACCTTTGATGATTTTCTTGCCCCCGGTCTGGCTTTTCTCACATGTTTTCTCATTGTTCAGAGTGTGAGGGCCTGTGGTGCAGGAGCACACGGTGAGAGATTTTACAGATAAAGTGATAAGCTGACATATTAAATCCAAAATAGTGCAATGGTGTCACTGCGTGGGTTTAAGAGGCTGTTATATCACAAGGCGCACCTGGACCAGCAGCAGCTGGATCATTTACACTGTCAGCAATTCACAAATCAGCAGCCAGATTTAAACCAAGTCCTCAGCAGCTTTTCTTTTCTAGATCCCTGCCGTACATCAAACGGCCGACCTAGCAATCAGAACTCTGGGATCTCAATGAACGGCCACTACAGACGTAGGAACCCACAACTTTCTGGCTTAGAGGCGAGTGTACTACCCACTGTGCCACAGCTGACACAGGCAAGGTTACTTTAAGTTCAGGTAGACTCAGTGCCGAACGTTGGGGGACTACCAATGGCTTTGAACAAACCTGCTAATTAGACAGACTTACAGGCCAGAGGAAAATGACCTTTTAGGGAAGCTTTAATCATCACAGTGATCAGAACAAGCTGCTCTACACAATGGCTAAGGGTGGGCTTTCTGACTGGGGCGGGCTACAGGGAACCATTTAATCCTCTGTTCAGGCAGTTAGTGTTCCTCCATTAGTAATCATTTTATACAAACTCACGCAGCAATTTGAACTGATAACATTAAATATGACTGGGTAGACAACTTTCACATCTGGGCAAAGGAAACCAAGGTGATTATGGACATCCATTTTTTAAAGTTTTGCAGGTAAGACCGTCACGGGCAAACTCGCTCATAATTGGCCACCTCAATGCTGATTCTGATAATGTCTCTCTCTTTGCATTTGTTTTGACTCCTACATAAGTGTAAGGGAGGGACTGAGACCACACCACTCATGAGCTCGGAGCCTGGTCTAGAATTACTACTTTTGTCCAAAAGTCCAAAATTAGACAAGGGGATGAGAAAAAGCCTCAAGTTCTGGTGCTGGACACTGATGAAAATTATTTGAAAACTTTAATAACTAACTGCGGTGCATGATAAGACACAGAAGTAAGTGGGTGAAAAGCAAACCTACTCCGGACAGGAATTCTCTATGCAGTATTTAGAAGTATTGGATATGTAGGCGACAGCTTCTCGTGATTATAAACTCAGTAAGAGACACGGCCATATGGCCATTTTAGTACTTCGAGTCTAGTTTTCATTATAGAGTCTGTGCCCCATTGTAACTATTATCCCACCCATCCTATTGGTATTGAATACTGATCTTTAGATGCTAATCAGTGGACAGACCTCCAACCATCTGATCTAAGTGGGATTTAGAGTCAATGGGCTAAACGTTTAAAACAGGGATCAGGGGACCTCTAGGCGACATTTGGCACAGTATGTTTACAGTGCACATAATCTGATGAACTCCCCACAGATCTCTGCATTGTGTGTGGCTGACAACGTGATCATCAGGGTTCAATGCAGGAGGGAAACTGTAAGGACGAAAGACAGAACCACAATGAGAGCAACTCGCAGGAACATGCGCCGATCCGATCACTGACCATTATGCTCCCAACTTTCTTCTGTTTTGTCCCATCAACTCCTGCTCGAAGGAGAAGAGAGGAGTACAGAATGCGGGCGCTATCGGGGTAGAATCATACCCATTAATCAGAGAAGGCTAAGGAGATTTGATAGAAGTGTTTAAAATCATGAAGGGTTTAGATAGAGTAAATAAAGGGAAACAGTTTCCAATGGTTGAAGGGGTGATAACCAGAGGACACAGATTTAAAGTGATTGGCAAAAGAACCATATGGAAAAACCTTTCATGTAACGAGTGATTAGGATTTGGAATGCAGTGCCTGATAGGGTGGTGGATACAGATTCAATAATAACCTTCAAAAAGGAACTGGATAAATACTTGAAAGAGAAATCATTGCAGGGATATGGGGAAAGAGTGGGACTAACTGGATTGGTCTTTGAAATAGCCGATGCAGACCCAATGGGCCGAATGGCCTCCTGTGTGGCACTATTCTATGATTGCCTCCTTCATCATCCTTCTCGTGTAAGCCGCAAACAATTTAAGGTCATTTTGGCAACTTCAATCAGGCAATAATTGAGCAGAGTGACGTAGATTGAAAACCCATTATCAATATTTTTAAGAGTGACAATCAAATAGGCTACTTTTTATTAAAAAACGAATGAGATTTTGCCGCTTCTAACGTGTAACACTTGGTAAGTGGTCTGGCTTATCAGGCCGTGGCCAGGGTCTGAATGGCCTCCTGGGATCAATGCTCAAGGGTATTTATGACAATATAATGAATAATTAACAGCCCTGGCCTCAGTTGCAGTACAATGACCCTGATTTTTGACTCCCAGAGGCCATGACTGAATATATGGCCAGACATTCCTCTGTGAGCTACATTTATCCTATGGGATAAATCTAACAAATGTAGGGATTTCTAGCCAATAGGGAGCAATCCTTTTGGATCATCTGTAATTGATGAATCATACATATAGGCCAACCAGTCTTCTGTTTGGAAACATGTCCTGTACCTTGCTGTGTCTTAGGATCAAGCACAAAGCTCATACAATGCACAATATTCAGTTGCACATAAAAGACTTACATTTCTATAGCGCCTTTTACGACCTCAAGGACATCCCAAAGTACTTTACAGCCAGTGAAGTACTTTTGAAGTGTAGTCACTGTTGTAATATAGGAAACCAGTCAGCCAATTTGCACACAGCAAGCTCCCAAAAACAGCAATGTGATAATGACCAAATAATCTGTTTTAGTGATGCTGGTTGAGGGATAAGGGTTGACCAGTACACTGGGGATAATGCCCCTGTTCTTCAAAATAGTGCCATGGGATCTTTTATGCACACCCGAGGGGGCAGACGGGGCCTCGGTTTAATGTCTCATCCGAAAGGCGGCACCTCCAACAGTGCGACGCTCCCTCAGTACTGCACTGGAGTGACAGCATGTTACATAACTCGATACATACATCGCAAAATGAATTAAGACGTGCAAGAATGTATGCAACAGCTCATGTGCAATACATGCAACACCAGATATAACGTGCTCAGATATTGTAGATGTAGAACTTCCTCTCTCTGAAATATCTTCCTTCTTATTTCAGTGTCTGCTTGGCTTAGTGGTGGCAGACAGGAAGCAGAGAGTCGAGATAAACGGGTCCTTTTCAGAATGGCAGGCAGTGACTAGTGGGGTGCCGCAGGCTCAGTGCTATTTACAATATACATTAATGATTTAGATAAAGGAATTGAGTGTAATGTCTCCAAGTTTGCAGATGACACTAAGTTGGGTGGCAGTGTGAGCTGTGAGGAGGGTACTAAGAAGCTGCTGGGTGACTTGGATAGGTTAGGTGAGTGGGCAAATGCATGGCAGATGAAGTATAATGTGGATAAATGAGAGGTTATCCACTTTGGTGGTAAAAACAGAGAGACAGACTATTATCTGAATGGTGACAGATTAGGAAAAGGAGAGGTGCAACGAGACCTGGGTGGCATGGTACATCAGTCGTTGAAAGTTGGCATGCAGGTACAGCAGGCGGTGAAGGCGGCAAATGGCATGTTGGCCTTCATAGCTAGGGGATTTGAGTATAGGAGCAGGGAGGTCTTACTGCAGTTGTACAGGGCCTTGGTGAAGCCTCACCTGGAATATTGCGCTCAGTTTTGGTCTCCTAATCTGAAGAAGAACGTTCTTGCTATTGAGGGAGTGCAGCGAAAGTTCACCAGCCTGATTCCCAGGATGGCAGGACTGACATATGAGCAGAGACTGGATCAACTGGGCCTGTATTCACTGGAGTTGAGAAGAATGAGAGGGGATCTCATAGAAACATATAAAGTACTGACGGGACTGGACAGGTTAGATGCAGGAAGAATGTTCCCAATGTTGGGGAAGTCCAGAACTAGGGGACACACTCTAAGGATAAGGGGTAAGCCATTTAGGACCAAGATGAGGAAAAACTTCTTCACTCAGAGAGTTGTTAACCTGTGGAATTCTCTACCACAGAGAGTTGTTGAGGCCAGTTCGTTGGATATATTCAAGAGGGAGTTAGATATGGCCCTTACGGCTATGGGGATCAAGGGGTATGGAGAGAAAACAGGAAAGGGGCACTGAGAGAATGATCAGTCATGATCTTATTGAATGGTGGTGCAGGCTTGAAGGGCCGAATGGCCTACTCCTGCACCTATTTTCTATGTTTCTCTCTCACCTAAATAGGAAGGTCATCGGCTCAGACCCCACTCCAGGATTTGAGCACATAATCTAGGCTGACACTTCTGTGCCGCACTGAGGGTGCGCTGCATTGTCGGAGGTGCTGGCTTTCAGATGAGACGTTAAACAATCCTAATGCACTATTCCAACAGGAGTGTGTGGGGGGGGTGGGGGGGGGGGGTCCTCCCAGTTTGCTGGTCAGTATTTATTCCTTAACTAACACTACCATAATTAGGACGACAAAGCCAGGTTGTATATCTCATTGCAGTTTGTGGTACGTAAACTTGTCGTATGTAAATTGTAGATTTACAAATTGTAGATTGTAGTCAGTACCCCAAGGACAGCCTGTGCACCTCAGCAGGAGTCAGTACCCCAAGGACAGCCTGTGCACCCCAGCAGGAGTCAGTACCCCAAGGACAGCCTGTGTTCCCCAGCAGGAGTCAGTACCCCAAGGACAGCCTGTGCACCCCAGCAGGAGTCAGTACCCCAAGGACAGCCTGTGCACCTCAGCAGGAGTCAGTACCCCAAGGACAGCCTGTGTTCCCCAGCAGGAGTCAGTACCCCAAGGACAGCCTGTGCACCCCAGCAGGAGTCAGTACCCCAAGGACAGCCTGTGCACCCCAGCAGGAGTCAGTACATCAAGGACAGCCTGTGCACCCCAGCAGGAGTCAGTACCCCAAGGACAGCCTGTGCACCTCAGCAGGAGTCAGTACCCCAAGTACAGCCTGTGTTTCCCAGAAGGAGTCAGTACCCCAAGGACAGCCTGTGCACCCTAGCAGGAGTCAGTACCCCAAGGACAGCCTGTGCACCTCAGCAGGAGTCAGTAGCCCAAGGACAGCCTGTGCACCCTAGCAGGAGTCAGTACCCCAAGGACAGCCTGTGCACCTCAGCAGGAGTCAGTAGCCCAAGGACAGCCTGTGCACCCCAGCAGGAGTCAGTACCCCAAAGACAGCCTGTGCACCCCAGCAGGAGTCAGTACCCCAAAGACAGCCTGCGTTCCCCAGCTGCATTCAGTGCCTTCAGGTGAGATGGGGAAAAAATTGGAACAAAAAATCTATTTGAACTGGCCTGTCTGCTGGTACCTCACATAAACACACTCTTCACAAAGCTATTGGTGAGCACTTAAACAAAAATGGACAAAGCCGAAATTTTGCTAAGTAGCTATTCATTGGTGTCTGGCTTTCTGTGACACAGCAGCCTGATCTGAACTTAAGTCTGTAATAAGCTAAATCCACTCTGAAAGAAAGGCAGAAAAAAAAGTCAATGACTTCAACAAACTAATTACTCTGGCAGGGAACAGTGTCTGTTGCTACCATATGGTGTGAAGCTCGGCCTCTAGCGAGCGGATTGTCTGAGGGGATCCTCAACTAATCCTTGTACTAATTGTTTTTATTACACTAACAAACCTTTCTTTCCTCCCTGTTCTTTCCCCTCGTCTTCTGAAAATGCTAGCTTGTGGCATGGTTCAATGGGTGCCCAGAAACACCCCCTGTGCCTTACCCAAGTGACCAATATTCACATGTAAGCCTGGACATTGAGGGTCAGCAGACTGTAGAGCCCGTCAAAACCCAACTGTAGTGTGTTTCCTTCATGGATTCTTTGCTTTAGAATTCATAGCTGCACGTTTGCTGTAAAGAACTCGCTAGTTTATTAGCAAAGGTTTAACAATCCAACTGAACACTACAAGTTCATCCACCAGGCTCACAACTGCACACCTCATCGTGAAGAATCTGAACTCAATTAACTGGGGTTTTAGTGAATCTTGTGACCATCATGTGACTGGCTAAGCCACTCAATGCAACAGCGCCACAAACCTGTGAGCATGCTCACAGGTGTGCACATTACTACAACAACAACTTTTATTTATGTAGCGCCTTTAACCTATCGCAACGTTCCAAGGCACTTCACAGGAGTATTATGCAATAAAAATTTGACACCGAGCCGCATTAGCAGAAATAAGCACAGCACAAGGAGCAATTTGAAGGAGGAAAGAGAGGTAGAGAGGTTTAGGCAGGGAGTTCCAGAGCTTGAGGCCGAGGCAACAGAAGTATGGCCCCCAATGGTTGAATGATTGCAATCAGGGATGCTCAGGAGGGCAGAATTACCAACTCAATCTCACCAACTCAGTCCTGTTCACATCCAATATCTACACACATGCAGCAGAGATCACAGAATGGTGGTCAGCAGTACAAATCTTGGCTGATTATTCCCCTCTCTAACCCATAGGGCACTGAGGTCCATTGGAGTAGCAATTCAACTAACTCAGCACGACCATTAATCAAACCTACCTCAGAAGAGATCCTCATATTTTCTTTGTTTTTCCATTCTACTGAGATTTGCCTTCTGGGATTGTGCCTCTCTATACTCGGCACCTTTCCAATGTGGGTGAATCATTGAGTGACTTCACTGGGAATCCCACTGATCAGCCTCCTTTCGAGCCCTGGGTGTCAATCAGGACGGATCTAAGCAGGGAAAATTCAGTATCAGTTGGGTAATAATAGTGATACAACACTGAAAGAGGCCATTCAGCCCATCGTGCTTGTGCTGGCTCTTTGAAAGTGCGATCCAATTAGTCCCACAGCCCTGAAAATTTGTATTTCAAGTAGTTATCCAATACCCCTTTGAAAGTTACTATTGAATCTGCTTCCACCACGCTTTCAGGCAGCGCATTCCACATCACAACTTGCTGTGTAAAAAATGTTTCCTCATGTCGCCTCTGGTTCTTTTGCCAATCACCTTAAATTTTTGCCCTCTGGTTATCAACCATTAGAAGTTTACAGCAAAGGAGGAGACAATTCGACCCAGCGTGTGTGTGCCGGAAGCCTACTGCCAGTGGAAAAAGTTTCACCGTATTTACTCTATCAAAACCTTGAACACCTCTAATCAAATCTCCTCTCAACCTTCTCTGCTCGAAGGATAATAACCCCAGCTTCTCCAGGCTCTCAACATAACAGAAGTCTCTCATTCCTGGTACCATTCCTCTGCATGACATCCTTCCTAAAGTGCGGTGCCCAGAATGGAACACAATTCTCCAGCTGAGGCCTAATCAGTGTTTTATAAAGGTTTGACATAACCTCCTTGCTTTTGTATTCTATGCCTCTATAAATAAAGCCAAGGATTCCATATGCTTTTTAACAGCCTTCGAAACTTGACCTGCCACTTTCAAAGATTTGTGTACATACATCCCCAGGTATCTCTGTCCCCTTTAAAATCGGACCATTTAGTTTTTATAGTAATGTTGTGTACTTCTTTTTATCTTGAGAGGGGGACTGTTACTGTTGCATGGTGTGTATGTCACTGGGAGAAACAGAGATTCTAGAAAGAGATATAAAGAGACAGAGTTAGAGAAGGAAAAGAGATGCAATAAAAGATGGGCAGAGAGGTGTGGGAGTGTGAACACAACTGGAGAAACAGTTGGGAAGGAAAAAAGAGAGGGAGGTCTGGGAGAGAGGGAAGGAGGGGGAAAGGGATGGGAGAAAGATTGATAAGGAGAGCGATACTGAGGGAGAGAAAGATCAGAAGGAAGACGGTGATAGAAGTGAGAGAAACTGGAGTAAGGCATTAGGAGAGGGAATCTTGGGAAATAGTTTGGAGGAAGAGGGAAACACTGGAAAGACCAGGTGAGGAGATACTGGAGGGGACGGGGGGGGGGGGGGGGGTGGAGAGTGAGACTACAGAAAAACAATGACTGAGGCTCAGAACAAGGTGGGTTAGAGAGCTTAGGAAGAGATAAGTTTGGGAAAGAAGTAGAAAGATGTGGAGTGAGACTGAATTCTGGGGAAAGTGAAAGATGGAGTGATGTCATTGGAGAGAAAAGCAGACAGAAAGTGGTCAGCAAGATCGTTGAGAAAGCTGGATCAAGGGAAGAGGTATGGAGATTGAGACAGACAGACAGACAGGTCATTGGGAAAACTGTGGGGCGGGGTGGGGGGGGGGCAGGGGAGAGGGAGAGGGAGAGGGGAGCGTCTCGAACTGATAGGGCAAATGAATGGAAGGAAGGGAGAAATAGGCAGAAAAAGACAAGAGTATAGCAAAATTAGAACAGAAAAGATGAAGGAGAGACTCCAGGTAGCCAAAGTGGGATAAGCAGGGAACGAGTGAGAGACTGAAAGAACGATATAATAGAGAAACATATACTTTGGAGAAGCTGTGGACAAGAATGAGACAAAAATAGAGGAAAAGAGACAGCAAGATAAATACGTAGTCAGAGCAACAAAGGGAAAGATAAGAGACAGACACATACACAGGCCCAGAAACAGAGTGAAAGAGGTACACAGAGGGGGCAATGATTTACTTTTTGTCCAAAACAGGAACAAAGTTGGCCCGATGGATTAAGTGGGAGGTCCAATCCTCATTAAAGCCCAGTCCATGAGCGGAAAATCGGCTGGACGCAGTGAGCGAGCCGCACTGAAGGTTAGCAGGAGCATTCCTGGTCTCACAAAGATCCCCCCAGACACGTCCAGGCTGTTTTTGGAGCAGCCTCCAACCATTGATCCTTGAAAATTGGAAATGGATCCTGGGACCTTGATTTTCAGATGCGAGCGACCTCCCCCCTGATCTGGGTGTCTATTTACAGGCCCACCTGAAAACCACATCGTGCAGGCCTTGGGTGTCTAAGGCAAGGCTGCTGATTTTGCGTCATTTTCAATACTGGACACCTTGTAAACGGGGCAACCGGCACTTCAAAATCGCCCTCAGGAGTCAGAATAGACACATAAGGGAATAAGGGGTTATGGAAAGTGGGTAGGGAAGTGGACCCGAGTCCATGACCGGATCAGCCATGATCGTATTGAATGGCGGAGCAGGCTCGAGGGGCCTTATGACCTACTCCTGCTCCTATTTCTTATAGACAGAGCAAGACAGTGCCAGGGATTCAGGAAGAGGTGGAGACAGAGAGAGTGGTAAAAACCCAGAGGGAGGCACATGTGCGGAGAACAGTACAGAGGGAGAAAAACAGAGGTAGGCAGAATGAAAGCGGCAGGTGTGTGACACAGACACAAGAAAATTATTTTCTCTAAACCTTCTTCAAAATATATTAAACTTTAATGTACAAGCACCTAACTGAGATTATTAATCCAAGGTGCAGTCTTAAACCCTAATGGATCCTGGCACACTGTGGCAGTTCTTGATCCTTACCATCCAGCTGTCAAAAGATCATACACCTAGTGGAGTTCTATTCAGGGGAGCTTATAATTAGCAGAGAATTATGCCATTTACTCTCTGCCCGTTTCATAATTCATGGGTTGCCCTTGCAGCCTGAGAATGAAATGAATTTAGTGTAAGCGAAACACGGCGATTAAAAATTCAATTATTTGCGTAATTGAAATGCCTGCTCGCCTTCAATAGGAAGGACGGAGCTAATAGGCACCTGGGCACCCAGGCAAATAGTGGCACCATTATACCCATGAGCAATCAAATGGATCAAATTTACATCAGGAAATTGAGCATAAACTCACACAGGGAAATTCTCTCTGAACGCTAGCAAACAGGATAATTCATGCCTTTAGAAATGACACATATAATCTAGCCGTCATTCTATAGAAAGGGATGCATTGAGATGTAATAAGCAGTTTTACGTGAGTTTTTATACAGTGTTAGAGAGAAGGAAAGCCGGGTGGGGCTGGAGCTGAGTTTAAAGTTACCGTTCTAAGACAGAAGCATTTAAATTCTTCATGTGCTGACTGATTGATCCACCTTTGCAATGGACAGTAAAGATTAAGAGACTGACAAATAGGCATCTACTTACACAGCGTTAGAGGCTAATCTGCTGTGTGGGCTTTGGGAGCACTGGAGCACCAGCAAGGCTCATTCACACACTGACTCCTCAGATACACAACGAGAGCTCGAGACTTCCAGCAATAAATCAGAGGGGAGAGACACAGAGATCCAGCAACTGCACAAGCAACATTTCCCCTCTTAAACTTGGGATACTGCCTTCTTCCAAAGAGCTTGCTTTTGGCCTTTATTCCAAAGGTTGGACATTACCTCCATCCAGGATTTTTGCATCAACTGACCCGTTGCTCCCAGGCTGACCGAGAAGGAATTTTGAATTCAGAGCCCAGCTCCTCCTCTTTGAGCGGGAGGATGAGCAGCTCCCCCACGGAGTCATCAGTCAGCCCAGGGCTGGAGGACAGCCAGGCAGGTATGAGAGAGAGAGCGTATGAATGAGTGAGAGATAGAGTGACTGAGACAGTGAGAACAAGAAGAGCAGGTATGAGAGTTGGCTGGCGAGGCTCAGACAGACAGCCAGGGAGTTGAGTCAGTCAGCGAGGCAGAGAACAACAGGTAGATATGAGAGTAAGAGGTCCAGTGGGATGAAAAGGGGAGCCAGCCAGCAAGGAGAGAGAATTGGCTAGTGGGTACCTGAGAGAGGATGAGAAAATCATAAAGAGAAGAGCGGGACAGACAGAAATCAATAAGAAAACATGAATTGTGGGAGGAAGAGACAGACAGGAAGGTATGCGAAAGTGTGAGGAAGGAAGAGAGAGAGAGAGAGAGAGAGAGAGAGAAGCAGAGTCACAGTCCACATTGGGTTGTGAAGTGAGTGCGTTCCAGTATCTGAATACAATTATGTCAAAGGCCAGGGCTCAATTAGTGTTAAACGGGAAACAAACACTTCAGCAAAGGTGCAACAAATAGGAGAATGAAGCAAGATTTCAGATGGTGCTCCTGAAGAGAATGTTCATTTAAACATTAGATTAAGTAAGATAAGAGTAAATGAGCAGTGGACTGCCAGTCTGAAAATGTGCTTCAATGAATGAACGAAACCATCTCGGAAAAAATAAAAAGATGGCTATTGCTGCATCACTGTATTTAATAGTATCCAGTCTTTATTGAGAAACAACAATATTAATGTATTAAATATACTTGATCAAAAAGCATGATTACTGAAATCCCAGCTTGAACATGAGAATAATTATAAACATACAATTATAGAATCAGAGTACTAATTTAGTGCTTACCCTGGCTCCCAGTACTACATGAGTTGTGTATTGATGGGATAAATATGAATGTTGACTGCTGTCAGTAACATGCCGTGTTTTGAGATTAGCTCGGGGTGATGTAGCGAGGGGTTCTTTGCTTACAGTGGTGCGAGGTTCCAGGACGCCCTTGAGCTTTTTTCTGGGAGTTCATATTTAATTCGTAATTTGCTAGATCAGTGGGAATCATCTTTGAGAGTCAAAGAGAAGCAGATCTTCATCAATGTGCCATAGTTCTTTGGAAGATTGCCTTGGGTCATGTATATAACAGTAACAAAATGATCTCTTTCTTTTTGGATATTGTGTCATTCATATTTAATTTTAACTTCAGTGTCTTCAGATGAGGCAAGCCAAATCCTCAATGAAGAGTCAAGCCCAACTCTTCAGTGAGGAGTCAAGCCTGCCCTTTGGTAAGATGATGCGCCCAGCCACACAGTAAGGTCAAACCCAAATCTTCGTTGTGGAATCTAATCGAGCTTCTCAGCTCTTAGTATGGTCAGGGTCAGTGCTGAGATGATTTCTCTTTGTTTTTCCTTTTGTGCTTGCTACCAGTGACGAGCCCGAGTCCGGGGAAGTCCCTCAGCCCCGTGCTCATGTGCAAGGTGTGTGGGGATACCAGCAGTGGCAAGCACTATGGCATTTACGCCTGTAACGGCTGCAGCGGCTTCTTCAAGCGGAGTGTAAGAAGAAAACTCATCTACAGGTGAGTCGTCGTCCATATTGTACACATGGTAGTATAGTTAACTGTGTTATATCCTCAAGCTCGCAATCTAAGTTGTCAAGAAACTCGATACACTGATCGATGTTTCACTTGGTGACTTATCTGAACACAATATATAAATAAAAGGCTGCATATGGCTACTGCCTGCACTGTGTGTTTGAAGTTAGGCAACACTGAGGGATATTACATCTGAAAGAAAGACTTGTGTTTATATAGCACCTTTCACGACCACCAGATGTCCCAAAGCGCTTTACAGCCAATGAAGTACTTTTTGAAGTGTAGTCACTGTTGCAGTGTAGGAAATGTGGCAGATAATTTGCAGACAGCAAGCTCCCACAAACAGCAATGTGATAATGACCAGATCATCTGTTTTTTTTTAATGATGTTGACTGAAGGATAAATATTGGCCAAGACTGCTCTTCTTCAAAATAGTGCCATGGAATCTTTTACTTCCACCCAAGAGGGCAGATGGGGCCTTGGTTTAACGTCTCATCCAAAAGACAGCACCTCCGACAATGCAGCACTCCCTCAGTACTGCACTGAAGTGACAGCCTAGATTTTTATGCTCAAGTCTCTGGAGTTAAACTTTGAATCCATAACCTCCTGACTTATTGGCAAGAGTGCTACCAACTGAGCCAGGGCTGACTCCCAAATCTGGAGCAGGAGATTGGATTGGGTCAGTAGATATGCAACTGTACAAAATTATTCAGAAACCTAAATTATTGTTTCATCCCTTCTAGTCCTCCCCAAATGCATTACCTCACACTTCTCCAGATTGCCCACCTAACAAGTCCATCGATAGCTTCCTGCAGTCTATAGTTTTCTTCCTCACTATCAACCACATGGCCAATTTTTGTACCATCTGCAAACTTCTTAATCATGGCCCCTACATTGAAGTCTAAATCATTGATGTAGACCACAAAAGGCAAGGGACCGCGTACTGAGCCCTGCAGAGCCCACTGGAAACAGCCTTCCACTCACAAAAACATCTGTCGACCATTACCCTTTGCTTCCTGCCACTGAGCCAATTTTGGATCCAACTTGCCACTTCCTCTTGGATCCCGTGGGCTTTTACTTTTCTCACCAACTTGCCATGTGGGACCTTATCGAAAGCCTTGCTAAAATCCATGTCGACTACATCAAACGCACTACTGTCTTCAACCCTCAAAAAATTCAATCAAGTTAGTCAGACACAATCGTCCCTCAACAAATCTATGCTGACTGTCCTTGATTAATCCGTGCCTTTCTAAATAATGATAATACTGTCCCTTAGAATTTTTTCCAACAATTTGCACACCACCAAGGTTAGGCTGACTATCATATAAACCTATTAAATTCAGACAATTATCTAGCACATTCTCACTGTAGTTATATTTTACCAACTTTGTGTTGAAAAACATGGGAATAAATACAGCTTTCTTCCTCACTATCAACTACACGGCCAATTTTTGCATCATCTGCAAACCTCTTAAATCATGCCCCCTAAACTGAAATCTAAATTACTGGTGTATACCACAAAAAGCAAGGGACCCAATACTGAGCCCGACAGAACCCCACTGGAAACAGCCTTCGTCATAAAAACATTTGTCACCAACATAAAGTCCTTGGAAAGTTTAACGCTCGAGTCCCAACAATACAGCTCTGTTCAATGCCAAGTATCTCAGAGGTGGTGAGGCTGTGGTTGCATTTATTTATTGGCTCTTGTTGCTCTCAGATGCCAGGCAGGTACAGGGATGTGTCCTGTGGATAAAGCCCATCGGAATCAGTGCCAGGCATGTAGACTGAAGAAGTGTTTGCAGGCTGGTATGAATAAAGACGGTGAGTGTGTGTGTGTTAATGTCTGTGCGAGTGTGAGAGAGAATGTATGAAATTATGGCTTAATGTTTTTAGCTCTTAGCAGCTATTATCCTCTAATCTCCCTGTGCGTTATTCTTTGTGCTTCTTCCTCCCTCTCTCAAAGTCTGCCTCTCTGCTTTTCATCCTCCTCGCACTCTCTGCTCACTCTCCTTTCTCACGTGTTCCTCCAGCCGTTCAGAATGAACGTCAGCCCCGCAGCACTGCCCAGGTCCGGCTGGACAGTGCCGAGCTTGACCCAGACAAGGAGCACATTGCCACCACCAGAGAGCCCACTTCGTCATCTGTCAGCACCCAGAGGCAAGTCTCCTCTAACATCAGCAGTAGCCAGAGGACCATCAGCCCACCAAACAACCACCGGTTCATGGCCAGCCTGATGACCGCTGAGACCTGCGCCAAGCTGGAGCCTGAGGATGGTCAGTGACTGGCTTCTAATCCCCTCACTACATGCTTGTTTACTGTGTAACCACTATGGATTAAAGCATTAATCCAGCTCTATAAAAATTAGAGCTGGTGTTAATTTATTAAGAACCATTTAAGGTGCACATTTATTTTTTCCTCCAATTTTCTCCCTTCCACTCCTGATCTCTTCTCGTATCCAAAATTGGCACTCTTCCTGTGTGAGCCTAAACAATGAGTGACGCAACTATTCACCAATGAAGGCATCACAGCTGAGCCAAATCCTGTATACACACACACACACACACACACACACACTTTTTGCCAGATAGTGATCAGGATCTGGAACCTTGCCTGATTTTACCACTCCCTAGTCCAGGGATCAGTGTGTCACAACAACATCCATAGAAACATAGAAAATAGGTGCAGGAGTAGGCCATTCGGCCCTTCGAGCCAGCACCACCATTCGATAAGATCATGGCTGATCATTCCCTCAGTACCCCTGTCCTGCATTCTCTCCATACCCTTTGATCCCCTTAGCTGTAAGGGCCATATCTAACTCCCTCTTGAATATATCCAATGATCTGGCATCAACAACTCTGCGGCAGGGAATTCCACAGGCTAACAACTCTCTGAGTGAAGAAGTTTCTCCTCATCTCAGTCCTAAATGGCCTACCCCTTATCCATAGACTGTGTCCCCGGGTTCTGGACTTCCCCAATATCGGGAACAATCTACCCGCATCTAACCTATCCCAGTCCCGTCAGATTCTTGTATGTTTCTATGAGATCCCCTCTCATCCTTCTAAACTCCAATGTATAAAGGCCCAGTTGATCCAGTCTCTCCTCATGTCAGTCCAGCCATCCCGGGAATCAGTCTGGTAAACCTTCGCTGCACTCCCAGTTTAGTTTCATATGCAAACTTGGAGATATTACACTCAATTCCTTCATCCAAATCATTGATGTATATTGTAAAGAGCTGGGGTCCCAGCACTGAGCCCTGCGGCACTCCACTAGTTACTGTCTGCCATTCTGAAAAGGACCCGTTTATCCCGACTCTCTGCCAACCAGTTCTCTATCCACGTCAGTACATTACCCCCAATACCATGTGCTTTAATTTTGCACACCAATCTCTTGTGTGGGACCTTGTCAAAAGCCTTTTGAAAGTCCAAATATACCACATCCACTGATTCTCCCTTGTTCACTCTACTAGTTACATCCTCAAAAAATTCCAGAAGATTGGTCAAGCATGATTTCCCTTTCATAAATCCATGCTGACTTGGACCCATCCTGTCACTGCTTTCCAAATGCGCTGCTATTTCATCTTTAATAATTGATTCCAACATTTCCTACACTACTGATGTCAGGCTAACCGGTTGAGATTAAGTGACTCAGTACAGGCTGGGGATTGAACCTGTAAAGATTCAGGGCCATATTCTCCGTGATGAGCCTGGATTTACTGAATGGGGGTGGCCAACGGAATCCCGTCGAGGTAACAGTTACCACAAATTTATTTCCACTAGTGCTGGTTGGCAAGGAAGGCATCAGAAAACCAGTGGTATTTATTGTCAACGAGAGAGGGGAAGAGTTAGTTCATGTTTCCCTGTTGCACATTGTGCTTACAGTGGACGAGAACATCGATGTGACAAGTAACGAGCCTGAGAGGACATCCACCGAGTACCAGATGTCCATCTACCCGCCCAGCAGCCCCGAGAGCGTGTACGAGACTTCAGCCAGGTTGCTCTTCATGGCCGTTAAGTGGGCCAAGAATCTTCCGGTCTTCTCCAACCTGCCATTCAGGGACCAGGTACGTCTGCAGAATGCTGGTGGGCTTGGGGTGGGGGCATAGGATTAAAATGCAACACTGGAGGGCGAGGGGAGAACACTCAATTTCAACATTACACAGAGGGAAACATTCAACTCAAGACATTGCAGTCTTGGCTGGATTGGAACCCAGGGCTCAGAGTTGAAAGGTCAGTGTGCACTCTCGGTTTTGTGGCTAACCCTAGTTCTTCCTCTCAGAGGCTATTTCTATGCCGAAGTGCAGCAGTTCAGTCTGGTCTGATTCATAGGGCATTTCTGTGCAAACCAGATGAATCAATGAGACATCAAAAGAGGCAAAGCCAACAGTGCAGACACCACCAAGGTTAAAGAGTGGGCGAGGGGAAGAAAAGGTAAATTAACATAGTGGTGATTAGGTGATGCCGAACTTGGGTTCTAAGAGGATGTAGGAGGAATAGAAGACTGAGGAAGTTATAACCTCTACAACGTCAAGTTCTCGGGCAGTGGCAATGAGTCTTGATTTCAGTACAGGGTGAAAGAGGATTGTGGGGAATGGTACGAGTGGAACTAAATATGGTTGACACTTAATGACCTCAAGGCAACTAGAGATGGGCAATAAATGTGGAATTGCCAGTGTCACCCGCATCCTGAGAAAAGTGGAGCTGAAGAGAAACAAGGCAGTTAGATTCAGAGGAGCACTGATGACAGAAGTATTAATAGAACAGTCTGTTGATCATTCCTCTCCATCAACAAAAGGCTTTTTCTGTTGCAGGTGATCTTGTTGGAGGAAGCCTGGAATGAACTCTTCCTGCTCTGTGCCATCCAGTGGTCTATGCCCTTGGAGAGTTGCCCTTTGTTGTCATTACCCGAACTCTCTCATAGCCCTCAAGGCAAGAGCAGCTCCACCATGGCAGATGTCCGCATCCTGCAGGAGATCATGAGCCGGTTCAAGGCCCTCGCAGTGGACCCCACAGAGTTTGCTTGTCTGAAGGCTGTGGTACTCTTTAAACCAGGTGAGCAGAAACCACTCATCCCTTCCACCATGGGCAATATGTCCAATTAGTTCATCGAACCTGCAGCCAGTGTAATGTGACAGGCACAGAATCTATTGGGTTGAGTAGATCACCAGAACAAACTGATCCCCAATGTTGGAGGGACAGAGAGAGGTGAATTATGCAGTAAAGGAAGCCGATACTGGAACAGGTCAACTTGGTAAAGACTTAAGCAAAGTCAGCTCAAGTGATATTGTTTAAGGGACTAAAAAGTATGAGGTTTGCAAGAGACAAATTTGGGGGTTCATGGCATTCTGGATTAACACTTGTGAGGTAAGCATCAATTACTCACTAGTTCCTTTATATGGAAGTTACACAGAAAGAAGTCCCGATTCTTTTATGATGCACTTTTGGTAATGGCCATGTGCACAGATGTATCCAGCAAGGCCTGTGCCACAGTTCAGCAGAAGACTGGGACTCTTTAGTGGGGATGGCCATTCTCTGGGCCATTTGTCTTCTTTCCATTCTTTTTCCTTACCCAGTTTCTCCCTTCCTCTCCTGAAGGTGCTGACTTATCTGAGGTTACAGTTCCATGGCCAATGACCTATTTCCAGTACTTCGCCCAAGTAATTCTTCATGAGTTGTCCCAGTGAGCACGCAGGTTTTTCCTCGTCCTCGCTCAAGAATGCCGAGATCAAATGTACAGCCCCAAATTCCATCCAAGGCTGACATCAGCTATCACAGCACGGACTAGGGATCTGGGACCCTCCCTATATGTGTGTCTCTGCATGATTACCATGCCGGGGGGAGGGGAGGGAGAGATGGAGGAGTGCATTTTTAATGGAATTTTAGGAAGATTTTCCTGCATCAGGGAATCGGCACTCACCAATACTGTGTTCTCCCTCAGAAACAAGAGGCTTGAAGGACCCTGAGCAGGTGGAAAATCTACAGGATCAGTCACAAGTGATGCTGGGTCAGCACAGCAGGACACACTACCCAATCCAGCCAGTTAGGTAAGGAGAGGCAGATCTCAGAGCAAGTCCACTGCTGATAACAAGCAGGTCACCTGCTTATATCAGACTATGCTAATTTCAGATACAAAACATGGAATGGATTATTACACTGTTCATCTATTAGATACAAAACACAAAAACGAGAGAAATAGGCCATCCATTAGTATTCACCCTACTGTTAGACAGCACAACTTCGTCCTTCTTCAATCATGAGTAATGAGGGTTGCAAAAAAAAAATCTGAGACTAATTTTAGAAGTTTCTTCCCAATTTCCTACAGTAATCAAGCAAGCTCCAGTAGGCATTAGTTACCCATGATTATGAACACTGGACTGTACACAACAGGTAAAGCTCTCTTCCATCTATCTGGTTGGTAACAAAAGTCAATGACTCCCACTGCACTCTATCTCTCAAACCTTTCAATAGCTTTGCCCACCAAAAATATATATCAGTCACCCTCTTAACACAGAACGGATCAATACACCGTATCAAGTATCAGGCTCAAAACATGAATTAATACCCTCAAAGTGACAACTTACAATTTCACATAATTGACAGATAGTAAAAGCTTTTACCGATATATAAAACGGAAAAGAGTGACTAAAGTAAATATTGGCCCCTTAGAAGATGAGAAGGGGGGTTTAATAATGGGAAATGTGGAAATGGCTGAGACTTTAAACAATTATTTTGCTTCGGTCTTCACAGTGGAAGACACAAAAACCATGCCACAAATTGCTGGTCACAGGAATGTAGGGAGGGAGGACCTTGAGACAATCACTATCACTAGTGGGGTAGTGCTGGACAGGCTAATGGGACTCAAGGTAGACAAGTCCCCTGGTCCGGATGAAATGCATCCCAGGGTATTAAAAGAGATGGCGGAAGTTATAGCAGATGCATTCGTTATAATCTACCAAAATTCTCTGGACTCTGGGGAGGTACCAGCGGATTGGAAAGCAGCTAATGTAACGCCTCTGTTTAAAAAAAGGGGGCAGACAAAAGGCAGGTAACTATAGGCTGGTTAGTTTAACATCTGTAGTGGGGAAAATGCTTGAAACTATTAAGAAATAACGGGACATCTAGATAGGAATAGTGCAATCAAGCAGACGCAGCATGGATTCATGAAGGGGAAATCATGTTTAACTAATTTACTGGAATTCTTTGAGGATATAACGAGCATGGTGGATAGAGGTGTACCAATGGATGTGGTGTATTCAGATTTCCAAAAGGCGTTAAATAAGGTGCCACACAAAAGGTTACTGCAGAAGATAAAGGTATGCGGAGTCAGAGGAAATGTATTAGCATGGATAGAGAAGTGACTGGCTAACAGAAAGCAGAAAGTCGGGATAAATGGGTCCTTTTCGGGTTGGAAATCGGTGGTTAGTGGTGTGCCACAGGGATCGGTGCTGGGACTGCAACTGTTTACAATATACATAGATGACCTGGAAGAGGGGACAGAGTGTAGTGTAACAAAATTTGCAGATGACACAAAGATTAGTGGGAAAGCGGGTTGTGTAGAGGACACAGAGAGGCTGCAAAGAGATTTAGATAGGTTAAACGAATGGGCTAAGGTTTGGCAGATGGAATACAATATCGGAAAATGTGAGGTCATCCACCTTGGAAAAAAAACAGTAAAAGGGAATATTATTTGAATGGGGAGAAATTGCAACATGCTGCGGTGCAGAGGGACCTGGGGGTCCTTGTGCATGAATCCCAAAAAGTTAGTTTGCAGGTGCAGCAGGTAATCAGGAAGGCGAATGGAATGTTGGCCTTCATTGCGAGAGGGATGGAGTACAAAAGCAGGGAGGTCCTGCTGCAACTGTACCGGGTATTGGTGAGGCCGCACCTGGAGTACTGCGTGCAGTTTTGGTCACATTACTTAAGGAAGGATATACTAGTTTTGGAGGGGGTGCAGAGACGATTCACTAGGCTGATTCCGGAGATGAGGGGGTTACCTTATGATGATAGATTGAGTAGACTGGTTCTTTACTCGTTGGAGTTTAGAAGGATGAGGGGTGATCTTATAGAATCATTTAAAACAATGAATGGGATAGACAAGATAGAGGCAGAGAGGTTGTTTCCACTGGTCGGGGAGACTAGAACTAGGGGGCACAGCCTCAAAATACAGGGGAGCCAATTTAAAACCGAGTTGAGAAGGAATTTCTTCTCCCAGAGGGTTGTGAATCTGTGGAATTCTCTGCCCAAGGAAGCAGTTGAGGCTAGCTCATTGAATGTATTCAAATCACAGATAGATAGATTTTTAACCAATAAGGGAATTAAGGGTTATGGGGAGCAGGCGGGTAAGTGGAGCTGAGTCCACGGCCAGATCAGCCATGATCTTGTTGAATGGCGGAGCAGGCTCAAGGGGCTAGATGGCCTACTCCTGTTCCTAATTCTTATGTTCTTATGTTCAACAACTTATTCTATTTCATCCCTCCACCCGCCCCCCCCCCCCCCCACCACACCCCAACCCTAAAAAAACCTTCAACTTGAATATTACTTTTAAAACTAATATGCTCTTATTCTAACCTTTTAAAGCCTTTCACTGAACTGGAGCATTGTGGGCAATTTTGGTAACCACACTTTAGGAAGGATGTCAAGATCTTGGAGAGGGTGCAGAGATTTAATAGAATTATACCAGGGATGAAAGACTTCAGTTATATGGAGAGTCTGGAGAATCTTGGATTTTTCTTCTTAGAGCAGAGAAGGCGAAGGGAAGATTTAATAGAGGTGTTCAAATGTTACGGGGTTTTGAGAGAGTAAATAAGGAGAAACTGATTCGACTAGTGGGAGGGTTTGTAACCAGGGGACACAGATTTAAGATAATTGGAAAAAGACCATAGGGGTGAATTGTTGTGATCTGGGATGCACTGCCTGAAAAGCAGATTCAATCAGTAGCTTTCAAAGGGAAATTGGATATATACATGACAGAGTTGCAGGGCTATGGGAAAAGAGCGGGGGAGTGGGACTAATTGGACAGCTCTTTCAAATCGCCCCGTTCTGTGCTGCAAGATTTTATGATTCTAAGATCAGTAGGGATGAATAAACTCGACTCATTCTAGCTCATCCATGTACAATTTCACCTCCACTACCCCACCCAAGTCCAAAAGTCCCAGTCCATGTGTTAGTATTTTGTGTTAAGAACGACCCAACATCAGTCCTAAATTAGCCCATTGCCAGTTTGAACCGGTTATCTTCTTGACCTACTGTCATTGTTTAGTTTGAAGGAGTATTCTCTACTTAAGAGTTTTCTATACTGCTTACTGTCCTATATACCTGTATAAAGTACCCTCCCAGCCACGTCCCATTGAGCAGAATAGCTCATGTTTCTCCAATCTTTCCTCATAATTCTATGATCTGATACTTGGGATAAACCTTCTCTGAATGGCCTCCAGAGCTTAAATGTAAACCTTTTGTCTCCGTTGCCAACTGGACTCAGTACTCGAGGTGTAGTCTGACCGAAGCATTGTATAGTTTAACCATAAACCCCTCTGACTTCTACTCCACTATTTTGAGTATCAGGTTCCTTCAGATGAAATGTTAAACTGGGGGTCTATCTACCTGCTCAGGTGGACCATTAAAGATGCAATGGCACTTTTGGAAGAGAAACAGGGAGCTCCTACCTCAACTAATACCACCAAAGAGAGACTAACTGGTTAGTCACCTCATTATTGATTATAGCACCTTGCTGTGCGCTAAATGCCTACCACATTCACCCATCCAACAACAGCAACTGCACAATGTTATTCATTATATGTCAAGTCCTTTGGATGTTTCAAAGATATAAGGCACTATTTATGTTCTATCTTTCGATTTGCTTAGTTGATTGACGATTCTATTGCTGATTTATAGTTTCAGTAAGTTTTATGCTGGAGGGGGGGGTCAGTTGTCTGAATTTCTTCTTGTCCATCTTTTTACCAGGTTTGGGAAGTTGCTGCTTCTCCTGCCCTCACTCCGCTTTGTCCCTTCAGAACGAATTGAGCTGCTGTTCTTCCACAGAACCATCGGCAACACTCCCATGGAAAAGCTTCTCTGTGACATGTTTAAGAGCTGAACCTCCCGAGCAGCATGCCCTACTGCATTCTCCCCAGCACTTTGCTTTGTCTGTTTCGTTGTCTGAATTCCTAGCGTGCCCTTGCTGTCTCCCCAAAAATGCTGTGCCCTCTGACCCTGCAACCTCCACTAAGACACCACACCGTGTCTTTCCCTGTCTCCCCAACATGGCACCCTGCCATGTTATTGTCTCTTATTTATTGTCTCCTCACACATCACATTGACTGTTATGCCATTTTATCCCAACATTTTACATCGTCAGTTCTCCCAAACAATGCTTCAAATCCTGATAAATTTTAAACGTATGAAGACTGAATATATTTCTATACAAGAATAAAACTAGAATATGGTTACCCAAGTTGCTTGTTGTTCACTTATGCTTCTTCAATATCGAAATGCTACTATAGAGAGTGAGAAGACTTAACTATTGCCTGCTTACATATTGATTAACCAACAATGCAAAAGCAATAGCGGTATACACCAATTTCAAGAGGTGCAAACTATGTAGTTATGAGGAAGGTTCCTGGGAGGATTGAGCGACAGGTGACACTAGAAAAAACAGCGCAAGAAAACAAAAATTGCTGAAGGAATGTGGAAAGGACGCATATCCTTACAAGGAAAATAGCAAGACCACTGCAAGTCAGTAAAGCTAAGAGCTATTTTAAAAGGCACACTGAATGGCAGTGGATTGAGGATAAGAGTCATGAGAAGCTCAGTGACAATAACTAATACAAGTATTGCAAAGGGCAAGTGTTAATTTGCAGAAAAAGGCTTCAGAAAACTTCTTTGCTACGTGCAGACTTTTTCGGAGATTATTTCGACAAGGGGATAAGTGGAAAAACTAGGAATAGGATTTTTTTTTTTTTTTTTAAACTGACATGTCTAACATCCAGGACACTGCCAATGTTGAAAAGAACAGACGATGCAGTAAATCAAGAAGTTGTGTTATTTGACATTAAGCATGAGTTTTAAAACTTTGTCCATTATTGTTGGAAGACTAAAAGAAGGTAAGGAGTTCTACAGTTTGAAGGTCCTGAGAAAGAATGAGTGAGAGTAATTAAATCAATTTCTCAAGAGAAAAGTCTGTGGTCTGATTCCAAGTTCAGTCAAAGTTGTGCTCTGAAGGAAGTCAAAGAATTAAATATTTACAACGTTCTTGGAACCATCAAGATATGCTCTAGAATCCTGAAGGGAATGAGATATGACATATTTGAGAGTCTGGTTAATATTTTTAGAAGCTCAGTAAATACAAGAGCAAGGCAGCCCTGGGACTCGGTAGTGACTTATAATTCAAAGAAAATAGTGACGGCAGGGAATTACAGAAAAATCACTGACCCCGACAAGAAGTAAAAAGATGATTTTGGATACGGTTTTCACATTATGAGGAATTGGCATCATTTTCTTTGGGAAACAAGACGACATTGAAGTAACCTAATAGGACATTACAAACCAAAGCAGCAAAATTGATCTGGCAAATTGTTCATTGCACAGCAGACAAAGAAAGCAAGCAGTGAGGAGGGAAAATTGTTAAATGAAATGGAACTATTAATGAAAGACCACTTGGCAGACATTAAAATGGATTCAAGGGAAAATTATTCAAGTTTCTGGAGAGGGAAAGGATTAAGGGACAAGGTCGGAAAGGTGAGTAAATGGGGCTAATATAACAAAAAGGGATTGATTTGTTAAACCCAATAAGCCTACTGGTGACACAATGCCCTCTCGTCTTATCAACGGTTTTAGCCAATATTTGAAAGTGTATACAAAAACTTACATTTATATAGTGCCTTTCACGACCACCAGACGTCCCAAAACGCTTTATAGCTAACGGAGTACTTTTGAAGTGTAGTCACTGTTGTAATGTAGGAAACGCAGCAGCCAATGTGCGCACAGCAAGCTCCCACAAACAGCAATGTGATAATGACCAGATAATCTGTTTGAGGGATAAATATTGACCGATGACACCAGGGATATAAAGAAGGTTCTGTGCCTATAGCCAATAACTCAAGGGAATCTTGAAGGTATTGCTAGGAAGATACAAGAAGCATCTATTGGTTTGCATCACTTCCTGGCAGCCCTAGTGGATGCCAACTTACCTCTGGACACATTTCTTCAGAACCTTGTGGAAACGAAGCAAATATTATTTTGGCCTTTCTTCGATGACAGCAAAATCCCAACACAAGTCAAACATGACATTTGTACAAACAGCTCTCTTTCATGGTTTAGAACTCATCAGTGTTCGACAGACCGGTTTCCTTCAACCATGTACAAAATCCGATACCAAGCTATGAGGTTGATTTGTGACAAAGAGGAAGAAACAATTGCAGGGTACTGGCCGACATCCATGTGTCACTGAGCACCTAGGTGCAAGAGTTAGCCCAAAAATAGGCTCGACTGTTCTTCAAAGCTCTTCATGGGAGTGTCAGAATTAAGCCACTGTGTAAGCCTGGTAACACAGCCTGGACTTGGACATTTAGAACATTAATGTGGCTGGCACGCTGCAAGCTGTACTGTGCAGCTCCCTTCATCACACCCCATGTGGACAGGCACCCCATCCACCACCTTAAACATTCACTCCCTCCACCACCGGCGCACCGCGGCTGCAGTGTGTCCCATCGACAAGATCCACTGCAGCAACTCACCAAGGCTTCAGCACTCCAAAACCCGCGGCCTCTCCCACCTAGAAGACCAAGGGCAGCAGGCACATGGGAACACCACCACCTCCACGTTCCCCTCCGAGTCACACACCATCCAGACTTGGACATATATTGTTGTTCCTCCATCGTCGCTGGGTCACAATCCTGGAACTCCCGACCTAACAACACTCTGGGAGCACCTTCACCACACGGACTACAGCGGTTGAAGGCAGCGGCTCACTGCCATCTTCTCAAGGGCAATTAGGAATGGGCAATAAATGTTGCCTGCGATGCCACATCCCATGAACGAACAAATAAGTGAAGCTTAACAGCTCTATACTAGTAGGTTGCGTGGTTTTAGCTGGTTAAACTCCAGTTAGTACCTTGGTGCATGCTTGTGGTGCCCAAGCCATGGCTCTTTCCAACAAGCACCTAAGCTCTCTTAGGTAAGTGAGGAGTGGCCCTATGGGCAGAGCCTTTGCGCTCCATGCCTGATAAACAGAAACATTACCAGTGTAGATTTCTCAGTAGTTTAGTTTGGAGACAAAAAAGTGATAGGGTTCTGCATGCATGACACATAGTTTTACAAAAAAAAATTAAATGCGGAGATTAGCGATAGGTTTATCATGAGCAAGATGTTGCCCATTTATCTTCGCATGTGACCCGTGCACTTGGTGTCAATACAGAATGATTTATACAATCTAGTCCCAAAACCAGGCAAATTTTTCAGAGGCTCCTAGATTGCCGTCCCTGTTAAAGGCTTTAGCAGTGATGATTTGTTTACCATTGAGCCTTGTTTCTAAGTCCTTGATGAAAGCCACATAATCTTCTTTGTGCTTTACATTCACATGGTTTTTTTAATATCGTCCAAAGTCCCTGTTTGTCACTTGCTTCTACTTCAAAACACGTCTCCCTCCTATTTTCTCTCCAGCTCTCCCAAGACAGTGGTTTTAGTTGGTGGCGGTTCCTCAGGCACTGGCCAGTACCTCACTCTCAGCGGCCTTTCATCATGTGTAAGCCTAGTGTTTGCCTTCAACCACGATGGGAGCACCACAGCCAAGCCTATTGTTCGAAACATCGAAAAATAGGTGCAGGAGTAGGCCATTCGGCCCTTCGAGCCTGCACCGCCATTCAATAAGATCATGGCTAATCATTCCTTCAGTACCCCTTTCCTGCTTTCTCTCCATACCCCTTGATCCCCTTCAGAGTAAGAGCCATATCTAACTCCCTCTTGAATATATCCAGTGAACTGGCATCAACGACTCTCTGCGGCAAGGAATTCCACAGGTTAACAACTCTGAGTTATCTTCAGTTAATGCCCACATGGGAGCACCGACCAGCAGAGGGCACTGGCTCCCGATCAGGAGCGAGAACCCTGCTCGAATTCCCATCTAGCTGCGATGAGCTAACTCAGCACAATGAACAGACACAAACCTGGGACCATCTGGTCTGCACGTTATCGATTGCCTATACCCATTGGTTAAATTTTTTGGTGCCTTTCCCTCTCGTGCAACTGTGGGAATTGAGAAGCCCGTTTTTTTTTAAATTACTTCATCGCTCTCTGTGTGGTCGTGGTATTATACCATTGTCCCGAAGACCACCTGATTGGTTATCAAAACATAGAAACATAGAAATTTACAGCGCAGGAGGAGGCCATTTCGGCCCATCGTGTCCGCGCCGGCCGACAAAAATCCGCACGGCCCTCAGTCAGCAGACCTGAAGATTACGTATAAACCGATGAACAATGACGGAAAGGTAAAGAGCACCCAGCCCAACCAGTCCGCCCCTGCGACACACAACTGCGACACCCCTTACACTAAAACATTCTACACTCCACCCCAACCACATCTCGGGGTTCAGTTTCCAAGAAGCGCTGGCAGCAAACAAGACTCCTCACAGCCAGCGCATACTCTGAAAATAAGGCCTTCCATTTTACCATTTGCATTACTGAGATGTTCAGGCAAAGACTATTGCCCATATGGCTACACATGGCATTTCTGAGTTGTTACAACTTGCATCTTTAATGGGGCAGCGAATTCCACAGATTTACAACCCTCAGAGAAGAAATTCCTCCTCATCTCAGTTTTAAATGGGCGGCCCGTTTTTCTGAGACTATGCCCCCTAGTTTTAGTTTCCCCCATGAGTGAAAGTATACGCTCTGCACTATTGTGAACTCGCCTGCTCTTCTTTGAAATAGTGCCATGATGTCTTTTACATCCACCTGAGGGGGCAGATGGGGCCTCAATTTAACGTCTCATCTGAAAGACAGTGAGACAGTGCAGCACTCCCTCAGTACTGCACTGACAGTGTCAGCCTAGATTTTTTGCTGTTTACAGTGGAAACATGTTTGATCATCTTTTCTGTGTAAACAAGGTATTAAACAGAGGATCACGATTCAGTTTTTGGCAGTTAGCCAAGGTCCTCAGACATACCATAAATTGAACTAAATAATCTGTTTGAACTGAACTTGTCGGGGGAAATCGGGTCAAGTGGCTGCACTCAGCTTTGTTATCTCCCAATGCACTCAATCTGCAGCAATCAGTCTTCAGTGAGGAGAATATAAACAACAGGAAGCACAGCAAGGACTGATTACTGTTTACCATGGTGAATCACTCATTCTCCTCTCTTACACTTTGCTGAATTATAGACCATATCATTTTCTCATATCACAGCACGTGGAGTGGTGTCATCGTGTTCGCCAATCTCGGCTGGGGTAGCAGCAGATCACGCTGCATTTGGCCGTAGTGCCCTGGCTAGCCAGAACGTTGGAAATTCAGGAAGAGTTTCTGCTCTTAATTGCAACCTAATGAGTCTTGCTGGAAAATGCACAAGTGGACACCAAGTTGTCCTTGGAGCAGAGAAGATGAAGAGATGATTTAATAGTGTTCAAAATCATGATGTGTTTTGACAGATTAACTTAAGGAGAAATTGTTTCCAGTGGCTGAAGTGTCAGTAACCAAAGGACTCAGATTTAAAGTAATTGGCAAAAGAACCAGAGGCGAGATGGGGAAAATATTTTTATGCAATGAGTTATGATCTGATGTGCTGTATCATTGTATGATTCTATGGGATCGTGGCTTAGCTTTGACACCAGCCACCGTCAAACAACCTGCAAAATCACTGTCTTGGGTTAAACATTCAAGAATAGTCTCTTGGGCAAAATACCAGAGCTCAGCCAACATGAATTAAACTGAATGCAGCAACGAGTAAGCACCTTCAGGAGAAGAGGTTGAGAGACTATTTAAGATCAAGAAAGTTTTGGACGTGGTAATTAAAAAGTGTACCGTGCCAGATCTCTCTCAATAAGCATATAAAAAAATAATCAGTGGATACAACGCCATAAAAAGACAGGAAGGTACTTTATTAGATCATGGCAAATTATTAAATTAGCATACAAGATACACAGTAACCCAGCAATGTATTCCAAAGACCAACCCTGTAATACCTTTATACCAGCCATATGATTTCGACATAATGCATCTACTTACATTATAAACTCTTGTATTACACTTTCAATGATATAATTTGGCATAGTGTTTACAGAAAGGGAACAAATCTCCCCAACTCCGTGCCCTTATCACATCAAATAGACAAGGAGGCAGTTCAAGATTCAGGGAGACATCTTGTGCTCCTGTGGTTTGTAATGTTATCTCCACCGGATTCTCAAAGTCTTCCAACTGCCTCCTGGTTCTCCACTGTTATTCAACACTGCCCAGCCCACCCCTTCCCAAGAAAACGCCATTTGTTCTTGGTTTTCAACCAAACATGAAGCTAAAAGATTGTACGCGTGTGCAACACAAGTGCACGTTAGGTACTTCACACTCGTTAACGGATTCACTACTGGGTATAGTAGTTGGGATGCAACGATTGGACACAGCGACCCTGGACTAGAGCAGAGAAAAATCAGCAAGGGCCCCTCTTCCTGATCACTATCCAGTCACCTTTGCAAGAAAGTGCATGTGTGGGGTTGTTGAGTGAGGGCAGCCTCGGGCTCAGCTGTGAAGACTGCCCACTGTCAAATAGCTTGCTAGCATCTCCGCTCTGGGCTTGCACATGAAAAATGGCTCCTTGGGTGATGTACTGGAGGCGTCCAGCGCCTGTGCAACTGTACCCCAGCATGTGCCACCACCTTCAGGAGAGAACACTGGAGGAGGACAACGAGAAACAGGACAGCTTGTGACTCAACAAGTAAAATCTAACAAGTGGCAATGGCCGTGTATCTGAGCAATTCCTTGAAATACCACTGGGCCTACAACTCCATGGCACTGAATAAGGGTGCACGCTGGGGATTAAGCAGTGGCTTACTGAAACAGCATCGATAAACCACCAACCCCAAGCAGTGTAACAGTTTATCAATAAATGCGTATATTTAATCAGCAGGTACTTCGTCATTCCAACTTCGGCTTTTTTCTGGCGGTGGGGGTGAGGCGGGGAAGGCAGAGGAGATTCACAGCCAGCAAGGAGAACTGCAGAACTATCATGCTCAATACAGCAAGCTAAACATGTCCACTAGCCTGGCAGCAAGAACACTTCTGCTCATCAAAATAGGGATGTATTCCTCAATCTCCAACCCTTTATCTGCTCTCCTCTTGCCTGGATGAGCTCTTCTAGTTCTGATCCCCTCCTGATCTCACTGGCAAAATCGTTTGTAGCAAGGAACAATTTTATTACTTTTAAGAATCAATTTTCTCTGGCTAAACCACTCTCGGGGAGAGAGAAATTAACTTAGGTGAGATGGGGATATTCAAAGCATTCCCACCCCACAAAGCATGCCGGCTGACAGTGAGACCGGCAAAGATAAACTCCAACCTCCTAGCTGCAGTGAAGCAATGAGGAGCTTGGAAGAGAGAAGGCTTGAAGCATGCAAAGTTAAGGATGTAACTGTTGACCGTTTGACGGAATCAGAAGGCATTGGCTGGGAGTAGTACGAGTCAGCTGGGCTTGCATCTCCATCAACTTTCAGTTGTTCAAAAGTAGTTCTCGGATAAAGAAAAAGTAACACGCACACACACACGCACATAGAAAGGGCATGAAGTCAAGCGTTATCTACCTGTCCCCACGCGTGGGGCATAAAGGTTTCGTTTTTTTTTAAATGCTACGTTGCATTCACTGTTTTTGGCCCCACAGATTTGACCAATAGTACTGTCAGGTTCCTCTTCTGTGCACAAGAAGAAAGTCAGGAAGTGAGTTTTACAGCTCTTGTTCTTTAATATGCTGTGGGCTATTTGTTCATAAACTTGTTTGTACAACCATACGCAGATATATTTAAGAAATATTACACAAATTGCACTTTATACATAAGGTGGCCACCCCAACTGCTAACGTCAAAAATACAGAGTTGAAACTGTACAGAAACCTCACATACTTTGGGCTGTGTTTACTTAACAGTTTATACGAGTACTTATTATAGAATATGACACAGGATAATATATCCATTACAAACAGATTTCTTGAAATATACAGTCATGAGCATACTATAAGTTACGAGAAGCCCAGCATGCCCGTTCCAGTGATTGTTACATTCAGTTTTGTTCCTAACCTACTCCACAGATACTCCCTTTGGACAGGAAGCTACAATCTTCCATCACGGAAATAAAATTTTTTTTAGAAAAAAGAAAAGTTCAAATAAAAGCTTAAAAACAAAACATTTGACTTAACAGCGAGCTTTAGAAACCAGACTAAAAATTCTTCAAGTCCTCTTTGCTTTTAATACTGACAATTCAATAAAAGATTTTCCTCTGGGCTGAGATTAACGGACCAAGTATGGTTTTGGCTTACCTACGCTATCATCATGCATCAGTCGATGAGGTGTAATGTAACTGCACTTTTTGCTCATGTCCGCTGCTGCGCGGACAGCTGTTGGATTTACAAGCTCAGTGACTAGTCAGGTTGGTCCCTTTTCTCCAGGCTTCCTAAATTCTACACACCCAGGTAGGAGCAGCATTACTTGACTGGTAAAGTGGTTCCTGAAACCCTGTAAAAATGTCAGACATAGGACTCATGGTTAATACATTTTTTTTTTGTACACAGACATTTTGGCTTACATTTCCCAGTGGCCACTGGCTGCTTCTGAAACATTTAAAAATCCTTTGTCTGACAGCAGTGCCTCCAAGTTAGTGAGAAGTGCTGTCGAGTCTGATTGTAAGCATCTAGTCTTTTGTGATCTCTCAATTAAGCTCTCTCGACGATCTTTGTCGACATGTGTCAATGGAGTGTGACTGTGGGGTAACAGTTTAGATCCACTTTATTCCTTCAGTCTTTTGGAATGAGCAGATTCATCAGTCCCCTCTTTTCTGGGTGATGGATCACTGTCTGGACAGCAAGTGCTTCTTCAAGTACGGCCTCCCTGCCACAATCCTCTGGACTGCAGATACCCTTGTCGACCCTCGAGAACAGCGACCAGCATCTGTTTAAGCCAATGCATCTGCAGCCCAGATGCTTCTCGGCACACCGACAGGTAGTGCAGAGATTTTGCTTTCTCAATGGTTATATGGTTAAGGCCACAGTACAAACCTTCCGGCAGGTTTTATTTTGTTTAAATAGACAGAAATCGCTTCCCTTTGTCATTCCTTGAGGCAGTGATGCCATCTATGAGGATTGGACGTGTTGCATGTGGTGTACTGAGATAGCAGCAACCAGGAGGAAGGAGATGTGTAGGGATGGATGAAAGACCTCTACCCAATTAGTATAGAAACCTTCAAAATCCTTGGCCTCACACCATGAACTCATTGTTCCCAAATACCACCATCTGCTGGGGAGCACTAAAGTCTGGCTCGGTACTGCGCTTCTTCCCTGTGCCCGAGGCCCCGTCAGTCGTGTCTTTGGGCTTCTGGGCCGAGCGCTTCAGCATCTTTAGTTTTTGTTTGCCCTTTTCGGGATTGAAGGTCCCTCGGCTTGTAAACTGCGGCCTCTCTTCTTGACCTCTGGGCTGGCTCTGTGCCCCCTCCCCACCTGCTCTTTGCTCGGTGCTGTTGGCAATATTGTGCGAGCGGTAAAATGCCGGCGAGGGTGATTTTGAGCGGAAACGGAATCGCCTTTGAGGTAAACAAGACGACGACAGTGACATTGTAGGCGAGGAATGAACGGTTGAATCGGCCGACTCCATAGAATCAGTTTTCTTCCTCAGGGGCCTCCTCAGCCTGCTCACTGCTTCAGATCGATGCTGGCTGATGGAGCTCATTACTGAGCTTCTTTCTGTCCATGAACAAAAAGAGAGACTTTAGTACGGACAAATACTCATTCAGTTCTCTGTCAGACTGATTCTGCTACAGCTTTGTTACTTATAACAACTGCGTAATTTAATCTCGCAATATTCTGAAGTCGTAAATGTATTTTCTCATCATCTTCCTGAAGACACCGACTGTAGCTGGGGCTCTGATTGATGGGAACAGTAGTTTAGTACAGTACCTCATCCAAATTGCCATTATTCCTGCTGTACGATTCTGGACAATGTGGGGAACTTAATCCCCAGGATGGGCGGAGAATGGGCAGTTAAATGTTCAAAAATAGGAATCCTGACCCCAACCCACTTCCAATAGTTTTAACACAGTAAGTGCCTTTCCTGCACTGCCCCTCAAGCTAAGTGGTTTACCACACCCCGATCGGCCAATCCTCACTATTGGACACTACCCCCTCCCTGCGATCGGACCCCTGCGAGTGAGCCATAAGCCCTTTCCCTCCCCCATCGCTCCGGCGCTGACTGAACTCTCTGCTATCCCCACCTACCCTCCCCCCCCGACGTACTACCCACCCCCTGCCAATCTTTCCAACCATGTCGCCAGCCAGCAATCTATCCACAGCACCCCGCCACCCATCGATCTACCCACAGCTCACCCCTGATCTTTTCATCCCGCAATCTATCCATGGCCCCCACCCCTCCATTGTCCCTTCCAACCCACAATCACGCCATCCCACCTCTCCGCTCCCCGGCTCCCAATCTGGCTGGTTGTCAGACGGGAAATGGAATCCAAAAGTTAAAATCAGGTCCTGCTGTTAAATTCAACAATAATCTCTCCACATTCCCAAGGCAATAAGATACTGAAAACATCTTTGTGCATAAACTGCTGACAAGTGGCACAATTTTGAGGGGAAATGTCACTGGATCAGTTACCGGAACGTTCCGATGCTGCTCCCTCAGAGTCCATGTTTAAGTTTTCGAAGCTGTCCGCTGTTCCAATAGATGCTTCTGACTCAAGAGTTTCATCATCCGAGGCTCGTGGCTCCAGAGCAAGCATTTCGAATGTCAGCTCCTCCCTAAAAACAAGGTACAATTTTTTTGTTTTTAAAATGAGACACTTACCGAAATATTGAAGCCGTGCACTGAAATGGAAATGTTTGAAAATAATAACAACAAATACAACTAGTCGATTCATATTGCCAGGAGATTTTGCTACTTTCCCCTTCAGTGCTTGAAGAGTCATGGCCCAGCAACCCAACTGCATCACTCCCGTGTGTTTATGCTTGAACAGTGCAGCCAGGCTCCACACAGAACAGTAATTAGAACAGTCAGTGCCTACGTAGACTGGCTGTGATCGTTTAACCTGTATGCACACACTAGGTACTAACACCATAACATCAGGGTGATTGCAGCCAGCTACATCCATCCGCTCGATGTCATAACAAGGGACTCATGCATATCAAAACTGCATATCTACCAGAGCCAAGCACAAAGGCAATAGTCAGAAATACTTCTTCCCAGCCGTAATAAATGTGGTTGGTTTACGGCATGTGGCTGCATGTGGCGTGCACATCGGGGGCGAGCATCTACGATTAATATAAAGGAGCTTCACACGCCCAAAGTCGGGAGGTTGGCTATCTGCTACTGGGGACCGTGGCCTGGATTTAGACGAGTGTGGATAGAACTACAGGCAGGGAAAGGACCCTGGCTGAAAGGAATGGAAATTGGAGGAAGGAGGCTGTTGGAGCTCCCATACAACATTCCTGGTAGCAGAAAATCTCCAGTGCCTGCATTCAGGAATATAACTGGAGTACAAGAATGTCACAATTATGCGTAATAATGATACCATTGCCCATAATGTCATGCATTTGTTAATGCACCTGACTCACTGTATTTAAGATTCAACAATTCAAATTCAATAAAAGCACTGCAGCAGAAATCACTGAACCAGGCACTATTTCCTGGTTTTATCTCGAGCATACAGAACTGTCTGGCTATTTGAACTCTGCCCATAGTGTGAAGCGCCAGGAACCACAGCTCACAATGCCTCCCAGCCTGGCCCAGCACCCCAAATGTTTTGTGCCTCTTACTTTTCTTTTTGCAGGGTCTCTATTTGCTCAGTTAGCGCCCTCTCCTCCTGCTGCATGGCCGCCTGCTGCTGCTCAGTCAAATCCATGTCAGTCGATTCATCAGCACTCGCCGTTTCTTCGGGAACATCCGCGACCGATGGCAGTCGCATTCCAACTGGAGAGGTGGGGCTGCTGTAATTTGAGCGGCGAAGTCGACCTTTTCCCTATAAAAGTCACAAAGAATAAGCTACTCAGTCACAATATGAAAGGAAATAAAACCAACAAGAGAGTCTGTCCACAAAGTAGAAAGTGTGTTTAGACAGGTGACTTCAATCGAGTGCCCTATGGACATTCATGGTCATTTACTTTACAATACAAACTTTTATTCATGAATCAAAGTCACAAATTCACCTTTTTTTGCTCCTCTAGAGTTGGATTATTTTAAATTGAAAAAACTAGGCAAAGGATCAAGGTCAGAATACAGGATGCCATGTAGATTAATAAGACTACGAAAGGTTTCCCAATGGTTGAGTGTCTATCCTGGGAGTATCTGAGCCATACAGACCAGAATGATCCAAAGTTCGATCCAGAGTCTGTGCTGATTGAGTGGATCTTGGCAGGGTTCCTGCTCCCAATTGCAATCCACTAGTCACTGATTGAAGCACATGTGAACATTGGGTGAGAATTGGACTGGAGTCTACTGTGATGCCCCCAAAGTTAAATAGCCTGCAGTATGGCTCACGCAGAACAACAGCCGCTTCACGTACCAGAGACTATCCAGTGCTGGGACTGTACCTCAGAGAGGAGTCATCTCTTTCTGAAGAGAAGGGGATAAAAATTAGAGGGGGAAATTGGCAAAAAAAATACTGGAGAGGAGAGAAAGTAAATCAAGTCGGTGATGGCAAGCTTTGTTTTTAAAAGCCTGAAGACTGTACGTGGTAGAGTAAATCCAAAGTTGCTCCTTCCACAATCACCTCCAAATCTAGACTTTCCGCTCCCTCCACTTTCCTTACAATGCAGATATTGATTGGTTGGGCAGTAATTCTGCAGCGGTCTCTGACACTCTACAGCGCAAACAGCAATGCAAAGAAACGAATCAAGACGTTTCAAATTCACAAGCTCAGGACAGAGCCATCATTTCAGATGGGATAACTTGCAGCCCACAATTACACAAGCCTTCTATTTACTCTAGTGTTTCTTGGCAAATAGGTTTGCTTCTTAATTTATACTGTATCTTGATTAACCTCTTTGATTTTAAGAGTTAAACTTAATTAAGTCTGATAGTTCCCCTCCCCTTGTCAAACATTAATTCCTAATTTAGGGTTAAACCCCACTAACGTTAATGTCTGTACAATGCCGTCCTGTTGTGAAGCACTCGTCCACATTCTGTTTGGCACAGAAAGGACTTCTTCATCTCCCAGTACTGAAGGGCAGCAAAACAGAGAAAGCACCTTAAGCTGTGTCACATGCTGACAGCTGAATGGCGTGTGGGGTGGGGTGGGATGGGGTTCCAGGGGAGGCACTGAGGATGCAGCAAATGACGCATGGCAACTCTTTTCAGTGTTGCAATTTGTGAAGACAATTGCATCGATATTATTTTAAACATTTTGTTTGTTCCTTCCAAAATTGTTACCCGTTAGTTTTTGGATGACCAACAGTTTTGTTTTTTGATCTCAAAAAGCTGAGAGGTTGGCTTGCAGCTGGCTTCATCTGAATGCAGGAATAACGAACGCTGCAAATCAGATCACCTAAATACAACAGACATGGCCACGTTCTTCAGCTGGGGAGCGGCACTGGGTCACTGCTGTGACAAGCAGGCACCCGAGGCGAAAGGTTTCTTGGTCTCCGGATGCTTGTCTTGAATTAGGAGTTGAGAGAATGTGATTTTCCAACATAATTTGAACATTTTGAAAGCATATTTGCTTTTTAATTGATATCTAAATAACCAACAGCCGTAGTACCGGCTACAGTTATGCAAAGGAAAACACGAGCATGACACAGACTTGCACATGGAAACCACACAACATTCAGCAACAAAACCCACACACATCACAGCCAAACCCCAGCCTGCTCCCACTCCAGCAAATGGCCTGCTTCTCATCGATACCTTACTCTGAACCAGCAGGATCAAAGGTAATGAGCACAACACGAGATTAACAGAGGACAACCCGAAAAAAGTCATCTGATATTTTTTTAAACGATTGATATTTTTAGCACAGGAGACCATTCATCCCATGGGGCCTGCAATGGAGCTAGCTCCATGATGGAGCCTTCAGCTCTAATCTCGTTTACCTGTCCTTTTAAGTAGTGAGCCCTCTCCATTTAATTGGTTGGTGCGGCAGATTAGTACAACAGCCTTTCATCTCTGGGACACTGGCTCAAATCCAGCCCAGACTGATGAGATGAAATCCTCCTCTGGCTTTAAGGGTCTGCATGAAATGAGTTCATCTCACTCCAGTTTCTATTGGGAACAGGCCACAGTCAAAGAATGCGTCTAATTTGGTATTAAATTGGAAGACAAAATGGTGAGATCCAAGTTCAGTGCTGTTCACATACCCTGTACCTGTGGAGTATCCCAGAGCACGTCACATCAGGCCAAGGTAAGGAAATGTACAGAACAGTCTCTGTTAATTGTAATAGGATGCAGTTACCAGATGAACCTCAACTGCATGATATAAAACCCGACACCCAATTTTCAAGCTAGACCGCAAGAAAGTGATTAGAAAATGGTTTTAGTTTTGTTTTCTACATTGTTCAGGTTCTGTTACATTTTAAAATCACATGCGGTGGGGCATCCCTCATGCGCTGGAGTGGTTGCAGCGCTGACGCAATCTTTTTGAAGAGCCATCACCAGGAAAAGGAGATTACTACAAGCACATAACACAAAGCATTCAGAGAGAGATTACCTTTTTATTACCATTCGGCTGCATGGGCGACAAAGAGAAAACATGAAAAAGTTTCAGCAACTCTCTTACTGAACTCATTTCCAGAAAGACGGAGTGTGATCGTGAAATGGCCCCGGTATGGTGTGGACCACTGCTAGCTTTAATCAATTCAATTCCACCCCACTCATATTTGACAGATATGCAATAGTGGTCACTTACGTTACTACACCTACTCATTCTTACACCTGTATGCCGTCAGGCCAAGTAATCAGCTCATTGCCAGTCACAGATACAGCGCTTCGAGACTATGCAGCTTATTGAGCACACCACAACACACTGGCGTGATGCAGGGCTGCCTAATATTTAACCTATTATGTAAGTGCACTGTGCTCCTTTTTGTCGAGTCCAAAAATGAACAAGGCTAGGCTCGTGGCGTTTTAAGAAAAACACAATTATCGGTGCCTTACTCAAACGCTCAGTGTGAAAGTGTTGGACAATTCTGGCAATAACTTCCCAGAGCACAAATGAATGCTGCAACTTGACAAACATTTTGACAATGCATGCGAGACCAAAAAAATTCTCGCATACAGGGCATCTCAAAAACGGGAAATTTACAATCCAATTCTAATGCTCTGATTAACGGAGATCCCACTCCAAAAGCTGCGTGTTTAGTGGTAAAGTGGATAGCGTGGTGGTCACCCTACAACAAGGCAAGCTGATTTGGAGCAACCTGCTACAGAACAGGATTCTGAGAATTACAAGTGTTAATATGGCTCCTCACTGCTGGGTGGAAAGTGAATTTATTGCAAAGCCACACTGGACACACTCAGAACCTGTCAAGACCC
The DNA here is from genome assembly GCF_044704955.1 of Pristiophorus japonicus. Taxonomy (NCBI): domain Eukaryota; kingdom Metazoa; phylum Chordata; class Chondrichthyes; family Pristiophoridae; genus Pristiophorus; species Pristiophorus japonicus. The sequence goes on from NC_091997.1 coordinate 65,187,214, forward strand.
AAGGGTACCTCCAATCAACAATGTTTAAATTTGATGCTGGTTGGATTTTTAGAGAATCGTTGGTTGGCAATTGAACCATAGAAGCTTACCTTTTTTATAAGAAGGAAGGCCACTTAAATTAAATGATATATTTTATCCACTTGATTACGCCGATATAAAAGCAGATCACATGCACACACTTTCCAGCAGAAGTCACAGGATCACGATGAGGAGTGGGAACCGTAGCCTCGGTTTCCGTCTCTATCACAGGGATGCCCAGGCCAATTCGAACACCAGCTGGGATCAGCTAACTGAGCGCAGACTGGGATTCGAACCTGGTGCCTGCATGGCTCAGTTACACACTGCCTTTGCATTTAAAGGACATTTTCTTACCAAGCCATAAAAATGGGAAACATTTAAATATAAACAAACTCATTCTATGGGTCAGTGCTGGCCCAATAACATCGCTCGTATTTAAGCAATGAAATGTGCGGCCAAAGTATGTGGCTATAGGAACTATCTATTCTGGATTGTACAGACTACTTGTAGGTGCCACTTAAGATAAGTGCTTAGTAACATATATAGACACTTACTTGTTACCTCTGTCACAGCAACACAGATGTGACAAGTAAGCAAACATAGGCTGTACAAAGTACCTATACCGTGAATTGTGGCACCTAACAAACCATGCCTGCTGTACGAATATCAGCAGCATAGACCTAGATCACTGATCGATGAAAAGGTGGCATAAATTGGTGTAAGCTTTTTAACACGAAATACACATGTTCTTGAAAAAAATTCTTTAAAAAATAACATTTTTGCTAGAGAGCACAACTAATTAACATAAAATACTTAAAGTAAAGGAAATTTATTGTAAGAAAATAAGAACGCAAGAATTAGGAGCAGGAGTAGGCCATTCGGCCCCTCGAGCCTGCTCCGTCATTCAATGAGATCATGGCTGATCTTCAACCTCAACTCCACTTTCCTGCACTGTCCCCATATCCCTTGGTTCCCCTTGTATCCAAAAATCTATCGATTTCTGTCTTGAATATACTCATGCTGGTGACATTACCTGGCCTCTTCGGTGTTGAAGTAGCTTCTTGCTCTTTCTTGTGCAGATTTTACATGCAGAAAGTTATCATTTGTGGCGGACGGTAAAATGAGAATGCAACAGTAGTTTGTATACCAAGTCCCGCTCACCCATCACCCCCTGTGCTCGCTGACCTACATTGGCTTTCGACTTGAGGCGTGAATTGTCTAGAATAGACTGACAGAGGATACTTAAAGGGTTGACGGTGGATAAGCAATGGCAAACATTTAAAGATCACATGGATGAACTTCAGACAGGGATGTACAATTGCTGGAGTAAAAATAAAACGGGCAAGGTGGTTCAACCATGGCTAACAAGGGAAATTAAGGATAGTGTTAAAGCCAAAGAAGAGGCACATAATTTGGCTAGAAAAAGCAACAAACCTGAGGACTGGGAGAAATTTAGAATTCAACAGAAGACGACTAAGGGTTTAATTAAGAAGGGGAAAATAGAGTACAAGAGGAAGCTTGCAGGGAAGAAAAAAAACTGACTGAAAAAGCTTCTATAAATATGTGAAGAGAAAAAGATTAGTGAACACAAACGTGGGTCCTTTGCAGTTGGATTCAGGTGAACTTATAATGGGGAACGAAATGGCAGACCAATTGAACAAATACTTTGGTTCTGTCTTCACAAAGGAAGACACAAATAACCTTCCGAATGTACGAGGGAACAGTGGGTCTAGGAAGGAGGAGGAACTGAAGGATATCCTTATTAGGCAGGAAATTGTGCTAGGGAAATTGATGGGATTGAAGGCCGATAATTCCCCGGGGCCTGGTAGTCTGCATCCCAGAGTACTTAAGGAAGTGGCCCTAGAAATAGTGGATGCATTGGTGATCATTTTCCAACAATCTATCGACTCTGGATCAGTTCCTATGGACTGGAGGGCAGCTAATGTAACACCACTTTTTTTAAAAAGGAGGGAGAGAGAAAACAGGTAATTATAGACCGGTTAGCCTGACATCAGTAGTGGGGAAAATGTTGGAATCAATCATTAAGGATGAAATAGCAGCGCATTTGGAAAGCAGTGACAGGATCGGACCAAGTCAGCATGGATTTATGAAAGGGAAATCATGCTTGACGAATCTTCTGAAATTTTTTGAGGATGTAACTAGCAGAGTGGACAAGGGAGAACCAGTGTGTGTGGTGTATTTGGACTTTCAAAAGGCTTTTGACAAGGATTGGTGTGCAAAATCAAAGCACATGGTATTGGGGGTAATATACTGACGTGGATAGAGAACTGGTTGGCAGACAGGAAGCAGAGAGTTGGGATAAACGGGTCCTTTTCAGAATGGCAGGGAGCGACTAGTGAAGTGCAGCAGGGCTCAGTGCTGGGACCCCAGCTCTTTACAATAAACATTAACGATTTAGATGAAGGAATGGAGTGTAATAGCTCCAAGTTTGCGGATGACACTAAACTAGGTGGCGGTGTGAGCTGTGAGGAGGACGCGAAGAGGCTACAGGGTGACTTGGACAGGTTAGGTGAGTGAGCAAATGCATGGCAGATGCAGCATAATGTGGATAAATGTGAGGTTATCCATTTTGGGGGCAAAAACACGAAGGCAGATTATCATCTGAATGGCGGCAGATTATGATAAGGGGAGGTGCAACAAGATCTGTGTGTCATGGTTCATCAGTCATTGAAAGTGGGCATGCAGGTACAGCAGGCGGTGAAGGCAGCAAATGGTATGTTGGCCTTCATAGCTTGGAGATTTGAGTATAGGAGCAGGAGGTCTTACTGCAGTTGTATATGGCCTTAGTGAGGCCTCACCTTGAATATGGTGTTCAGTTTTGGTCTCCTAATCTGAGGAAGGAGGGAGTGCAGCAAAGGTTCACCAGACTGATTCCAGGGATGGCTGGACTGTTGTATGATGAGAGACTGGATCAACTGGGCCTTTATTCACTGGAGTTTAGAAGGATGAGAGGGGATCTCATAGAAACGTATAAGATTCTGACAGGACTGGACAGGTTAGATGCGGGAAGAATGTTCCCGATGTTGGGGAAGTCCAGAACTAGGGGACATAGTCTTAGGATAAGGGGTAGGCCATTTAGGACTGAGATGAGGAGAAACTTCGTCACTCAGAGAGTTGTTAACCTGTGGAATTCCCTGCCGCAGAAAGTTCTTGTTGCCAGATCATTGGATATATTCAAGAGGGAGTTAGATATGGCCCTTACAGCCAAGAGGATCAAGAGGTATGGAGAGAAAGCAGGAAAGGGGTACTGAGGGAATGATCAGCCATGATCTTATTGAATGGCGGTGGCCTCCTCTTGCACCTATTTTCTATGTTTCTATGTTAAGCAACACCTTAATTTCAAAATTCTTATCCTTATTTTCAAGCCCTCCTTGGCTTCGCCCCTCCCTATCTCTAATCTCCTCCAGCCCCACAATTTCCCCACCCGCCAGAGATGTCTGCGCTTCTCTAATTCTGCCTTTCTGAGCATCCCCACTTATAATCGCTCAACTATTGGTGGCTGTGCCTTCTGTTGCCTGGGCCCTAAGATCTGGAACTCCCTCCCTAAACCTCTCCACCTCTCTCCTCCTTCAAGACTTTCCTTAAAACATACCTCTTTGACCAAGCTTTTGGTCACCTGTGCTAATTTCTACCTATGCAGCTTGTTAACAAATTTTTAATCGTATAATACTCCTGTGAAGCCCCTTGGAACGATTCACTACGTTAAAGGCGCTATATAAATGCAAGCAGTTGTTGTTGTGGTGCCATCAGCCAAGGGATGTTCTGAACAATACCAGAGTTTAGACACCATTTTATAGCCCTTCACAATATAGCAGAACCAAACTCCAATGGTTAAATACTCACAAAATGCAATGCTTACAATAGCCAACAGAAGCAGGTAATGCAGTCAACTACAAATGAAAATCAGTAACTCCAATCAGCACAACCACCATTCTGTTCCAAGTCAACACACAACCGGGTCATTCCCTAGGCTTGGGGTAGACCATCATGTAATGAATGGAATCTTGGACACAAAGTGGTGACATGGTGGGAGAAATACCTACCGGAATCAAACTGCGATTCATGCTCATGAATCTAACTGCTATTATAACCGGTTTCTATAGTGGAAAACACGAAAAGTAGAGGATCAGGTTAGTTTGACCGTGCATTCAACAGGAACATGCAGGCTACAGGAAAAGGATTTTTTTTGGTGCTGGGTTAGTTAATAGTTAGTGTAGAAAGAAAGAAAAGAATAATTTCTTAATAGTTAGTATAATCATTTCTCAACTAAAGTTAAGTATCAGTTGCTTTCATTCTATAACTGCAGACGACAGTGTCACTTGTTATTCTTCCCCAGCCCCACTTTCTCTCCTCCTCTCTCTGATAACACTTGGTAGCTCACCCAAGTGGCTAATCTTCATGTGTGAGCACATGATCATGACTGTCAAGTAGGCTACTCAACCGTGGAGGGCATCTCAGCCGAGCCAGATTCTGGCTTCACTTGATGTTCACACACGTGCACTGACCAACAGAAGTCACTGAGCAATCAGGAGCGGGAACTCGCGCTGATTTTTAACGTACCTAGCCCAGAGGTGCTGAAGCCAATTGTAGATCCCCAAGTCCACCCCTCACACAAAGACCAGGGACCGTTTGGCGGAGCCTTTAAGCACTAGGCCATCGGGGGAGATAAACTCTTCACTCTATTAGTTGGATTAGTAACCCAATTTTTAAGAATTTCCGTCGTCACAGAATGGTAATGTTTTGCAAATAATCATTATTCAGCCCTCCAAAAGTTAAGTGCCCCTCATGTTAGGAATGACAAGCTCGCAACAAAGAGACAGACACACAGATTAACAGGTAATGTGCAAGTCAGCGTGTATGGACAGCGATGTAATGGGTGATTTCGCACAATTAAAACAGATTGGCAGTACAAGAATTAGCATCTCCAACAACAAGGCACATGGATAGAATGATTCTACCTTCCGATCAAGCAGTTGCAGAATATCACGTATTACAGAACTGGCTCACAAAAGACTGTTGACCCTGCTGCACGCTTGGACAAAGGCAGCTGCCTTTTGCAAGACCAGAACTGAATCAAGCAGGACATTTAAAATAGACTGCGCATACATCTCAAGTGGGACTGAAAGAAGGATGTACAAATCTAAAATGACCCACCCCACATTTACACATGCGGTCATGCTGCCTGCACATGCACCAACATACTGCCACGGTTAGTCCCAGCCTCACAAACTGGAGATCAAACTCTGTGTTTCACTAGCTTGCGGCCTTTTTAAACACTCGACGTGGGAACTGCACTTTTCAGTCTGGTTTTCATTTTGCAGACTTATTGGACAGACCAGTTGGAAACAAAGTGGCTGGTCACCCCAACTCCAACTGGAACATAAAAGAAACGGAATGGGCTGGCTCGTAAGGGCAAACTACCTGACTAGAATCACTAGAAGTGGGAAAAGAATGTTGGATCCTTTCTTTGATGATCTTTCAGGGATCATTTCTCTCCATTTTGGGGGTGAGAAGTCACACGGAAACAAGATGAAGTATTTTTAAGGAACAGGCACCCCTGAAATTTATTTTTCATTGGACCTTGTGTTGTGCCCATAAAGGCTATTGAACCAAGTTTAATTTCTGCTACCTCGTTAATTATCATCAGGTAACAAAAGACAGCTGACTACCTGCCAAAATCACAGATTTAAGGGTGCAAGTAAAGCTTGGTAAAACGAGAGATGTGTAACAGAACAAATACAGTGTGCTGCTTCCCGGCTCCAAGTAAATGAGAGCCATGGAAATAGAAGCTTTTACCCTGAACTGTGTGCCACAGAGTGCTTAGTCAGGACTGCCACTACAGATGGGTGAGTTTTACTGCGAAAATACATTTAAATGAAAGAAAAAGCTTTGCACAAGTTTCCCCTGCAACAGCTGGTGCAAACTGCGGTCTATGGAGATCTGTCAGAACAGACTATTCCTGGCAGGGAAACCTTGTTCAATGTGGCAAGACTGCCCTCCAACATTCTTTACTTCCACTTCCAGACTAACAGCTGAACAAAAGCTCAGTACATGTGCCCAGCACACCACACCTCGCCAGTAAAGTTTGAACATTTTGGAGCGTGCAGGAGGGAATGCCTATATTCCTGTACTGTTCACAAAGTGTCCAAGAGGTTCTACAGATTTCTTGACAACTTTCTTAAAAAATTCACACCACACACTGGATTTATGCTCCACATGGTGTAAAACCCAAACGGTAAGAGTTTGCCTACCCAAGCTGGTCTCGCATTGCTCTGTGGCAGAAGTCAGATTGGGACCTAACCCCATTTGAAGCAGCAACTATAACTGCAGCCTTACACATACTACCTGTTTACTCAGGGTCACACAGCAACATTCACTGCTGCCCTCGACCAACAGTGTCCCTTGCCACACACACATGAAAACACAGATAAAAATCACCACGAGGCTGCATTAGACTAAACCTGAGTCACTCAATCTTTGATGGCCTTAAGCACAGCGACCAATTCATATGAACAGCAAACATGGTGCTACAACCTCACAGAACAGCAAAAATGTACATGCTGAATCAGCACCACGGTGGGATGCAATAAAGCCTCCTAGCAGACAGACAGACAGACAACAATGCACCACCCAATGTTGCAGACAGACAACTTGAATGGACAAGACTAATGACACTGAGATTCAATACAGGAAGAACAAGAAACAAGATTGGATAAAATGCAAGTAGAAAGATCTTACGATTGAGCGTCGGATGAGCGACAGTCTGTTCTTGGCTTTGTTCTCTGCAAACTCCAGGCTGTTTATGTCCTTCAGCCGCGCTCGGTACTTGTTCATTTGCTCCACAATAATCAATTCCACACACCTGCCGAGATGATAAACAGACTTGCTAAAGTATTCTATTTTTAACATACCTCTGGTTAAAAAAAAAACACAACTTTTAGGAACAGGAAAAGGCCATTATCATCAACTTCATTTTATTTAATTAGATTAACAGAAGAATTAGGAGGAGTCAGCCATTCGGCCCCTCGAGCCTGCTCCGCCATTCAATGAGATCATGGCTGATCATTTCTCTCAACCCCTTCTCTTGCTCCAGAAACCCAATTAACTGACTGAGGTACCCATTTATACCGTTTTCTTCACTGCCTTCCCTGGTAACTTATTCTACAACTCAACTTTTAGGCGAAAAAGCTCTACCCGACTTACTTTCTTGCTCCTTACTTCATTTTCAAACTTGTGCCCCGTAGTATTTGAACCTTTCCATAGTAAATTTCCCTGGATTCATTTTTTCAATTTATTTCAAGGAGTCTCCTTGTCCGCACCCTCCCTCCCCACCCCTCCTGAAAAGGCACAGAAGAAATTGAACTGGCAAAAAATGATCCTGATATTAGGAAGGAAAATGAGCTGACTCTAAACAAATGGCAGCCACTAGAGTGCTTTTGTTTTTGTTTTTCTATTTCAGCAACCAAAAAATAAACTTCAGATTCAAAACAGCCTTTGGTTTGCTTCCTTCAGATGATGTCATCACCTGGATCGTTTTAGGATTTTGGCCTCCAGAGTCATTGCACCCAATGTCCAAGATGAAAACAAAACTGACTGGTGAATTCAAGTATCAGACACTGCTGGGACATGAACGTGTCCCGGTCCTGGTTTGAGGAGAGTACAACCAATATGATACTGACCTGTTATTAAGGATGTCATAGCAGTGCATCTGGAAAATGGTGACATGATAGGTCCAAGTCAGCATGGATTTGTGAAAGGGAAATCATGCTCGACAAATCTTCTGGAATTTTTTGAGGATGTTTCCAGTAAAGTGGACAAAGGAGAACCAGTTGATGTGGTATATTTGGACTTTCAGAAGGCTTTCGACAAGGTCCCACACAAGAGATTAATGTGCAAAGTTAAAGCACATGGGATTGGGGGTAGTGTGCTGACGTGGATTGAGAACTGGTTGTCAGACAGGAAGCAAAGAGTAGGAGTAAACGGGTACTTTTCAGAATGGCAGGCAGTGACTAGTGGAGTGCCGCAAGGTTCTGTGCTGGGGCCCCAGCTGTTTACATTGTACATTAATGATTTAGACGAGGGGATTAAATGCAGTATCTCCAAATTTGCAGATGATACTAAGTTGGGTGGCAGTGTGAGCTGCGAGGAGGATGCTATTAGGCTGCAGAGTGACTTGGATAGGTTAGGTGAGTGGGCAAATGCATGAAGTATAATGTGGATAAATGTGAGGTTATCCACTTTGGTGGTAAAAACAGAGAGACAGACTATTATCTGAATGGTGACAGATTAGGAAAAGGGAAGGTGCAACGAGACCTGGGTGTCATGGTACATCAGTCATTGAAGGTTAACATGCAGGTACAGCAGGCGGTTAAGAAAGCAAATGGCATGTTGGCCTTCATAGCGAGGGGATTTGAATACAGGGGCAGGGAGGTGTTGCTACAGTTGTACAGGGCCTTGGTGAGGCCACACCTGGAGTATTGTGTACAGTTTTGGTCTCCTAACTTGAGGAAGGACATTCTTGCTATTGAGGGAGTGCAGCGAAGGTTCACCAGATTGATTCCCGGGATGGCGGGACTGACCTATCAAGAAAGATTGGATCAACTGGGCTTGTATTCACTGGAGTTCAGAAGAATGAGAGGGGACCTCATAGAAACGTTTAAAATTCTGACGGGTTTAGACAGGTTAGATGCAGAAAGAATGTTCCCAATGTTGGGGAAGTCCAGAACCAGACGTCACAGTCTGAGGATAAGGGGTAAGCCATTTAGGACCGAGATGAGGAGAAACTTCTTCACCCAGAGAGTGGTGAACCTGTGGAATTCTCTACCACAGAAAGTAGTTGAGGCCAATTCACTAAATATATTCAAAAGGGAGTTAGATGAAGTCCTTACTACTCGGGGGATCAAGGGTTATGGCGAGAAAGCAGGAAGGGGGTACTGAAGTTTCATGTTCAGCCATGAACTCATTGAATGGCGGTGCAGGCTAGAAGGGCTGAATGGCCTGCTCCTGCACCTATTTTCTATGTTTCTATGTTTCTATGTAACTGTTGCCTCCACTGGTAGTGATCTCACCTTTACACCAGGAAAGCTACGAGCTCAAACAGACGCAAGAACATAACATTAAAATTAGGAGCAGGGGCAGGCTATTCGGCCTCTCGAGCCTGCTTCGCCATTCAATCAGATCATGGCTGATCTTCGACCTCAACCACTTCCCTGCACAACCACCATATCCCTTGATTCCCTTAATATCCAAAAATCTATTGATCTCTGCCTTGAATATACTCAAAGACTAAGCTTCCACAGCCCTCTGGGGCAGAGAATTCCAAAGATTCACCCCCCTCTGAGTGAAGAAATTTCTCCTCATCTCAGTCCTAAATGGCCGACCCCTTATCCTGAGACTGTGGCCCCTGGTTCTAGACTCCCCAGCCCGGGGGAAACATCCTCCCTGCATCTACCCTGTCAAGCCCTGTAAGAATTGTGTATGTTTCAATGAGATCACCTCTCATTCTTCTAAACTCTAGACAATATAGACATCTAAAGTGAAGTAGTCCTGGAGAAAGGAAGGACCCACTGATTTGCATTTCCATAGCAGTTTATCGCATTTCCCAAGCATCACAAACTGCTTCACATACACTGGAATGGCTTTTTGAAGGATAGTGACTGTTATGATGTAGGCAAACATGGCAGCCATTTTCAGATGCGTTATGTCCTTGGATGCTCTGATAATGACTCCACGAGGCAATGTGTTGTACTTGAACTGTAGTGACCTTAGTCCTTTATTGATAACTCCAGAGTGAGGATCACACCTGGTGGCCTGCCTTTTATACTAGGCCAGCCACACCTGTACAGGTAACCTACAAGTCTCCCACTGCTGTGCCCCTCTGGTGGCACACCTTGTGATAGTACAAACAGTAGCTATGTAGGATACATGACAAGATGGTTCATTGAATCCAGGATCAATCTGCCTGTCCTGCGATTTAACAAAGATGCCATGGCACTAGTTACCAGCACATGGAGACAACCTGAGTATTTATTACCACCGAATCTTCTCCAACCACTAGCTTGTTTCCATGGCCCAGCATTGCACTTTATTGGATACCAATCATAGTTTACATTAAGAAATGAAAGCATTCTTACGCTGTGGTTTTTGAGATATCTTGAACACTTTGTAATGGGTCTGTGGTGTCCGGACAGCGAAGAATACACGGAGCAAAGACGATAGCCAGTGCGTTCGAGGACATCCGGTTGGTATCTTCCTGTAGTGCAATTCTAGCAAATGGGACAAATAAGCAAGGTGAGTGGGGTGTGCGGGGTGGAGAAAGAGAGTCATCTCTGCAGATAGTGTGTTACTAAGCACAAGATTGTGTTCTTGCTCAGGCCAACATTGCGGCACTGACCACGCTCAATCATCTCGGATGGGCATGCCCGATACAAGACTCCCGAAACAAGCACTCTACTCAGAGTTCCGTCACGGCAAGCAAGTCCCAGGAGGGCAGAGAAAATGCTACAAGGACACCCTCAAAGCTTCCTTGAAAAAAATGTAACATCCCCACCGACTCTTGGAAATCCCTAACCCAAGACCGCTCAAAGTGGAGAAGCATTAGAGAAGGCGGACGAACACATCGCGTCTCTTTGCCTGGGAGCACGCGGAAGTCAAGCGCAAACAGCAGAAGGAGCATACCCCACCCACCCGCCCCTTCAACCACCATCTGCCCCACCAGTGTCAGAGTCTGTAGATCCTGCATTGGTCGCATCGGCAACTTTAGAACTCATTAGTGTGGAAGCAAGTCATCCTCGGCTCAGGGGAACTGCCGAGGAGGCTACAATTCCAGTAGTAGGCAACTTTACATGTGCAAAGCTTCCTTTTTGCAATTGAGCAGCGTCAAAGACGTGTCTTTCACACTCACTTTATTTGTAATAATGAAATGTTAGACCAGTCCTGTACTGTAGAATGATATTTATTGCATCCTAATGCATATCAACCAAATATTTACCTTACGAGATGAAAGATGAGCCGCTCTAATGTGCTGATGTGTGTCCGTGATAACTGATCAATTATGGAGTACACACCCCGAATTATTTCCTTTCTGTCCTGTAGACCTGTGATTATGCAAAATAATTTTTATCTCATCAGAAGTTGCATTTCAATTACGTGATGACAAATCACACAAAGACTGAATGCCAAGCTCTAATTCTGGTAAACATCGTTTACTTATATTGTAAAATGTTTCATCATGCAGAGCAACAAAGCTCCAGGTCCCAACCTGTCCTGTGGCGAGTTAGCTAATTCACCAATGTGGCTGTCGGGATTTAGCAATTGGCTTCAGTACATCTGGGTTGGGGAAGAGGAAACGGAGCCAAAAGTCCGGTTCCTGATCATTATCCTGCAGCCCCAGCTAGAAAGTGCATGTGGGTGAGGAGTCGAGAAGGAGCAGGAATGGTCCCCCGACCACTTGTGTTGAATAACATGCTGATACTCATATGAGGAATGGCCAGTTGAGGTGAGGTAGGAGGGGGCTGCTGGCACCAGTGGAACTAGACCCCAGCAACAATGAGCCCATTCAGGAAGGATTGAGACTCAGGGGAAGGGAGGAAACATCAGATGGATTATATCAGAGTGACACATAGGCTGGAACATGTTGCAAGACAGCAACTGATAATTTTGCACAGTTTACTAGTTACCTCAACCTGATCTTAGTAACTGTTGCAATGCAACAGAGACTGCTATAGGCTGTTTTTTGGCGAGACGTCTTAGTGAGCAACAGACAGGTGACTACTGCTCGCATATCATGTGACTACTGCTCGCATATCATGTGACTGAAAGACGACACATATTTGAAACCTTCAGAGATGTCTCAAAAGTGCTTCACAGACAATGGATTACTTTGCTATCCACAGACTGCTCTTAGCTAGGCAAACATGGCAGCCATTTTGCTCACAGCAAGATCTTCATAGCAGTAATGGGATGTGTTCAGTTAATCTGTCTCTTGGTAAAGTTGACTGAAGGAGAATGGTTGGCCAGGATATTGATTTCTTCAATGCTTAGCTCGCTGGCTTCCCAAGCCCAATCGTAGAAAAAGTGAAACTTGTTCAGCACTCTGACACCCTTGCCCCACCTGAACCATACTCCCTATCCTTAATATTGGCTCGTCATTCCACATTGACTTCAAAAACCTCATCCTGGTTTTCAAAGTCTTCTACGGCCTCAGTCCATCTACCCGAAATGCCGGCTCACACCCACATTCTGGTCTGCCGTACAATCTCCCCCATCAGGAGCTGAACCTTCCGCCAGTGTACCTCCACACTCTCGAATGGTCTTCTTAAACACCTCACCTCCAAAAGCTTCCTCAAGACCTACTTCTTCAACTGTGCTTTTGGACACTTCACCCCCACCCCCTCAATTCCTTCTCTTCTCCTGCTCAGATTCCTTGCATTCCCACCATCCCACCCCAATAAAACACTCAACAAAATGTTGTTAACGAAAGGCGCTATAAAGTGCAAGCCGTTATTGTAGTATAATATCATGGGACCATAACGTCCTGAACCACCAGATGGAACTGCAGCTTAACATCTCATCCAACAAAGCAGCACTCCCTCAGCACTGCTCAAATCTTGGGAGTGCGGCTTGAAACCACAACCTTCTGACTGAGGGAAGAGCAAAAAATTGAGCCAAACTGATTAGGCCAGAAACAAACTTATTTTACTGGGCACATAGGGAACTGATCACTGCAGCTAAAAATTATACTACCTGTACTAGAAAAGGCCAGCTGCCAGCTGAATGCTTTGTTTTCTTCACTTATTCTGTGTTCTGCTGAACTGACTGAATCAATTTCTATGATTCACAGAGAACTGGGGTTATAACTCCTGCTTACCCATTGCTCGCAGAACCTCATCGTAGAGTTCAAAGGTCATCAGCGGATTAGGAAGGTCCCTCAGCCACTGTTTAAAAACACTGGCGATAACGTGAATGTTATACTCGTCCAGATTCATGCTGTTAATATCTGCAGGAAGAAATTCCAGTCAGTCCAGAAACAAAGAAATAGCAGATGGCTTTTACTCTCCTCCCCTCGCCCTTCTACAAATAGAAATGGTAACCATCCAAATGATTTAAAAACATCATTCTCGGGATGTGGGCGTCGCTGGCAAGGTCGGTACTTATTGCACACCTCTAGTTCTCATTGAGAAGGTGGTTGTGAGCATTCTTTTTGAACGTGAGGTGAAGGTGCTCCAACAGTGCTGTTAGGTAGGGAGTTCCAGATTTTTGACCCAGCGACAATGAAATATGCCCCATCATCATTATAATCTTGTATTCACTGGAGTTCAGAAGAATGAGAGGGGACCTCATAGAAATGTTTAAAATTCTGATGGGTTTAGACAGGTTAGATGCAGGAAGAATGTTCCCAATGTTGGGGAAGTCCAGAACCAGGGGTCACAGTCTAAGGATAAGGGGTAAGCCATTTAGGACCGAGATGAGGAGAAACTTCTTCACCCAGAGAGTGGTGAACCTGTGGAATTCTCTACCACAGAAAGTTGTTGAGGCCAATTCACTAAATATATTCAAAAAGGAGTTAGATGAAGTCCTTACTACTTGGGGGATCAAGGGGTATGGAGAGAAAGCAGGAATGGGGTACTGAAGTTGCATGGTCAGCCATGAACTCATTGAATGGCGGTGCAGGCACGAAGGACCGAATGGCCTACTCCTGCACCTATTTTCTATGTTTCTATGAGTTATAACCCTTGATAATATTCACAAAACTCTAGTGCAGAGATGTCCATGGCACTGTATGAAGTTTTGTCGGAGTCAGTTTTAAGTTTACGGATACCCACTGACCGACTGAGCTGCTCGAAGCTGTCGATGTACCCAGCTCCATTTGTGAACCTCCTTACCCGTGTCCAGGCCCTGTTTGAGCTCCTTGATTTTGTTGGTCGATCCCGACTTCCTATAGATTCCCTCGGTATACAGGCCATGCATTTCAATGTAGTTGATCAGTTTCTCCACCACCAGCGGAACTGTCCTCTCGTCGTTGGTTAATCGGGAGACCTCCACCCCAAATTGCCGAGACGATAGCTCAGGGTCATACTGTAAGTCAATGAGAAGACAAGTGAGAAACAGTGGCAGCCAAATGTAATTTGTCCAAATTCCTCCCATGTCTCAGCTGGTAAAATGTGCTGTCGTACAGTATGAAGTGAGTAACAAAGAACAGGAGGCCCCAGTTTTCATCTTGTCTGTTGAGTTAGCTGACAGCGGGAGCACTGCAGTTAGCCGCAGCACTCGGGGATGGAGGGAGAAATAATTCGCCACAGGTTATGATAATTATGTAGTTATTCATCCTGCAAAGTGCACATGTGCATATACAGGCGCTGGGTAAAGATTAGATTGGGTGCACAACTAAATTGACTGCCAATCCTCAACATCTAAAGGTTCCAGGTGAAGAACAGCGATTTGGGCAATGCACTGATGGACAGCCAGCACCACAGAACGACTTGTTAGCGAGAGTCAGCACCCTCAGGGTAGGAATGGAGAAAGTGGTATTGGGGGAGCGGACAGAAAACTCTTACATCCCAAGCAAGGGCCACACACACACAACCAGAGCATGAAAAACAAGCCAACTTACAGGGAAGCACTCACTACTTTGGGTTATCATCATCATCATCATCATCATAGACGGTTCCTCAAAACGAGGATGACTTGCTTCCACGCCAAAAAAAGGACAAGTTCACAGGTGTTTCAATGAAGGACCCGAACTACATCCCGAAGGGTGGAAGATGCCTGTTTTTTTTAAAAAAACGTGGGGTGGCCGTTGCACACCAGCCACCACACGGGCTTGACAGAGCTAGGTCTTGGTCCAGTGGCAAAGATTAACCAAGACGACTGGAGACCAACTCTGCTGCACGGACCTAGTGCGCACACATATTGCCATGTGAGCTGGTCCGTGCTGCCCCTGGGCCCCTGGCCCTGAACTCACGCCGCCCCTGGGCCCCGATTACGTCCCCCCAGTCTCTCGCAGCTCCTTCGCCCCGATCTCACTGCTCCTGCTGTATCTGCCCACGCTCCAATCACCGACCTGGATCTTGATGACTTCACTCTTCACAACCATCGCCCTCCTGCACCAGCTTGCGCTGTACCTTGTAGTGGCCTCCACGCTGCCCATGGCCGCCGCTTGCCGTTCCTTTTATAGCCCCGACCTGCCGTTGATGTTCCCTCGCAGGTCGGGGCCTTCACGCTGCCTCTTTGCATACAACAGATAGAATCTACTTTGGTTTGGTTCATCAGAATTGGACACTTCCTAGTTTAGCTCAACTTGCATATCAATTTGCCCCTAAAGCAGGGCATAGATTGGACTATATCAGAACTATTGGCCCCTAAAAATGTCACACACATAAGCATCCTTCATAAACCACACTCTAATTTTCCACCTTCATCTACCAGTTAGGGTTAACTCATGCTGAATTCCCCATGTGCCTGTCACCCTTCATGCTTTCTTCTCATTTCCACTTAGGTTCTGCACTGTACCACAAACAGGTGACATGTTTAAATCAGTCTCTTTTAAAGACCCGACCAATATTATTGTGGTAAAGCAACCACTTCAAAATGAAACATTGCTTGCTGCTGTCTTTTTGATGTGTACCGTAAGCAGAGGAAGTATGTGTTCAGCACTAAATCAAACACCTCCATCAAACAAGGTGGCTATTATGCATCGTTCACAAATCAATTTACAGCAATGAATGTTTGACAATTTATACTGAGGAAAAAGGTTGTAAAATCCCCAATAAAATCCAGATACGGAATTTTATATACTGGGCGTTTACTAATATTTTCAATGCAAGGCCACTTACTTGACTACTTTACTAACTTTCACAGGGTTCCCTCAGTATTTTTTGCATTTAGATCATTAAAATTCAACACCCTGGAATCAAACCAATTAATTACCACAGGAAGCTGCTAATTTTATTGCTGTGCTAAATGGGATTGAGACTTTGTTTGCAGAGTATGTGGTGCGGAATGGAAGCCTGAAAGTCCGGCACTCTCTGTACATCTGCTCTTTAATTGCAGTGTCGGAAAGGTGCCAGCATTCCACGCTATCTAACGCAAGACGCTTGGTCACAGCAAAAGGCGAGATGCTCCCACTCAGCTGTGCTTGTAAATATAAACTACCCTATCTTTATTCCGATGGCAGTAGATAGCATTTTTATTTGTGTTTCTCATAAGATACCATCAGGTTTCTGTAAAAACAGAGCTGGATTCTCTTACTTGTATCAGCGGGAACCAGGAAATGGAACAGCAGCGCACTGAAATCCCAGGCCTGCCCTGAGCACTGCACCCCCATAAACCATTAAAAAAAATTGTTCTCAGGATGTGTGTCGCGCAAGACCGCACATATTGCACAATCCTGGTTACCGTGACAAGGCGAGGGCGGGCCTTCCGTGTCACAGCAACCTTTTCAAAACCAAGTGGTTTGCTCGGCTACTTCAGAGAACACTGAGTCAACCACGCAGTATGGGACGTGTTACTGGGTGGGGGTGGCAGGTGGCCTCCCCTGAAGGAAATGAGTGAACAAGTTAGGTTTCAACAACAATCCAGCAGCTTTCAAAGCAACATTGTTTCTGGTGCCAGCATAAATTACTGCGCTACCAGGGCCTCCTTGGCAAATATCAAGTGGCCTTATAATGCCATTGCAGTACCTATTTGGGGACAGGACTATTTTCATAAACCAAGCTCACACAATAGTAAAGAGTCCCAAAAACCTCAAGCAGCAACATTAGCTTCCGCAAAAATAAAATTTTTTTCCAGAAAATGTTCAAAGTACATAACAAATCAGTCAGCATCTGATCATGGATTATACCCAAAACATTAACTCATCTTTCTATTTGAGTACTATTGACCTTCTGTAAACTTACGATGTTGTCTGCTTTTTGTGCCAGCATTAACTTTGTCTCAAATTTTAATTTGTAACTTAAAAAGTAGTGCCTGAGCAAACACTTCCAGTGTCATCAGTCACTACCAGCACAAATTAGATACCAAGTAAAGCTTCCTCTAGACTGTCACACTCTGCATTCAGATAGGAAGGAAAGTAAAATTATTTCGACTGCGCCTTAAATGTGCTGTAACGCAACTTTAGCATCCCTTTATACAGCAGAGTGTTTCCACTTGTGGGGAAGAGAAAAACTAGAGCCATCAATATAAGATAGTCACCAATAAATCAAATAGGGAATTCACCCAGAGAGGGGTGAGAATGTGGAACTCGCTGCCACAGGGAGTGGTTGATGTGAATAGTATCGATGCATTTAAGGGGAGGCTGGATAAACATATGAGGGAGAAGGGAATAGAGGGTTATGCTGATAGATTTAGATGCGGAAAGACAGGAGGAGGCTGGAGTGGAGCTGAGCGCCGGCATGGACTGATTGGACCAAATGGCCTGTTTCTGTGCTATATATCCCATGTAATACAATGTAATTTTAGCTTATCTTATACCAGCCACTGTTGACAGTGCAGTTTTATGCGAGGATTCCAGACCCATGCAACTGAATCATGATTGTCTAAACTAACTTCACTTACAACCGACAGAGAAAAGACTTTCCATTCATCAATCGAGACTGGATTTGCACCAAAGACTTGTAAAACTTTTACCGATACAACCCACATTTTCGTGGACTTTTTTTTTTTCTCCTTGTTACAATGCAAGTAAGGGAGCGTGAGGAATACATACAGCTTAGGTTACAACAAACCCTCGTTTCTCTGCACTTTCAACAGAAAGACAGGTTTTTATGCAATTGGCTGTGTTCAGGGCTTTTTTGAAACTGTAACTGGTTTAAAGTTGATGTGCATGACCGCATAGTGTCAGTGGGCACACCCTGGTAACGTCTGAACAAAAAGGTTGATTTAAAAATGTAAATTTGTCATTCACATGGCACTCCATAAAATGGATCAGGAGTTATGCTAATTCTTACCTTTTTGGAACATTTGATGGTAGTTCTCAAGCAGCACTTCCTATGGCAGGCATACCTACACACTGAAAAACAAAAGAGGGGTGGACTAGGTTACAAAATGATTCATGTAAACATGCATGAAGAAATTGATATTAAAAGTTAACACTGAAAGGTCTGTCATTCTTTTGACTAGACCGTGCTTAAATGCACGACCAACATCTGATAAAAGGCTGCCCCACTATCACACATGCATCTGTACAGATGCATTGGGCTCAATTAAACATGTGAAGGAAAGATTGGTGGAATTTTTTCACCCAAACTATAATAGAATTATGGAATAAGTTGCTAGGAAAGGACAGTAGCCCATTGAGGTGGACAGCACAAATGGTCCTACAGAGACAATTAAATTAATTTCTAGAGAGTCAGCAGATCCTGGGATTCGGCGAGGAGGAATACGGGGAGATGGTGGGGAAGAGCAGGGAGGGGGGGGGAGAGGGGGAAGGAGAGGGGGGGGAAGAGGGGGAAGGAGAGAGGTGGAGGGGGGAAAAGGAGAGAGGGAAGGAGAGGGGGGGAGGGGGAAGGAGGAAGGAGAGGGGGGGAGAGGGAAGGAGAGGGGGAAGGAGGAAGGAGAGGGGGGGAGGGGGAAGGAGAGGGGAGGGAGGGGGAAGGAGAGGGGAGGGAGGGGGAAGGAGAGGGGAGGGAGGGCGAAGGAGAGGGGAGGGAGGGGGAAGGAGAGGGGAGGGAGGGGGAAGGAGAGGGGAGGGAGGGGGAAGGAGAGGGGAGGGAGGGGGAAGGAGAGGGGAGGGAGGGGGAAGGAGAGGGGAGGGAGGGGGAAGGAGAGGGGAGGGAGGGGGAAGGAGAGGGGAGGGAGGGGGAAGGAGAGGGGGAAGGAGAGGGGGAAGGAGAGGGGGAAGGAGAGGGGGAAGGAGAGGGGGAAGGAGAGGGGGGAAGGAGAGGGGGAAGGAGAGGGGGAAGGAGAGGGGGAAGGAGAGGGGGAAGGAGAGGGGGAAGGAGAGGGGGAAGGAGAGGGGGAAGGAGAGGGGGAAGGAGAGGGGGAAGGAGAGGGGGAAGGAGAGGGGGAAGGAGAGGGGAGGGAGGGGGAAGGAGAGGGGAGGGAGGGGGAAGGAGAGGGGAGGGAGGGGGAAGGAGAGGGGAGGGAGGGCAAAGGAGAGGGGAGGGAGGGCAAAGGAAAGGGGAGGGAGGGCAAAGGAAAGGGGAGGGAGGGCAAAGGAAAGGGGAGGGAGGGCAAAGGAAAGGGGAGGGAGGGCAAAGGAAAGGGGAGGGAGGGCAAAGGAAAGGGGAGGGAGGGCAAAGGAAAGGGGAGGGAGGGCAAAGGAAAGGGGAGGGAGGGGGAAGGAGAGGGGGGAGGGGGAAGGAGAGGGGGGAGGGGGAAGGAGAGGGGGGAGGGGGAAGGAGAGGGGGGAAGGAGAGGGGGAGGGGGAGGGGGAAGGAGAGGGGGGAAGGAGAGGGGGAAGGAGAGGGGGGGAGGGGGAAGGAGAGGGGGGAGGGGGAAGGAGAGGGGGGAGGGGGAAGGAGAGGGGGGAGGGGGAAGGAGGAAGGAGAGGGGGGAAGGAGAGGGGGAGGGGGACGGGGAAGGAGAGGGGGGGACGGGGAAGGAGAGGGGGGGAGGGGGAAGGAGAGGGGGGGAGGGGGAAGGAGAGGGGGGGAGGGGGAAGGAGAGGGGGGGAGGGGGAAGGAGAGGGGGGGAGGGGGAAGGAGAGGGGGGGGATGGAGGGTGATGGTGAGCCGGCCGGGGGGGGGGGGGGGGGCAGGAGCCGGCTGAGGGGGGGGGGGGGCAGGGGACGACGCGGCGAGGGGGGTGGGGCGCGGCGAGGGAGAATACGGCGAGGAGGGAGCAGGGGACATGGGGAGGAGGGAGGGATCTATTCAAAAGTATGGATTTGTTGGACCCAAATACCTTTCCATGCTCATTAAATGCTGCTGCAATATCTCTAGGAACTTACATTTGCAGACGCAGGCTCTGTCCATCATCCAGATAAGGGAGGAGCAGAACTCGCAGTAGGTGGGGATACTGTACTGTGTTGATTTGAAAATGTGACCATTGTATTCTTCCACCTGTAATCAGACATACTCGGATCCATAAAATCATCCATATTTAAATGCCAGCGATAAAGTATAGGTCAAAAAAAGAGACTGCATGCTTCATTCCTATTACTGCACAGAAAATCATCCCCAGCACACCTTCTGCACTGGAACTATGGTTACACAAACTGGAGAATAATGGAGCAGGAGGACTGCCGAAAATAGATTCGCTTAACCATTAAAATAAACATCACAATTGTACCTTTTCAACATAAATTGAATATCAGAACACAACATCAAATTGGATTAAAAAATGCTGAAATTTTAAAGGTTTGAAATTAGTCCAAGATATAGTTCAGGGTTTGCTGTCTGCAAATGCAGTGCTCAGATAACTGACAATGGATCTTTAAAGTTAACCCACAAGCAGTGTATGTTCATGTTCGATTGCATGTTATAGGTATGACCTTCCTTAATCTTTGACAGTACTTTAATCATTCCTCATCAATAAAATGGCTGTTATCCAAACCAGCAGAGTGAAGGCAGAATAGAATCCACCAGGACACTGGCCCCTTCGATCATCAGTCACACAATCCACCCAGCACATCATATACCATGCCTCGAACTGGGAGCATACAATGTTCTTTTGGAAAGAGATGGCAGAGACAAGTTGAAGTAAGGAATTCGATGAATACAAAATAAGCTGAAAGTACAGCAAGTCTGAGTGAGGCTTGGGGCACCTAGTGACGGACCTTTGTATGTGGAGGCTACACTATAGCCAAATGAGGAAGACCCGACGTTAAGTAATCAATCTAACATTCTTCCTCAGAAATAAACTATCCCAAAATAATACAGAAAAGCAGAGAGGAGAGGACTTAACATCGAGAGCAGCTGCAAGCAATGCAGCACCAAGAACGCCTGTTGGCTTGAGTTGTTAAATCAAGACATTAATCCTTTGTGAAAGCACGTAAATTACTCCATATAACTGGCCTGTGGACCGTGCCAAAGGAAACCTTTGCATATTGGCTACAAAGTGCCTGTAGCACCAGTAGCATGAACTAAACTATTCTTTGTGAAGCACAGCCAGCTGAACAACAAAGGTATGTGCTACTACACAGCAGAATGTGTCAACAGTTCCCAAGGCAGCAGCAAAATGAACTTCACAAATGATGAACTGTAAGTGACAAGATGCAATACATGTGAGGAACTGCATAGAGAATACAGCCGTAAGACAAGAAAACCAACAATTAAGGTCAACCTTCAATTAAACTCACTGAGCTGTCGGTATTTGGTGTGTAGCGCCCATGTGCAATTGGTATTTTACATGCACTCAAACAAGCATGTCGCAGAAGCAATTAGTGTTTTGTGAACCCCAGTCAAAAAAATGATTATACGTTGCTTTACATTACACTTTCCTATATTACAACAGTGACTACACTCCCTTTGAGATGTCTGGTGGTCGTGAAAGGAGCTATGTAAATCCAAGTCTTTCTTTTTTCTTAAAACATTTCTATGTTACTAAGTGAACATGTTACAAGAGCTATGTGATCCTCGCTGGGGACAAGGATTATTGCACTACATATAGTCACACACTCGGCGCCAATGCTAGATGCCAGTCTGGGAATCAGGTCATGTGCTCAAAACAGCAATGGTGCAAATACCATAAGCAATGTTTACTGTAGATAGGGGCACTGCAGCCTGGGAGTATGAGAAATCTGAAACTTCATTATCAGCACTTCTGATTAATCTAAAATTCTGTAAGTTATTTGGTCATCTCTTAATAGGGGTGGCAAGACAAGTAGTTTGAAGAAAGCACAGACAGGAGGCGGTGCCCTGGATTTGCATGGAAATATACTTGATGTTTTGAAAATACCACTCTCATTCAAATTACAGTATCCAACATGTTTTTGATGACACGATGTTGCTTATGTGACTTTTTCCTTTCTACTAGTGATCACCACAGCTCCCTGGAGCTGCTACACAGTTTTCTTTCTCCCAAAGAGGAAAAACAGTCTATTGATAAGGTAGAATAGTACAAAAAAGGTATGAGACAGAGAGAGAGGGGCAGAGTGCGAAGGGAAGAGCGCGCGCGCGCGAGAGAGAGAGAGAGAGAGAGAGAGAGAGAGAGAGAGAGAGAGAGAGAGAGAGAGAGAGAGACACACCACAACGGCTGGTATCGCAATATGTAAAGGGTGATTCCAATTGAAGGATACAATCCCATTTCAGGTGCCTGACCCAGAAGTACCTGGAGGAGAGCAGCCAGCTCAGGTTGGAGTTGGGGAATGCTAGCAGAACACAAGGGCTTTGCATTAAAAAATGAGCGCAGAATGTGACGGGGGAAATCAGACAATAATTAGTTACTTACAATGTCAGTTTCCTTTTTCCGTCTCTTCTTTCTTTCGATTTTTTGCACCTGAAAAACAGATTTGAATTTTGAAGTGAGTGAACATGTATACACATGCATGCACCCACACCCATGTTTCCAAGCAACAGATGTCCAACAAAACACACAAGCTAGTACGAACAACTAAACGCACACTGTTAGAATGAGTAAATCTGATCAATCTAGGGCTTCTTGGAAGGCTTGTTTTTCCCCAAATTTCTCTCATTCTTGAACAGGTTTAGTTCAGCTCCTGAGGTTAGGTTTCACAGATGCCAGCAGTCATCCAAATAGGTATTCTTCACACGCTAGCCCAGATAGTCAGTGTTGGCAGGCTATGGAGAGAATGCCAGATGAGCTGAAACCTGTCCTCAACCAACAGCCGCAGGAGGGGTGACTGGATAGCAATCAGGAACAGAGTTTCTGGATGATTACTCCATCACACACACACACACGAACGTCATGTCATCCCAGTTGATATCAACTAACTCAGCACAAATGAAACTGAACGACGCCTATACCCGTTTGGCCATCGGGGGAGACGTAGCTCTGGTTTCAGTGCCTTTTGTGAACTCGCCTCTACATAAATTCCCTCCACCCTGTATGCTCAACTCATGCTTTCTGCTACTTGACCATTTCCCCCCCCCACCCCCGCAAGACTTTGGCAGATGCAGTATAATGTAAATAAATGTGAGGTTATCCACTTTGGTGGCAAAAACAGGAAGGCAGAATATTATCTGAATGGTGACAGATTAGGAAAAGGGGAGGTGCAACGAGACCTGGGTGTCATGGTACATCAGTCATTGAAAGTTGACATGCAGGTACAGCAGGTGGTGAAGGCGGCAAATGGCATGTTGGCCTTCATAGCGAAAGGAATTGAGTATCGGAGCAGTTCTACAGGGCTTTGGTGAGGCCACACCTTGAATATTGTGTACAGATTTGGTTTCCTAATCTGAGGAAGGACATTCTTGCTATTGAGGGAGTGCAGCGAAGGTTCACCAGACTGATTCCCGGGATGGCAGGACTGACATATAAAAAGAGAGACTGGATCGATTCGGCTTATATTCAATGGAATTTAGAAGAATAAAAGGGGATCTCATAGAAATATATAACATTCTGATGGGATTGGACAGGTTAGATGCAGGAAGAATGTTCCTGATTTGGGGAAGTCCAGAACCAGGGGTCACAGTCTAAGGATAAGGGGTAAGCCATTTAGGTCCGAGATGAGGAGAAACTTCTTCACTCAAAGAATTGTGAACCTGTGGGATTCTCTACCACAGAAAGTTGTTAAGGCCAGAATATAGATATATTCAAAAGGGAGTTAGATGTGGCCCTTACAGCTAAAGGGATCAAGGGGTATGGAGAGAAAACAGGAATGGGGTACTGAAGTTGCACGATCAGCCATGATCATATTGAATGGTGGTGCAGGCTCGAAGGGGCAAATGGGCCTACTCCTGCACCTATTTTCTATGTTTCTATGTTTCAGCCAAATTCTTCACCTCCCTCAGTTTTCCCTTCCCACGGTCATTTGAAATTCAAGCTTGGTGTCACCCAA
Organism: Pristiophorus japonicus; assembly: GCF_044704955.1. Lineage (NCBI taxonomy): Eukaryota > Metazoa > Chordata > Chondrichthyes > Pristiophoridae > Pristiophorus > Pristiophorus japonicus. Next base: position 65,211,152 of record NC_091997.1, read on the forward strand.
TCACTACCACTTGATTTACTTCATTTTGAGGCTTGGATTATTTCAAGCTTGGATTTTCACCGAGGATTCTTTAAAAACAAAGTTTGTTCAGAGTACAGCTTTCATGCTTGAAACTTCTCACCTTTCCAGTGTTGCCATCCAGAGTTTTGTATTCTATCATAAACTCATCCAGGAACACCTTAAAGGTGTTGACCCATACTTTGACAGGTGACTCGTTCCAATCCCGCCGCTCCTGTCTCATCGTCTTCTCCAGAATCTGCTCAAACAGTGCATACAGATCTTTGTACCGGATGCTCTTTCCATCGTCCATCTGCAACAGAAGCGATGTTACAACTCAACAAATAGGACAGGCTGTCCTTTTACATTCCAGCAAGACCCCTCTCATGGTGGCAGCTTTGCACAATCAATCCGACATACCTAGCACGTAAGTTAAGAACAAGTTGCTCCATCCTGGAACACAGTGACAAATCATCATCAGCTTGGACAACTTTTTTTTTTTACAAAATAGAAATTCATAGATGGGGCTTCGGGCAATTCTACAGAACCAGAAATATTCATCCCAGAAAATGAGAAAGCAACGAGGAGGATCTACTCATTGTGGAACGTACTGCTTACTGTGAATGGTTCACTGCATTGCCCATCCCATGTAACATAACCCTGGCCAATAAAACTGCACGCACCGCTAAAGCCGTTGAGTAAGAGTTGAAGATATTTAAGCGGAACTCCTTCAGAGATTTCTTAAAAACAACATCCACAAATGTATCTTTCTTGCAGTCATCAGTGTCCAGGTCAGTGATCTATAAAGGCAACGCAAAAAAATAGAATATTCCTTTAAGTATGAATGTGAGCACTGGTTAACATGAGAATATCCACTTTTTGATCAAATTATTTTTGTGAATTCTGTGCACAATAAGGAGACAGTTATTTGAGGTGCAAATAGAACACTTTTCAAATTTCACACCCAAGTATCGGTATTAAACACTCTCATACCAGTAAAGCAGTTAGTTGTAAAGTACAAGTTTCTCCATCCTGCCCAAACAACATGCTTCTACCCCAGCCGCAGAAGATTGCTGCTTACTACGGCAGTGTGACATTTCCCCCTTTCTCCCAGACCAGCCTGTGTCCAGTAGGAATTGGATTGTGATTGTCCCAACCTCGGACTGTCTCATTGCCCAAGTCTGGCGTGGATGTGAATCTGCATCCCACAGACAAAAGGCCATGGCTCACTGTTCCACCCAGTCCCGATAATTCATTTTACAGATTGGTCAACCGTGACCCCCAAGACTGGATGAACCTGTAGCTTTACACTTACCTTCTTCTGCAGGAATTCGTTCATACACTTGAAATCATTGGCACTGGTGATAATCTGTAAGGCGTCATGCTGCCATTGCATGGGCTCCAGGCCCACGTTACTGATTTTCACACTCCTCCTCCTCTTGACCTTTGGTGATGGCTCTTTGTTCTCCTTAAACTCTTTCCCTCGCTCTAGTCCTAAGTCAGGACTCCTGGGAGGAGTCAGGTTATGAGGCAAGGTATCCTGACCTGAGGGAGAACAAAAATATCAACAAACCAATCTCTGCACAGAGGTAGAGGTACCTGTTATAATTTTTCTCATCCAACAACCTTTCAACGCAATGTTGCTCACCATTTATGGACAGCTACAATCCGAGCTATCTCAGGAATGTTGCACCAGAGTTTTGGGAAGTGGGTCTGTGCCTGCAATTCCATGCAGTCAGCTCCCATTTTTAATCATGTGACTTTGGAGACGTTGCTAAGTGGAAGCTAAGCACTTCCCCACAGGAAGAGGAAGAAAAAAAACTGTAGGATATACGTTTATTAAATAGTTCAATTTTGCCAAGAGTCCTTTCACCTGCTGCATCCGAGTTGGAATAGCCCTGCCTTCTAAATGAGTTCCAATGCCTTCTTTTGATGGAGACCAAGCTATATGGTTTAGTATTTTCAAGTTCCTTGGTTTCAGCATAGAACTTATCGGGCCTGAACAACATGATTGTGCTTCATTGTAGTATTTAGCATATTTGACCCTTGACCTTTGAATTGCTGTTCCCCCCCCCACCCCCACTCAGTTTGTGCCAGTCCTTTAAAAAACTCTCTTCTGCTTTCCTTTTCCAGTTCAACATACCATAACCAGACCCACACAGACCTGCAGTCCATTTTATTGCAAATTTTCAGCATTTAAATTGGAATCCCACCTTGATTCACATTTCAGATCAGTCGGGTAGATCAGTTAAACCAGAGTTTGAGACTTTACATACACACGCACCCATGTGTTGTGCTCCATTTCAAGTTCCCCTGTTGTTGTGCACAATCATGTTGTTCAGGCCTGCTAAATTCTAGGCTGAAACCAAGGAACTTGAAAATACTAAACCACATAGCTATTGTCTAGTCCTTCAGTCGGTTTTCAGACCCCTAGTTCAGTATAAAATCTGTAGGAACACAAATCTAGGATGAGGAAATGCTTTTTGGGACATCCCACGAGTACTCCAACTCACCCAGCACAGTATTTGGCTGCATTCTCGACTCTCTTAATGAATGTGGCTTTAGCTTCAATAATCCTGCTGCGTATTTCAAGACAACCGGGACGCTCTGACACTACAACTAAGTGAGAGCGAGAGAGTGAGAATGCATTGGACTAATCTTAGGTGAAGCTGAACAAACCTGAAATATGATGTACACGGTGCACTCAGTCATTGTGGGCGTGGTCTCCATTGGGTTTTTATCTCCAACCTTTTAAATTAGCCTCTTTCGTTCCTTCTCTTTCTCTGCCTATTTGCTCCGGAGTCCATCGCAGCATTAATGTCCACTCCAAATTTATACTCTGCATTCAAATGATGGCACTTTAGTGCCTGAGCATGCAAATTAGCAGCAGAGATTTTACAAAGATTGTAGTGCTTAAAGGCAGTGGAGTCAAAGACATTTGGGGAGTCCAAAATGCAGCTGAATGCTGCGCTGGGCGAGTTGGGAGTATTAAAAGGATGATCTCAAGGGCATGAATGCCATTTTTCTTGTCTTACACTTTTTCCATATACTCACCCAGCCAGTGGTATTCCAATGAAGGGTGGGGGGGTTGGAAGAATCATAAATGTGTTTGCTACTCTAGTGCATATGACGTTATAAAACGTTGGGTCAAGTTTGAATGAAGGGAGTCAGAAGGCTGTGAGTTTAAGCTTTACTACACAAGGCATAATCTAGGCCAAGTGCAAGATGTATCCCCCAGTCCCTCGAATTACAGCCGTTAAGGCCCAGGCAACTTGGTCCTCATTGTGCCTCTGGTCCTTATTCGCTAGTTTGCCGTTTTAATTTCGATGTTCTGAGAGATTTGTAAAGGACAGTTTAACCACTTTTGCCTCATTGTGGATAAATCCTAAATCAGAACAAGATCAGTTCGAAACTGCAGCCCAAGAAATATGCAAACTGACAGAAAAATTGATTCAGGCTTCACATGTGGTCTTTGAGGCTTCATGGAATGAACGTATGCGGCTGACGATAACCTAAGCTTCAAGACCCCGAGCTGGGCTGATAATTTGCAGAGTTGGAGCCAGTGTCCTTTCACATGATGTTAAACGTCTGCTTGTTCCATGATTGAGTTGGATGTGTAGCTTCTACAGTGCTATTCGAAGTGGAGCAGGGCTTTATCCCATGCCCTGGCCAATATTCTTCCCAACAACATCAAACACAGATGAGATGGTACTCACCTCATTCCTATTTGTGCACAAAATAGTTTCCACATAACAGTGACTGCATTCGAAAGTAATTCATTGCATGCAAAGTATTTTGAAAGATCGATGAAGCGCGAAAAAATTGCAAACTGCTATTTTTAAACCCCAATGGCTAATCATCCGTTATTTACCTTTAAATGCACTCTCCCTTCCTTCTGGCAGTGGTAGACTGAGTGAAGTCTCACTGGGTTTCAGCTCCCTCCTCCACGGTAGTCCCTGCACTTCCTGATCCATACTGAGCTCTTGCAGCTCCGATTGGGTAGCCAATTTCTCTCTCGACAGCTTCTTTTCTCCTTGTTTTCTGTTTCCCCAGAATCTCATGCGACCCTTCAGAGGAGCTCTACAGGTGGAAATCAAAAGTTAATTTTTTTTACAATAGGTTCCGTCTAACTTGGATCACACAGATATTAACAGCATACTGCAAGTAGGAATTATGTGTTCTTTTCCTCATTCAGAATTTTCAGCTTTCCAACGAGCTTTTAATTACCATACACGTTTCTGATTGAAAAAGCAGGTCATGTCTGCAGATCAAACACAGGAAGCACTCCTGTGATCAACTTGAGGCATCAAAAGATGCAACGTGCTTCAATCAGCCCTGTTGGCTTTTCATAGGTGCTTTTATGTTACAGCCTTGCAGGTGACGGAGAGGCAAGGGTCTCTCTCCATTAGCTGCACTCCATATTTTAAATACTGTTGTGAAAACGTGAGTCTACGGGTCTATCACCACATGAAGGCGGCCAGTTTCAGTGAAGTAAACATGGGGAGCCCGTCCTAATTTACAATTGGCCTTCCAAATTAAACAAAGGAGTCCAGCATGACTGGCACCTGACAGGAAACGACAAGATAGTAGGGTGCAGAACTCACTATCTATAAACAGAAACAGTAGGAAATCAGAAATGTAAAGGAACCTTATGATCTCCTTTGATTGCCTCAATCGCAAGTTCTGGATTTTCTTCGATACATGACAGAATATCCCATTTTACAGTCAAAGTCAAGTTATCCTTACCTAAGGAGGGATATACTTGCCATAGAGGGAGTGCAACAAAGGTTCACCAGACTGATTCAGACTGATGAAGGGATTGTCCTATGAGGAGAGGTTGTGTAGACTAGGCCTATATTCTCTAGCGTTTAGAAGAATGAGAGGTGATTTCATTGAAACATACAAAATTCTTACAGGGTTGATACAGGGAGGATGTATCACTGGGCTGGGGAGTCTAGAACCAGGGGTCACAGACTCAGAATAAGGGGTCGGCCATTTAGGACTGAGTGGGGGAGGAAGTTCTTCACTCAGAGGGTGGTGAATCTGTGGAAATCTCTGCCCCAGAGGGCTGTGGAGGCTCAGTCGTGAATATATTCAAGACAGATATCGATAGATTTTTAGATATTAAGGGAATCGAGGGATATGGGGATAGTGCAGGAAAGTGGAGTCGAGGTCCAAGATCAGCCATGATCCCATTGAATGGCGGAGCAGGCTCGAGGGGCCGAATGGCCGACTCCTGCTCCTAATTCTTGTGTTCTTATGTCAAGTGGCAGCAAGTTTCAGAATGTATGCAAATTTAAAACCCAGCATATATTTATATATTTTTGTTTACATTACTTTAGGACCCTTAGAGGTCATGCAGTGTGTGCACTCTTAAAACTGCAGGATTTCCAAAACGTGGTTCATATTATTATTCATACTAGTTAGAGAACCAGTCTACACAATAGTTTAAAAAATATATATATATATTTGATTTCAATTTTCTTCCTTTGTCGACTAATGGCTCATCGAGCACCAACCGCACTCTGTACCTCACCTGGATGGTTGCTTTTCATGTGTGAGCCGAGACAGCGAGTGCCAGCAAGCTATTCGCTCATTGAGATCATCACAGCCAATTCAAATCCCATTCTCACCCAACGTGCACAAACACTTTCCAGCATGGGTCACTGGATAGTGCCAAGCAGCAGGAACTTTGGCTAATTGTTCCTTTCCCTAGCCCACCCAGTGTGTTGGCAACAGCTGCAGCACCCCAAATGCTGCCCAGCTGAGATCAGTGTAGATCTGTTATAAAAGGTCCCGTCCTTGGTTACCTGCCATCCGGGACAGTACTCTTCTGTACCAAGTCCAACCTGCCCAGTTCATCTTGGGACTGTGCCTTGTGCAGTTTCTTTTGGTCTTCATTTCTAGTAGACTGCATCTGCAAGGCAGAGTACAATTAGCACCATCGAGGTCATCGCCAATCCTTGCCTATCGTTGAGCTGATGGCTCACTGATACAATAGTTTATGGACAAGATAACATACCTTTATAAAACTAATTGGCTAACTGCTTGAACAGTCAATAAAACTCAGAAGCAACAATGTTCAATTGCATTGCCGGTACAAGACTATAAAACAGGTCTAGCTTTGTCCATGTTTCAGCTGCAGAATTTTACATTCAAATGCATTTTGCTCACTGGAAAAAAAGTAATTGGACTGGAATTCAAAAAAATGATACCAGTCAACGGTACTATTGTTCAACAATGACTGTTCAGTTACATCACTGAAACATCATTCTATGAACAGAAAGGATGGAGGATCACGCAAGACATGCATTAGAACATGAAACAGGAACAGGAGTCCTTTGAGAGTTTATATGACTCATCCAGTAAACATTTTCATTATACAATACTTTCGAAACAAGTAATAAGGGTTTGTCTCATCTGTTGAGTTATGATGCAGTGTTGAATGAACTGTGTAACATGCGAGCGGAACAAAGTCGCCAGCAGTACATTTGTTGGGTTTTTACTTGAATTCTGCAGTGTCTATGGATTCTATGCACATAGTAATTTCATGCACACTTGCTGTTTGTGTGATTTTACTGTGCACAAATAGCTATCACAGCTGCCCACATAATGGTCACTACATTCAAAAGTAATTCAATGTATACAAAATGCTTTGAGACACTTCAGAGATGTGATAAACTACTGTAAGAATACAAGTGCTTTCTCGCTTTTCCTTCACATTTGGAGATGTAAACTTCTATTGTCAAATCTGTTGATAACATCAACATGGGGGTAATATATTAGCATGGATAGAGGATTGGCTAACTAACAGAGTCGGGATAAATGGTTCATTCTCTGGTTGGCAACCAGTAACTAGTGGAGTGCCGCAGGGATCAGTGCTGGGACCCCAACTATTTACAATCTATATTAAATGACTTGGAAGAAGGGACTGAGTGTAACGTAGCCAGGTTTGCTGACGATACAAAGATGGGAGGAAAAGCAATGTGAGAGGACACAAAAAATCTGCAAAAGGACATAGACAGGCTCAGTGAGTGGGCAAAGATTTGGCAGATGGAGTATAATGTTGGAAAGTGTGAGGTCATGCACGTTGGCAGAAAAAAATCAAAGAGCAATTTATTATTTAAATGGAGAAAGATTGCAAAGTGCCGCAATACAGCAGTACCCGAGGGTACTCATGCATGAAACACAAAAGGATAGCATGCAGGTACTGTTAGGTCTTGAAGAATGTGACCAGATACTGTAAGCTCAAAGTAATGTGTAACCGTAGTCCTTTATTACAGGTCTCCAGAGTGCCTCTCCAGCCTGTGAGGCCTCCTTATGTACAGGTGCTCCCAAGGGATTGTGGGATCCCTTGGGACTCCAACGGATGAGCCCTCTGGTGGTTAAACAAGGTGTTTACAGGGTTACATATATAACAGGTACAGCACGTGATCAGGAAGGCCAATGGAGTCTTGGCCTTTATTGCAAAGGGGATGAAAGCAAGGAAGTCTTGCTACAGTTATACAGGGTATTGGTGAGGCCACACCTGGAATACTGCGTGCAGTTTTGGTTTCCATATTTACGAAAGAATATTCTTGCTTTGGAGGCAGTTCAGAAAAGGTTCACTAGGTTGATTCCAGGGATGAGGGGGTTGACTTATGAGGAAAGGTTAAGTAGGTTGGGCCTCTGCTCATTGGAATTCAAAAGAATGAGGTGTGATCTTATCGAAACGTATAAGATTAGGAGGGAGCTTGACAAGGTGGATGCAGAGAGGATGTTTCCACTGATGGGGGAGACTAGAACTAGAGGGCATGATCTTAGAATAAGGGGGCGCCCATTTAAAACAGAGATGAAGAGAAATTTCTTCTCTGAGGGTTGTAAATCTATGGAATTTGCTGCCTCAGAGCTGTGGAAGCTTGGACATTGAATAAATTTAAGACAGAAATAGACAGTTTCTTAAAAGATAAGGGGATAAGGGGTTATGGGGAGCGGGCAGGGAAGTGGAGCTGAGTCCATGATCAGATCAGCCATGATATTGAATGGCGGAGCAGGCTCGAGGGGCCGTATGGCCTACTCCTGTTCTTATGTCCAATGAAGGTGAGACCAATAGTATTCAATGGGCTCCAGCATTTCTTTAAGAATCTGTTACATTTCAAACTATTGCCAGTTCTGACAAAGGGTCATCGACCTGAAACGTTAACTCTATTTCTCTCTCCACAGATGCTGGCCGACCTGCCAAGATTTCCTGCATTTTCTGTTTTTATTTCAGCTTTTCAGCATCAGCAGTATTTTGTTTTTCTATTTGTATTCAATGGGATTTGGTCATTAAGGATTATGTAAACCATTCGGGATTAAGCAAACCAGCTAATGAACGGTACATGGAATTAATGTGGAAAAAATAACACTGGCACATGAAATGTGTACACATAGTAGACTGCATCCAATCAATGCAAGGCACTTGTCAAGAAGACTACTCAAGCATTGGCAATCATTTTAACTTCATTTGGCTAAAAATCAAAACCAGTTATGTTAAAACTTTATAACTCGTTGGCAAGGCCACATGTAGATAGTGTGTAGCTTTGTGCAGCTTTTCTTCAAAAAGGACATCAATGGACTGGAGAGAGTCAGAGAGTGCAATTCAGGTGAATCCAGGACACAGGAAATTAGCAATGCGGAACTAATAATAGATGCAAAACTCCTCGATTCATGTGTCCTGGTCAATTTCTTAAGGATTCTAGTGTGTTCTCATTGGGTCTAGATGCCTGTGGAGATTAAACATTTAAGTTGCCTCAGAACACATTTTATTGACCTCCATATCCGTTAGAGATTTCCAAGTCATTTTGCTCATATCCAGAATGTGGTCACAGCCTTCATTTATTAATATATTTGCAGAATTATTTTAACACGCCTACAATTTCTTTGCTGCTTATTCAGTGCTGTTATCTGAATGTAATAATCTGGCATGAGGTCTGTACTGACGAGTTCAGTTCCAAGACCTGCTGTGCCATCCTAACTTAGCTGCCAAGTCCCTCTCTCACCTGAAGCACTTGTTCTTACATTTAGTTACTGAGTCACACTGTATGCTGAACAGAGTCATCTTATCTCCCAAATCTTCCAGCACCAGTATTCTTCATCAGGTTCAATTGGAAAGACTGAGAAAGCTTCACAACATGGGCAAAGGTATGGCTACTTACCTGGTTTGGTCATTGGATGGAAGACGAACTATTGTTAAAACACATGCTCACCTTGACAAAGCAAGAAAATGCCCCTTTACCAGAAATATTACATTGCCGGGAGACTTCCAACTCATTCAACAAGAAAAATAACTCAAACTTTTTCTTTTATTAGGTATATACTAGTTTTCCATGTTTTTTTCTCCTTTTACAGTATAAATATGTTAAATCCTGCTACCAAGTGGAAAAAGAAGCAAGGATTGGCAGTAGAGTCCACAATAGCCCAAGTTGGACATGGCCTACGCACAGAAAAGCCTTGATTCAGAGACTCTTCTTCACTTAAAAGTTGAAGTTTGTCTGCAGTACAGAAATGAGAGTGTGCTAACATTGGCTGTTGGGGGAAGAGAAAGAGATAGGAATAACAAGTGACTCTAGCATGGCTACCACAAATCGAGCTTTGGAAAGGACTATCCCCATATCTAGTCCACGTTTGACAATGGGCCTATCTTATATGTGTATGTGAAAAAACAGGCAAGGAGAAATCAATTTAGCGTATGGTACCATGATGCAAGAATAACCATTTCCAGACACACAGGCTTCTCAGTCATGGTTGAGGAAGCTTGCACTGCTGCAACTGAGGCTGGCTGTCACTACAGAGAAAACCTAAAGCTGTAAAATGAATTCATATTGAACAAGTTATGCACACAGATTACCAACATGTATTAAAGTGAGACTCATTTGCGAATTGTGAATCTAGTTTGCAGTCGAGATGAATTCACACTTTCTATAAGAATGAGCATATAAAACTAATCAAAATATTTAGCTCAAATTAACATTTTACAGAGTGAAGCAAGAATGAGGCACAGAAATGTCAGGTGGCGAAATGGTGCACTCGCACGAGCTTATGACCAAGAGGAAGTTCCTTGGGGCACTGAAATACCTCTGTAGGTCGATGCATCACCCAGCATGGTACTGAGGCACACACAACAGTACGGTCCCAGACATGATGTCAGCTCCGTACCAAGTCAGCTGATGTCAGCCTGCGCAGCAATGGAGGCACCACAACTGGCCGGCAGTGCCCCCGAGCTACGGAGGGGAAAACAGGCAAGGTCACTGCCTCAGATCACTCTCCAGTGACTCTTCCTGGACATTGAGAGAGTATATGCGCATGTGTGTGTGCCGACCCCAAGTCAAATAGCCTGCGTGCACCGTATTACTCCGTACTACTGGTTTTGGCTGGGATTAATTTCTTCGACCCTCCCTGGCTCAGATACTTACTACAAGGCTCAGAATACAGTCTTGACTGGAGTGAAATTAAGACCCAACACATTTATTTTTTAAAATGTAAGTAACTGTTAAAAGTCATCCTCGGCAGGCATCTAGTTCCTCATCCCTTTCTATAAAACATTCTGCAGACTGAGAACTCTCACTGGCTGAACAAAGGATGAACAGTAGCAGTGACACCCTGCACAAGGGCTAACTATGACGTAATGACAGCCAGTGCCTTTCGAGGCCTGTAGGTGGCAGTGTTTCACTAGGATCAGCTCAAGACTGGTCAAAGCACGGACTCTTCTACACCACGATCAGGATATTAGCATTCCGCTGCCGAGAAAGGAAATCAGATTCTAATTGTTCAAATGGAAAGTCAGACTTTGGCATCACAGCAACTGAAATCCACCAAAGTTGAATGCTGAGCAGCACATAATAATGAACAGAGTGCTGAGCAGCACATAATAATGAACAGAGTGCAGAGCTGGGATCGATCTTTTAACATGTGAAAGTCTTGTGTCGACTGGAAGAATCATTGGTCGGCATCTGTGTCGGCCCCCACATTGCAGGTTGTCCAACCTCATTGCTCCATGCAAGACAATACACAGTGCTGTCGGGACGATTATCTCCAACATCAGTATGCGGGTCGGACATAGGCGATGCAAGATCTTTGTGAACAAACCTGGTGACTCGTAAAATATAACTCTTCGTGCAATCGCAACACACTTTATAACCTTTGGGTTGCTCCTTAAAAATGTAACTTGGGGGGAAAATATCCACACAAGATAGTTTATGAAGTATTCAGTTAACAGATCTGCAAACAGCTAATGTCAACACTTCCTTTCACACTTACATGTTAAAACTAAAATTTTCAGCACTTTTTTGCGAGTTTGTAAAGTTCACGCCACAAATTAAGCCAGTGAAGAAAAAACAACAGAAGAGGTAGTGGCATTGAGCTGGTAGCTACCTGCCGTGCTGTTAATGAAACCCACCGGTTAGAATGTAGATCGAGTTTCAGGTGTTAAAAGTGAAAGGGAGAAAAACAGATGTGCAAGGACAAACCGAACAGCGCAGTTAGCTAAGCTACAGCATGCAGTGATTTGCTAAATCAAGTCCGGGACTAATGGGTGGTGAATACTGTGATGGCCGACACAGTCAGCGAAGTAGTAGGGGCTAGTGAAAAAGAGTGGCTTAGTAACAGAATGGCCCATACCCAGTGCAGGAACAGTGTGACCAGATCGCCGAGAGTTTAGCAGAGATTTCCAGTGCAGGACAGTGATGGTCTAAGTCCCAAATATATGTTTTTTCTTTTAAAAGGAAACACTCAAGCACATTCAAAAGCACCTTACTCAATACTCTTCCATTTAATGGGGTTTGTTGCCAATTTTCCTGAAGGTGCCAACTCTTGTTGGGGTAAAGTTCCACGGGTTGTGGCAGTACTCCTGCAACTTACTCGGTTTTTCATGTGCGAATCTACACAGCTAGTTTTGACCCACAGATCAGAGGTCCCCGATTGACACTGAGTTACTGTGTTAGCCGTTGGCACCCATGGAGCTATACTGTAGAAAGCAAGTGCCTTCAGGAGACAAGGGTAGAAAAGGGAATGTGAAAAAAAAATATTTTTATGCAACCTTGTAATGCCGAATTGGTAAAATCTATTGATTCTCAGTCACCAATGTACAACAATGCAACTGGAATTGTTGGGAGTGACACCACAAGTTACTGAGGTGGCACAGAAATGGAGAAAATGAGCCTTCAACATAACACATTCTGCAGAGAAACCAGCTCAACCCTGGTCATTTGGTTATTGAATTCAGTGATCTCTAATGAAAAGGTAGGGAAGTCTGCAGCTCATTGTTTAAAACTTCCACCTCATAGTTACAATGCGAATGGCAGGGAAATACACATCATGCCTTAGTTTGCTGAAGTGTTACCAGTGCTTTATCTGGGTAAGGGCTGCCATCGTCAATAATCCGTGCAACTAATGTCATGTACAGAAAATAAATTGGAAAAACCTTTGTGGGTTAAGGAGAGTATCATTGTCTGTGGCCCCTGTAGACAACAGTGAAACTTACTGCAGGACACTGCAAAAAGGACAGAAATCTGTAGAGAAAGGTACCGTGCTTGTGCATTGAGTGTGACCTTCTAAAATCTGAAAGGCAGGGGAGGTTAAGCAGTTCCAGATGTCAGTATCGCTTTCTACCCCACATTAAGGGTTAGCAAAGAGATGTTCCCAGATTTGACACCCCCACTTGGCCATGTTTTATTTACCATTTCTGAGTCACTGTAACAGGCCTGGCCGGCACTGTCGTTGGGTCTCAGCTCAGGCCTAGGTTGGTCGGGGAAGAGAGGGGGCTCAACGGAGGGGTCATCATACTCCTCTTCCTCAGTCTCTCCCTCCCCTTCAGCGTTAGAGCCTCTAGTCAAGAAATCAGAGCGGGTCCGCGCCATGCGGGCTTTCTTTTTGTGCGCTGGTCTTGCAACCTGATTGACCGAATAACACACACAAAAATCAAAACACACGTAACTAAAGTGGAAAGTGCCCAAACGATAAGTTAGATCAGCCTGAGCCCTAAAGGCGGCTATATCTCAAAATAAGACTATCCTCAACTACAAACGCTCAGCTGGAGAAAAAAAACAAAGCAACGATGAAGAGAAGCAGCTCACAGAAATGAAGAACGTGACAGTGAACATTTCAAGAGGTCAATTGCTTTCGATACATTTAACCACAATGCACCAAGATCCTTGTGAATAGCGGCATCACCCACTGTAGGCCAGAAGGTTTCGAGTTCCATACTCCAGTCTCTGCTGCATCAGTGAGGGTTCCTACCCCTGATCACTATCCACTGGCTCCTGCTGGAAAGTGCAGGTATAGATGCCAGGCGAGGGCAGGACCCTGCTTAGAAGTGATGCCCCCCCCACACAGTCAAATGGACTGCTGACACCCAGTGCCCAGGCTTACTCATGAAGAGCAGCCACTTGGACGAGATACTGGAGGGCTGCTGACAACTGTGGCATCGTACCGAGACAGTCAGCATATTCAGGAGCTCGGCAGGGGGTAGGGGGTTGAAAAATGTAAGAAGAAGAAATGAAAGATTGAGGCATTTTAGGGGTTTTTATGAAAATGTTGTAAAGTGCAAACCCTGCTTGCATATTGCAAACTCTGGTTTGAAGCTGTGGTCTGATGTTCCACAGCTGGATGCTGCACAAGATTTACTTTAAACAACCTCATCCACCACAGGCTCGTGGCTCTCTTCAGAAACTACTTCACCCCGTGCTCTGCCCAGTTGCCTCCTTCACAAACTACTGAGGAAATAGGATTAAATTGCTTACATCAGTTACTTTTAGCAGCGATGTTTTCACCATTTTTTCTCTGCAAGCTTGTTCTGTTTTGGAAACAGCAGGAGATCTTTCCAAATTCACAGCATCCTTGTCAAACCTGCAAAATGCAATTAATAATGAGCAATATTCAACTGCATCAATGGCAGATTGCCCAGGATTTAATGATTATAACCATGCTCACTGGCCGCATTGGCTGAGTGGGTAAATATATTGATCATAGTAATGCTGAGCCATATGGAGCCAGAATCAATTCCTGGTGTGTGCTACGGTTAAGCTGCTGCAACAGTTTGGGCACCACAATTCCTGTCCTGCTCCTGGATTAGGTTGCGGGGGTGGGGTAGGGGTGGAGAAAGGGGAAGAGGGAGAAAGGCAGAGCTTCCTGCTCCTGATCTCTATCCGGTAAATCAAGCTCAGTAGTGTATCAAATTGAACATATAATCTGGGAGTGGCATTTCAGTGCGGCACTGAGCGAGTGCTGCACTATCGGAGATGCCGTCTTTCAGAAGGGATGTTAAACCAAAGCCCCCTGTACCCTGTAAAGTGGATGTAAAAGGTCCCGAGGCACTAATCGAATGAGCAGCAGGGGAGTTCTTCCACTGTCCTGGCCAATTATGTTCTCTCATCAATATCAGCAACAGATTAGCTGATCTTTTATCTCATTTGCTGGTTGTGGGATCTTTCGGCCACAAATCCCTGTATTACAATAGTATCTACACTTCAGAAGTACTTCATTGGCTGCGGAATGCTTTGGGACGTCCTGATGTCGTGAAAAGTGCTGCAGAAATGCGTTGGACAAGAACACAATCAAGCTTGGTTGTGATGCCGCCACAGTTGAAAAGCCTGCCAACACTCACTAGAGACGCACATGAAGTACGGCCACTTGAGACATGCTACCAGAGGGCTGCCTACACCCTTGGAATGGCGAGAATGGGAGAACAAGATTTCACTAACTCAAATATGTAACTTCAGGACATCACTCACCTCCACGTTGAGAATACCTTCACAAGATGTCCTCCCATGTCTAGTAACTGCTAAGCCAACAGCTCAAAGACCCACAAAGGCATTCGGAACATGGACTTGAGTGCCTCTGAGCACTAGTCATTTTGTTTTGATAAATAGCTGGTAAGTTACACTCTTACCTCCTTTGTGTTATAAAGAGTTCATTAAACAGTACTCTTACACCAACTTCCACTTAACAATTTACACCATAAATTGAATCCTGTAAATGTGTTACTGCATGCAGGTGAACGTGCGAGTCAGCAGGTCAGAAGCCACAAAACTTTGAAGAAAAATATTAACGGGATGGATAGTGTCTAGTTAATAGGGCATATACCACCAGGCTGCTTTCTGTTACTCGAGGTTTGAACAGCACGAATATCCAGGACAATCAATATATCTCTGGCACTGCAACCCGCCCTCAAGATAACCTGCCTGCCATAATTAAACTGCCATTATTTCCTCTCAGTCACTTTCCACATCAATGAGCGATTAGAAATATAGGACTGTGATAGAGAATTGTCACTTGCAAGAGATAACACGGAACCACGCAAGGCAAAAACCCTCCATGTACCATTTCAGAAATGCCATCAGTTTAAATCTGAATAAAGCAAAGCCTCTGAAACTTTATGTAGTCTTAAAACTTTGATTAGCTATCAATAGACTACATGATACTCTGGATGCAGTGCTTTTTCACTATTTTTTAAAAACGAGAGCTGGACACTATCAGCACTGCTCTAGCTCTGTGATTCCAGTGCCACACCTATCCCCTTTGTGTCACTCAGTTTTCCTAATTCTGCACAGTTCCACTCCATACCCCCTCCCTAATTCTGTTCAACCCCAGTTCCACTGCATTCCCTCTCTGCATCTCGGTGTTTCTTCATTTCTATTAAGGCTCCAGCGTTACATTCCCTCCCTGCCCTTCAGTTCCTCTAATGCTGCGAGAATCCAGTCCAACACTCCTGCTCACATCACTCCCGTTCTCTAATTCTGCAGGATTGCAGCTCCACGCTTCTGCTGCGTGTATCTCTCCCTTTCTCTGTAATTCTATAGGACTGCAATTCCGTGCCTCTGACTGTGCATGTAACTATCGCCTTTCCCTGCTTGATGTGACATTGCACCAGATAACCAACATGGAAGCAGAAAAATCCACTCAATGTGGGAACACAATATCTATTGTTTACTGTTGTGTGTTTATTAGAATATTTGCTGCTAAGCAATCATGTTTTGGCAGTATAAAATATTGAAAAAGGATCTATAAAAAAGTGAATTTTATGCTGGTCACCCTGAGAAATCTCACACTTTCCATATCGGGCACGCAGTGACAGCATTTAGCACCATTCCGTTCCAGCAATGTAAATCTACCTCTACACTGATGCGTCAAACATTCCCAGGTCAAATGCAGAACAAGCTGGACACAAAGTAAAGCACTCCAAGGTCAAGTACAGCATGGTATAGTAAAGTGCGAAAGGAGGGAGGATGCACAAGGAACCAGAATGTCAGGGGGAGGGAAGGGAAAGGGAGTGGTGGAAAAGAGGGTTTAGTTCAAAGCAAAGCTCCCTCTACATTGCGCCATCAAACACTCTCTGCAGGTAGAGAATAGTGAATAGGCAAAACTTATCCTACACTCTCCCAACAATGTGCCTAGGTCCCACCACAAGAGCAATCTACACTCAGCATTTTCCCATTTCCCACGATAACTATCTTGTGGCCATTCATACAGACACTGAAAATATAGACAAATTAGCAGAAATTTTCTGGGCTCACGTCCAAGCGACTACCCAAGACATCGATTTCAAGCTTTAATTAATTATATAAATTGCGGATCATCATTTTGGTAGTTAATAGATTTAATTACTTGATTTAATTACTTGATCTACATGGAGTTAAATTTATATTAGTTCCATTTTTAATAAACATCATTTTGGACAAAGTATCACATGGACACATCATCACACGAATATAAATAGTTGCATCGTTGCAACGTGTGATAGACAATAGTGGCCTGGAATTTGGTTGGTTGGTTCAGGGAGGAATCTGCCAGAGTTTTTCCTGAAATTAGCCCACTGATTTTGCTACCCCAGAAAGTAGCTTTACTGGTGGTTGGGGAGGATGGTGCACGAGGCTGACTGTCGGATGGACAGGGTGAGCATGTGTAGACCCGATTGGCCTTTTTCAATTTTCTTTTTGCACATTTATAAATATTTTACAATAGAAAGCAAACACAAATCCAGAAAATAAATCTACCAAATAATTACAACAAATTTTTCTGAACCAAACCAGTGGATACAAGTATAAAAAAAATAAGATGTAAAGGGGCTACAACACACTTATTCTCTACTATAATGTATGCACTGTGACTATGCTCACAGGTCTGTAGAGCTGTTGAGTTGGGAGTGGCTTAGCCAGTCACATGATGTTCACAAGACTCAATAAAACCCCAGCCAGTTGGGTTCGGGGGATCCATGATGGGGCAGGTGGTTGTGAGCCTGGTGCATGAACTGGTAATGTGTCGTGTGATTGTTAAACCTTTGTTAATAAACCAACTAATTCTTAATAGCAATGTGTTGCTAGGAATTCTTAAGCAAGGAACCCATGAAGCAAATACATTACATCTACCATCAGGTCTGAATATAAAATGACTAACAAACACGTTTGAAACCACGATGTTTAATTAATGTTGTGCAGAGTCTGCCCTGCATCCTCGTTGTAGTGGGACCGAGACTTGTCACACTCTATCTTATGTTGATGCATTTTCCCCAGGGCCTCAAAATTAAAAACATAGAAACTTACAGCGTAGAAGACCATTTCAGCCCATCGTGTCCACGCCGGCCGACAAAGAGCCGCACGGCCCTCGGTCATCAGCCCTGAAGCTTACATATAAACCTATGAACAATGAACAATGGCGGAAAGGTAAAGAGCATCCGGCCCAACCAGTCCGCCCCACACAACCACGACACCCCTTGCACCATGACATTTTACACTCCACCCCAACTGGAGTCATTCGATCTACTGGGAGAGGCAAAAAGATAAAGACCTAGGCCAATTGGGGGAAAAAAATCTGGGAAAACTGTTGGACTCTTGAGCTGCCTTCTACGACCTACAGGCTTCAAAAACCCAAACTTTGTGTCATTGATTTATTTAATCTTCCCTCCTATTTTCAATCTTGGTGTTCGCCTGCACTATGGGCCTGAACCTTTCACCCAAGTTTTTCAAGACTGTAAAAAGACCACAATCAACCTGGATGTTAGACGGCCAATGCCTTTAAAGAACGCATGTATTTTGTACAGTACTCCATCCTGAGCCATTTGTAAGTTATTTTTCCGACATCCGTAGGTTCAGCCCACTCCACACCAGCTCTTGATAAAGAGATAGCCTGCCTCCACAGCGAGACAGACATTGGCAAGTTTCTTCCTCACTCTGGGAAAGCTGTGCTGCACAGCCAAACACAAGTGACCCTTGGTGACAAATCAGTGTCCGATCATTCCAGTAGCGCTGTGCAATAACGCACCAACACAATTACGCGGCTGTTAACTTGGACTCCTGAATATTCAAGGAATACAACTTACTTGCTCAGTTTGTCTTTGGGCAAAAAGAACAAGGCGCTGGCCCTGTCCCTGGCAGTGCCATCTGTAGACTCTTCTCTTGTGCTTGCAGTTCCTTTCTGAGGTTTAGCCTGTCGTGGTCGCTCTGTACCAGGGACAGGTTCACGGGGCTCCAAGCTGAGTTTAGGGGTCCAGCCATCTAGCTTATTGATTTCCTGTTGGCCACTTGGTTGCAGTTCATTCTTTTCAAAAAACATGCTGATGGGTCTATCTTTCACAGCAGGGTAACCTGAGGTAAAGTCATTTTCAGAAGACTCTGGAGTGCTTAACATTTTAGACTCAATGCTGGGTATTGAAGAAGCATCTGAATTGGTACTTGGATCCCATTTTCTCTCTGGGTGCAAGACAAGATATGACTGAGGCCTGTCTGCTTGCTTGCTTGCAGGTCTGAAAGGAACAGGAAGAGAATCATTCTGTCTGCTCTGCTCTATCTTTTGCAGTGCTTCCCCTCGCTGCTTCTCAAACATGTCCTTCTCTTGCTTTTCAAAGATTTTACGTTGTTTCTCCAAGATTTCCGTCTGCTGCCTGATTTGTTCCATCATCTCCTTCTCGTTCTGCTGCCGTTTCTGCTTTTGTCTCTCTGCCTGCTGTACATTTAACCGTTCAAGTTTTTCCAGAATTGCAGTATGAGGGAAGGGATCTGTGCCTTCAGGGTCCACTCCGCTAGGTAGTTCATCTTGAGAAAATTCGCCATCGAGTGGTTGATTGAGCGAGGCTTTGTCACCTTCTGCTCGGTCAGTTTTGGGTCCAGCAATAGTGTCTTCAATTGTATAGTGGTCAGAACATACAATGCTAGTGTCATTTGGCTTAGCGCTACTGGACAGACTGTCATGATTTGGCATTAGGCTAGAGAGACTACAATCCGGTTTAGGACTCGAAGACAGACTGTCTATAGGTCTAGGACTGGGAGATCGATCTTCAGAATTTGATCTCTGAAAATTGGACTCTTTATTGGCTGGTCCTGGACTTGTGGAAATAAGACTAAGGTAATTAGTGTTTGTATGAGAAGGACTGGAAGACAGGTTCTTTTCATTAAGCTTCAGGCTAGTGGACAGACTAGGATCATTTAGCTTGGGACCTGTTGAAAGATTATCCTGAGCAGTATGTGGGCTGGAATCAGAGGCTAGTTCATCAGAAACAGTTAAAGACTGCTTTCTCTTCTGTCCGTCATCAAAGCTGGGCACCTCAAAACTACCCCTTGAGCTCTCGCTGTCTGGTGTTCCCTGAGGAGACAGGGAGTTCACGCTATCAGAGACCAGCTCAGTAGACCAGCGCCCTTCCTCCGAGGGAGACACTCCTCCTGATCGCACCTTCAGCAGTTCAAGGCTGAATATGGCCTGCTCCAATTCTCGCATTCTCCGACTGTGTCTCTTGGCACGCACCACTTTCTGTTTGTCAGGGTCTCCAGTGAGGGACTTGGGTCTCTCCCTCACCGTCACACCCTGCAGAGCACTTGTACTATTGGCAAAGTCAGAAGTTCCACCCTGCAAATCTACAGAGGTATCGTTACATTCAGGATGGATTTGTTGACTGTCATTTTCCTTTGAAGTGTGGCTCTCATTTAGTTCATTTTCTAATTTGTTTAGATCAGCACTGGTGATTTCAGGAAGGTTTTCATCCAGGATGGGTTTGTCCAAGGTCTCTCTTTCTTCATCACCCAGCGCTTTTTTCTTTTGTTTGAGTTGCTGCCTTCTCAATGCTTGAAACCTGAAATGAAAGGTAGGAATTCAATTCTGAGCATTTATGGGGCTGCAATCTATCTATGCACATTGTTCTGATTCAATGAAAGAGCAATAGCGTGGAAGGGCTCGGTGGATAAATATACCACCCATTCAGACTGGAAGGTTGCAAGTTCAATCCAGAGTTTGTATTGAAGGTGCTGCCACAGCTGAGGATGCACAGATGCTACAGCGCCCAAGTTGGGGAGAGGGTGTGGAGCAAATGATTGATTTCCAGCGACTCTAACCAGAACATCAGTCCTTTAATGCTAAATACAAGATAACAGTGACTGTATCTGTGGCTGACCACGCATCCCATCCACATTTAGGAGAGACAAACCCAGCCCTGTACCACAGTTACCTGCGCCGCACTACGAATCCTCGGTTTGCTGCCTGAAGCTTTATGATGCTGTCCCTGAATGCTTTGTACACTTGCATCTCCTTGTACCGTCGCCAGTGTGTCTGAATGCACAGCGCTGCCAGCCGGCGTCTGCAGTGACCACGCCAGCACCTCTGGATGACAATTGCTGCATCGTGCATTTGCAAGAACATCTTTCTCTGCCTGTAGCCTTTCCACGTGGCCTGAATACTGGTTGCTGCTGCGTTCAAGACATCGGGGTCTGTGCAAATGAGACTCCGCTTCATTTTGTAGTTTCGCCAATAATTCTGAAAAGAAATATGGGAGAAAAGATTAGATTTGGAATATCTGTAACTACTGCCACGAAAATCAGTAAAACACAAACTGACGCTTATAAAAGGGTACCTACAATAATCACTAAAAACATGAAATGTAACTTAGAGAGAGATAATACATGGCCCATGGAATAATAAGTCATAAGGAACTTGTTGGAACAGTGGATTAATCACTGGGCTTTCACCTCTGCCTCTTGGGTTCAAATGCAGTTTGTGAAGAGTCCTGTACTATCAGTTTGGGCAGCTCAGTCCAGTTCCTAGTGAGTGCAAGCCCACAGTAAACCTGGCCCTGAATTGGCAATTTCACTGACGAGAGCAGCCACCCAAAAAACAGCTCTTTTCAAACCTTCAGACACACGAAACTCAAACAGGATAGAAATAATAGCACAAACAGAAGTGAGTGACGCAAAGCTTTGTGGCCCAGGCAGCATATGGCGCACAGGCTGCAGTTTGGACACCGGAAATGTATGCAGCTTATTATTGCTAGCCTTCAGAGAAGCCTCCTCCCAAGGTTGGTTAGATTTGTGTCCAGGTTCTACTAACTTATAACTGAACCACAGCAGCTTTCAGTCCTGTACGAACCTGCACTATAACTGCTGCCCGCTTCACCTGGACAAACTGTCGGCGCTCGAGCACAGCACGAAACCAGCTCTGAAGCAAAATGATTCGTCGCAGGACCTCCTTGTGCAGCATGTCCTGCAGTCTTTGACGCTCACGCTCCTTCATGAATATCTATGGAGCACCAGAGAGAAAGAGAGAGAGATATGAACAAATAAATACACTCGGGCACCGGTCAACTGAAAGATTACAACAGATTCCCCTCATACAGCACCTTTAATGCAACAAAACATCAGTGAAGGGGACAAAATGGTTTGAATGGGGATAGCGACCAAAAGTTGAAAAAATAGTCAGAGGAGGGGAGCTAAAGCATTGTAAAGGCTCTTAAAGTTGGGCGTGATGCAGCACGGCAGAGGGGTTTAGGGCTGGAGATCGGTGCCAAGGCAAGTTGGGGTAAGGCAATGGGGGATTGTAAATAAAGATGGGAATTTTTTTTTAGGGGGAAAAAAATCTCGACTGAAGTTCCTGCTCACTATCCAGTGACGCCTGCTGGAAAGTATGTGTGGTGACATCAAGTGGGGACAGCATCACGCTCAAGTGCAATGCCCCAAATGTACAAACTTATCCCAACAGCCATGATCCAGGCTCAAAAATTAAAACCGGTCGGAGAAGGAAATCTGCTGGCTTTAGTCATGCCCAGCATGAATTAATGCCTTCAGAAAACAAAAGCGGAAGAAGCAGGGATTTTTTTCGATATATTCTTAGAACCCTCGGTGCAATTTAAAGTTGCATCATTTTTTGCAGAGATTACACGAGACAGATCTAGACTGTGAAAGAAATTTCAGAATCTAAACAATATGATCTTTCTGTAAGCACTACACAGTAGGACACAGATGTGCACCTTATGTTTTTCAATTGATACGAATTTCCGTAGCAGCTTTTATTATCTGTGCAGATCAGATTCAAATGAGCATGTGCTTCAGCTGTTTCATAACATGAAACTGTAACCTACCATCGTTTCGCCGACTTGATAACTGGTTGTATTGAGGTTCACATTTCTCACAAACTCCCTGATACTGCACTGAGAAGAGACGGTGTCTTGTGGCAAAAGCACATGGAACTGAGCCACAAATTCCTGAAAAATGAGACGGAAACATTACAAAATGCATTTCACTTCAGTTGTATTTATGCACTGAGCGCATCAGCTGGACATCAGTGTGTTTTAAATAAAACATCCCCCCGCTAAGAAGGCATTATAGCCTGTAATAACTGGGAGGACAGATCAGATAAGGATTACATTTCAAATCAACCAGGATGCACTCCCCCAATGGAGTATTGGGAAAATACATCATCAGATGTAGTATCAAGACAAATACACTCGAGGATGGTCCCAGGCTCCAAACCCGCCCTACATGCTGAATGAATTGATCTCAGCAGAGGCAGCAGTTGGGACGCAACCATGGGCCTCAGTGCCACAGGGCGAGGGAGGAGAGAAGAGAAAATTCTGCCTGGGTTAGCCACCAATGATCACTAACCAGGAATCCTGCTAGGAGCATGCATGTGGCTGTTGAGTGAGAACTGCTTGATAATGCAACTACCAACATTCAAAACAGCCTGATGACACTCACTGACACGCTGGGTTTGGATGTGAAGATCGGCCACTTGGGAGTGGTACCGGAGAGTGCCAGCATCCGTGTAGCCCGGCGAGAGTTAGTGCCTTCAGGAGAGGCGAGAAACACACAGGACTTTAAAAAAAAAATCTCCCCACAAAGGTAAGGTGGCACAATTGAGCCAACCATAAATGGGTTAGAATTTTTGGGCAGTCTGCCCTGAACTGACCCCAGCCCTTCAAACTCAAAAGCATGCAGTCAACAGATGTTAATGCTGACAAAATCTTCTCAGGTCTGCATTTATTCATCAGATGCATGTTTGCATTTGTTAGAAAGTTTAAAAAATGTAAACCAACCAATTCAAGCGCCTTAAACCGGGCCAAATTCAATCATGTTTGACCTTTCAGTTCAGTGATGTGTACATGCCTCAATCGTCGTTAGTGCAGTTCAAACTAAAATCGATTGACCGACAATGTTTCTATTGCACTTTTTAATTGACACCATCCATAAATCGGAATCAAAGCAGAACTGCGCAATGCACTGCAATTCCCGTGCCCCCAAATAAGCAGAGGTTCTCACCTGGAAGGTGTACTTAATACTGTAGCCCGATTGTCGTATCCTGACCGTTTCCAGCATGCCCGTGTACCGCAGCTGTCTCAGGATGAGGTGATCATTGAATCGCAATGGAAGCTGCAATGTTGGCAAAAGGTCAGAGAGCGGCAAGAGGCAATGCTCTCAAAGTAGCAATTCACACAGGACAAATTGTCTAAAGCTTTGAATACATCTCCCAAACCTGGGAAGGCCCCGTTCACACCCATCTCACACTCCTAGACAGAATACATGACAAACACTTGTCATTTGACAGGTGACCTCTCTCTCACTTCTAAACATAAACACAAACTCTCCATCTCTTCCCTCCAACACCTGCCACTCCCCCAATCACCACCATGGCTAACTTCTATGGCAATTGTTCCTCTGAATTCTCCTCTCTTATTCCTCCTATGAAGCAAATGCACCGTTAAGCACTTCCCGACATCACCACTGCGCTGAAATCAAGATTAATCACACCACCTCCAACACTGATTCTTGACTACGACAATCAGGCTCCTCTCCCTCAGCCTTTCCTCCTTACAATCTACAGAAATCCAAATATGTCAACTAACCACAACTGCTTAAACTTATCTTGTCTTCTCCTACCCTATTCAGTCTTCATGGTATTTCAAGATAAATATGGATGAGAAATACCCTACACCCCAACCATTGTGGCATCCAACTTTTTATTAAATAATTCTAAAGTTTTCACCTTCACTGATGAACTTCCTGACTTATATTTTCCCAATTTGAATCAGTCATGAGTCTTAAATGAGGAACTCATGAGCTTCTTAGTCGCTAAGATGGAGACCAACCATTCAGCTGCCTCTGCCCACCAAGCCAAACCACCTCCGAGGCTCACTCCTGTATCATTCTCTACTTTTCCTCCTGTCTGCCCCCACACTCTGTGCGAATCTTGTCCTTGAGCCCACTCCTGCTCCCTTGCCCCATTCACACTAAGTCACTGACCAACCATTTTCGCTTTCTGGCCCCCACGCTAGCCCCCTCTCCTCAGCTACTGTTCCCCTCCATTTCAAAGCCACCCACATCACACCCCTCCTCAAAAACCTCACCCTCAACCCCTCTGCCCGTACAAACTACTGCTCCCATCTCCAAAGTCCCTTAATGTGTTGTTACCTCCCAAATCCATGCGATTCTTTCTCGGAACTCCATATCTGAATCTCTCCAATCAGGTTTCCGTCTGCCACGGACACTGAAACAACCCTAACCAAAATCACAGACGACATCCTGTGTGACCTTGACTGTTGCATTATCCCCCCTTGACCTCTCTGCAACTCTTTCATCATAGGCAGTCCCTCAAAATCGAGGAAGACTTACTTCCACTCCAAAAATGAGTTCTCAGGTGACTGTACAGACCAATACGGGAATTACAGTCTCTGTCACAGGTGGGACAAAGAGTCATTGAGGGAAAGGGTGGGTGGGGAGTCTGGTTTGCCGCACACTCCTTCTGCTGCCTGCACTTGATTTCTGCATGCTCTCAGCGACGAGACTCGAGGTGCTCAGCGCCCTCCTAGATGCTCTTCCTCCACTGAGGGTAGTCTTGGGCCAGGGACTCCCAGGTGCCGGTGAGGATGTTGCACTTCAAGGAGGCTTTGAGGGCGTCCTTGAAATGCTTCCTCTTCCTACCTGGGGCTCGCCTGCCATGTACGAGTTCCGAACAGAGCGCTTGCTTTGGGAGTCTCGTGTCGGGCATGCGGACGATATGGCCTGTCCAGCGGAGCTGGTCGAGTGTGGTCAGTGCTTTGATGCGGATGACACGATCCTCATCCAAAACTTCTCCTCTGTTGTCCAACACAGTGGATTGTCTACTCTTACTTTATCCTATTGAGCATTTTCAACAACAGTTTCTCTTCCCAACCCAGCACAGTATCTCTGGAGTCCACCCCAAGATCTATCCTTGGTCCCCTGTACTTCCTCATATTCATGCTGTCCCCTAGTGACATAATCCTTAGCGACACCCAGCTCTACTACACCGCCACTTCTCCCAACTTCTCTACTACCTCTGTATTGTCAGGATACTTGTCTAATATTCAGTCATGGATGTGCTGCAATTAACTCTAGTTAAACATTGGGAAGACTGAAGGTATCCCCAGCACAAACTCCGTAACTTCACCACCATACCTCCCTGGTATTGCGTCAGGCTAAAACAGACTGTTCACAATCACGGCATTGACCCCGAACTGACCCTGAACTAAGCTGAGCTTCAGACCCCATCTCCTCTCCATTACAAAAACTGCCTGAATCCAGCTCTAACATCACTCACTCCCCCCGGCCTCAGCCAATCTGCCTTGGTCAGCTCTGGACTGGACTATTCCAATGCTCTCCTGGCCAGTCTCCCTTTCTCCACCATCAAAACCTCAGCTGATGCTAAAACTTGCTCCTGCATCCTACGCCACACCAAGCTCCACCCCTGACCTCACTGGCTTTGTCCCCCAACACCCATCTTCCTGTTTAAAACCCATTATGGCATCGAACCTTCCCATCTCTGTAACCTCTTCCAGCCCTGGTTGCTCCTTTGGGAAGCGCCTTTGGACTTTAAAGACATTATATAAATGCAAACTGTTGTTGTATTTTTGTCCTACTCTTGCAATTTAGCATACGCCATGGACCCTAGGCTTTTACCTTGATTTCACAACCAATTAATTTTCAAGTACAGCAATAGATACTAAAAGTCAGTTACCTTTTCTGCATTTGATCGAATGCACTTGACAAAGTATGGCTCTGCCTGTCCCAGAGTCTCCATGAGTTTATTGAGAGAGGCCTGCACGAGACAGAAAATATAAAATGGTGAATTATTGCAGTACCTGGATTCTACAGGGCAAGACCAAAAGTATACAAAAAACCTAGCTCACAAAATGCAATAAATCTTAAAAACCCATAAAGTCATATTAGTCCCATTGTGGCCAGTCTGTTTATTTTGGGTGAAGAATATGCAGAGATTGGGTTCAACAATATTCTTACTAAACCACCATTTGAATTTCAAATCATTAGCTTTATTTTTTCCCCCATTTGGTCTGTTTTAGTCGTCATCGATGGCTGAGCGGTAGCACTCTCAACTTTGAGTCATAAGGTCGTGGGTTCAAGCCCAAATTCAGAGACTTGAGAAGATTATCTAGGCTGACACTGTCGGAGGTGCCATCTTTCGACGAGGCATTAAACAGAGGCTGTGTCTGCCCTCTCAGATGGATGTAAAAGATCCTATGGCATTATTCAAAGAAGAGCAAGGGAGTTCTCACACTGTTCTGGCTATCGTTTATCCATCCACCAACACCATTAAACAGATTAATTGCTTGTGGGATCCTGCAATGTGCAAATTGGTTGCTGCATTTCCCTATATTACAACAGTGACTATACTTCTAAAGTATTTTATTAGCTGTGAAAAGCTTTGGGGCGTGTGGAGGACATGGAAAAAGCTGTATAAATATAAGTTTTTTGTTTCTTGGAACTCCCTTTTCTATTAAAAACATCTTCAAATTATTTCCCTCCCCCGAAGAAAGCTTCTGAAAGGTTCTCCCTGCCCCCAGAGGCAAGTCCAATTCACCCATTTAATCTTACACTGCACCGCCTTGACTTTAGTTGTCATGTTATTTTGATGGTCCAGCAGCTCAGGAACCATCATATCCCACACAGCATGCAATCATTTCAAACTATTCTTACCCTCAATCCCACTGCTCACTGGCTATTAATCTGGCTCTTACATTGCAGGTGAAAATCAACACAGGAATAACTGCATTAGCTGCAAGTCTATTCCATAAATAGACAACTCGGGGCAGAGGGGCCGATGAGAAAAATGC